>NC_039492.1:4776010-5086993 GCF_003590095.1 Trichoplusia ni
TCAACAATGTGGCTCGCTACAGAAGGCACACACGGCACGGAGGTGGCGTGTCGCGGCGCGCAGTGCAAACGACCCCTTAGCTCGCGTGCCGCCACCGCTTTGAGGCCGATTGAATTAGATAGACAATAGATATTACTCATCAATCAAAACGTCCAAGAGTTTAATTGTCGAAAGTGAATTGTTTATTCTCAAAGGCTGTCAGCGTAAACAGAGCATCGACAAAAGGTTGAAGATCTGAGTCTCACCTGTCCGGTGCACTACATTAGAGGCCCGAGATCAGAGGGCCGGACTCGCCCGCAGCCAGCCCTTTGTGGAAAGATTCCCGGAGCGAGTGCGAGCCCACTTTGATGTCGAGCCCGCCAGGTAATTTGGAAAAACGTTATTTAATTAACTTTCGACAAGTCGGCGTAATCGTGTTACAAAGCCGCCGGGTGAACGGTCAAGTCTTTGAGCCACCGGCTGTTCCGCCCCGACTTGATTTTTACGCCAAACATACCGACCATAAAGGCGCTGTCATTTTCAGGTGTTTTCCAATTAACATCACGCCTTTGACCACGTCCGCACAAAGTAATAACAACTACGGCCTTTGTTATTAACTGGGTAGTTTTATTAAAGGGTGGCGGTGTAATAGAGACGCGCTTTTCAATGAAATTAATTCAATTTGTTGTTTAAAATTGATCACTTTATTTGCGCATTTTTATAATGGAGCTTTTTCGCCGGTAGCGATATTGGGGATTCGATATTAAAAATGTAGATGGGTTTGGTAGATAAATAGTCATGTGTGTGCGAGTATATTAAAGGCGGTGCGGTGTAGTTCGTTCTATTCAGTGGCCGGGACTGGTTAGTTCATTAACAAGGCTGGACAATAGTTTTATGAGTTGCCGAAATAAGTTTGGTAGTGTTTAAACTTTGGAATTGGTTAGCGGTGCATTTTGTGTGAGCGCCGTAAGCAAGTCGGCGGCGAGACAAGCCGGCGCCCGCGGCCGCCGGACGACGCTGCGCTCCACGGGATAATTAACTGTGCGAACTATCCTCTTGTCCGACAACTACTGCAATTAGGAATTTGCTTTAAAGCGCTAATAAATATCATTAACATTTGAGGCAATGGAGCGGAATTCACATGCTTTGTTGTAAAGACCATGAAGAGAGACAGATTAAGCGACTTGAGCTGTGATTAGAATTCGAATAGAACTTAAAATTTGCGTTGATAATTGTTAGGATTATTACAATTTAAATTTCAAATTTAACTTTAGAGACTTACCTAAAATATTCAATCAAGTTGCAATGCTTACTAAAAATGATTTTCTTTTCCCTATATCAAGGAATTTCACCCTCTTTTCTCCGCATACACCGCAAGTTCATAAAACGTGGTCCGAACTCCAAAGTGTTCCATACGAATGACTCCATCACATAAACAAAGCCGTGTGGTGTTCATTGAACAGTTTAATTGTATTTAATGGTATTTCTTCGCCACTTCTCTTCGCATGTCTAATAGATATAATTAATTAATGCGTTTTTCAATAATGTTTTGTAACGCTGATATTGCTTTTAAGTGTAACACGTCTGTAAAGCCCGCTGGAATTATTCTAATACTTTTAAATTAAGAAGGAACGGTGAAGTGTTTTTTTTAGATTTTAAGGTTTCTATTTGAGTTTTTTAAAACAGCCAGTCTTACTGCTATGCAGAGCTGTTTTAAGAAGAATTATCGCGAGTGAACAGATTTTTGAAATACTTTACAAAAAATTGTTACAATGCTGGTTTTCAAACTTTTTTAAATTCTAGAACGCCCAAACCTCTATAAAGTATTTTACGTAACACCAATAAAATAATTCCAAATCATAATAGGCAAATAAACTATTCTCCAATATACTTACTACCTAAAACATATTCGTCGAACGCATTAAGCACAACACAATACATTTCCATCAAAATACGTGTATTTCAGTAATTATTACCGGACAACCTAATCCGTGCGCAGTGAGTGGCCGTCGTGAGTGCAAATGGTTTCCGACGAAGCTTTCCCTCCATCCCTCTGTTACGCTTATGATTCGTGAATTTTTAACATGTCTGAGAGCTGATGGTTTTGTTGGAAAAAAATATAGATATTGGTTGTATGCTTGGTTGTTAACGATCGATACTTTTGGATGTGATTTTGTATTTTCGTTTGTTGCAATCGTCACTTTTGAAGAAATGTGTTAAGAATAAAAATAAAAAGTATAGTAATAGCAATGTAAATGAGAATTAATATTTAGTTGGCCGTTGCTTAAGAATAAAAATAAATAATAAAAATTCTCTGATTTCGTGCAAAGAGTTTCTATAACATTCAGTTACACTTTTTAAAAGTTTAAATGGCTACGTTCCATTTTCAAACACCTGTCATTGGTAACAAATGAGGCCTATACTCAAAGTATATCACCTCCTTGGTAACACTTGTTTCGTTAACGGACGTGCCTCTTTGTTAGTGTTGTTACTTTTATCAGCGCGCGTCAGAAACTAGACCGAGCGGTAATTATAGACAACGACAACCGACTGCGTATCGAACTTTACCGGCAATTGTTTTTTTTATCTTCGGAAATTGTAAGTAGGCTCTTTGAAATATGGTCT
Organism: Trichoplusia ni; assembly: GCF_003590095.1. NCBI lineage: Eukaryota > Metazoa > Arthropoda > Insecta > Lepidoptera > Noctuidae > Trichoplusia > Trichoplusia ni. Next base: position 4,778,615 of record NC_039492.1, read on the forward strand.
AGTTAGCGATAAAACAGTGTCTAAAGAAAGTAATTTACTTCGGTGCGTAAGTAAAAAAAAAATTGGTTTTATATGCAACGTCACTGTAAAAATCAGACAGAAATTAGGTTTTAGCGACGTAATACGAGTAAGTCAGAGTATCTTTTTTTTATATTTGAATAATAACTTTTAGCTGGTTTAATAAACTTTATCACAAGAATAAGTTATAACCTTTAAATAAACACAACTCCCAATTACGTCATCAAAATGGAAATACCAATTGCTGAACGCCCCACTCAATTGGCAATTCATGGTTGGCGTCAATCAAACGCCCGCCCCCCGGTAGACAATAATTAACACAATTAATTAACGTTAGGAAATACCTTAATTAATGTTCACGCTAGTCACGACGTGTAAGTGTTAATGGTAAAAGGTCAAGCGTGAACCCGCCCACGAGTTAAACCTTCGAAGGTATGGTATATTAAAGAATGTAAGGCGCGGCATTATCGATTCGGGTAATCGATTTTGATACGAATTTTTGAATTGTTCTTTAATCGGTTCGACGTAAGCTTTTTTTAATTCGTCGATAATTTTTAAATTCGAATAAAGAATGGAATTATTCGGTGCTTGATTGTTATTGATCGATTTTTTTCAATTCGAATTAAGATCGAAAATTTTCGCTGCGTTATGTTTATTATTTTCGTAACCATCTTTCTGAATTTAATTGATTAATTTCAAGATCTTTATAATATGTTACACGTGTACGTTAAGAGTTTGCCTACGCACGTAATTAATAGAAATAATGATAAGTAAATACACTCAAGAAATTGCTAAGTAATATTTGAATACGAATTCGATGAGTAAACAAATTATTTTTTATTAAAATTCTGTATTGAGAGTATACTTGTTTTGGTGTTTAACAAGTAAAGGACCTTTTTTTTTTTTTTTAGGCGGGGGCATATTCATGGACACCCACTCCCTCGGGGTATGGTCGGGAAATGGGTAGTGTCAGACTTTTACTGACTAAACCTGAACCGCAACAAGTAAAGTACCGGCTATCAGCTACATCGTATCTTGTGTATCTGCCTTTACCAAATTCTACCAGTTTTCAAATTCTCTACATATCGCCATTGAATTAAGTTTGAGTTGCTTTAACTAAGACCATATTAAGTGCATGTACAATGGACAGCAATATTTTTTGAAGGGGTTGCGAGCTGACACGACGTAGTCCACTTTTTAGATTACTTATTCCTCGATATAGCTGATGACATTTAAGGTTGAAGCAAATCCACTCGCCCCTCTACAGGATCTCAATATCAAACGTTATGGTCGGGAAGCGGGAAGTCTTACTACCCATTTTTTGAAAGAAACTTTAGCTTAACTTAGCATGTACTGCTATCATATGATTAACTTGTGTTACCAGTATGCCTACCTCCTCACTGTCCCAGTGCAAGTGCTATGGGATTCGCTAGCCGGTCTACTAGACCCCAATATCAAACATCATGGCTGCTGTCATTGGCTTTGCACTTAGTCCATTAGCAAGGAGTCTTATTAACCATTTTCGTATTCCTTTATCAGAGTACCTATAATATCAGTATGCCTACCTCCTCATAGTCCCTGTGCGAGTGCTGCGCAGGCGCGGCTGGTGCTCATTCTCGCGAGCGACGCGGGCGGCCCACTTTGTTCTTGCGCATGGGCGCGCCCGGCGCTCCCGTCGCGTTCGCGCTCTTCATGAGCTTCTGCCAGTCCTGCTCGCAGACTAGTGAGCCCGCGAGCATGTAATACCTGGCAACAAAGGATTTTATATCAGAAGATGTCAGATATTGAGCTAATTTTAAAACCCTGGTACTATGCTGCTATGCTGCTCATTTTTATGACGCCTATCTGATAACAATAGATTTTTATATCAGAGAAAGTCAGATAGAGCTCCTTATAAAACACTGCTGCAGTCTTAGAAGCCCTTAGGAAGCGGTGAGGGGTGGGCCAAATTGGGTGATGTGCAATGTAATTTTACCTTTCAAAATAAATGACTTTTTGAATGATTTAATTGAAAAGATAATGATGATGGTTGGTGAATCAATAGTTACCTATCGCCCTGCATGAGGTGTGAGCCACACTTGGAGCACGCAAAGCACTTTATGTGGAACACGTGGAGGGGCTGCTGCGGCGCGTTCGTCCTCATCACGAACTCGCTCGCCGGGATCGCCTGCCCGCACGCTGCGCACGCGCCGCCTGAACCGAACATTCTGGAACAATCGAGAAAGACAAGTTTATTAGGAGACCTTTTTAAGGAAGTCAGGAATGGGCAATTTAAGTTTTGAATTTGATAAACTTCAGGGCTTGGAAAATGACTCTGATCTGTACGGTTTCTTATGGTACTAAAAGAACAATATTTAAAAAAAGGAAATAGTAATTATGTAATCATAGTAGTTAATTAAAAGATCTTGTTCAGATAATAGTAAATTGATCATAGTCTAGATATAGAACAAATTAAAAAGGGCGATATCAGAGCAGAGTTAAACTTAAAATATTACAAACAAGATCTTCGCAAACTTAATCAAATACTAACTAGACTAAAAACAATTTAAATATTCTCTAATGAAGTAGTACTTAAAAGGATTTGCTTCTACTTGAAATTGAAGATTAAAATAAAATGATCGACATTCAAGCAGGACTTTGAGTTAACAATTTTAACAAGCAAGCTCCAATCTGTAAAATACCGCGATTATTGCTCGTTAGGCACTGATAAATGGATAATAAAGTAACGACGTTCACTATAAATCACTTGATATACATGATTTGTACAGTTATAAACTTTACATTAAATTATTAAGGCTATTTATAAAATTATTGCTCCATGCCAGACGTCTGGGCAGTCGTGGACATACAAAATTTAGTTGTAACTGTGTAGATTTTTACTGAAAGTTATAAATTACACAGTTTGCATACAACGCCATCTAGTCTCAAATGAAAAAAACTTGTATTATTCTCATTAGATAATCGATAAATATACTTATATTTTGTTAAAAACATTCATAATTTAGATAAGTTGCAACGGAATAAATGGTCGTGCTCATCACACAAACTTTTGTCCTAGGTTGGATTCGAACCCACGACCTTAAGTTTAGCAGTCAGGGCCACTAACCACTAGACCAATAAGCCAGTCGTAGTGATTTTAAAGATTCGGAAATTTTTTCCAAGACTCAAAGGACCACACAGCTACAAATCCTACTTAATATAACAATTTATCAATCAACATCCATCCGCCATAAAAACTATTTTCTTCTATTTTCCCGCCATATTGTAAAATCAATCACTCGTTCCCAAGTGATTTATCGTATAATTAATAAGGCTTAAAGCGGCCATTTTGAATGGTTTATTACCAATAAAACGTGTGAACACACATAACTGATAAGATAATGTTTATAACTCCTTTGACGAGTGTCATCGTTACGTTTATAATTCGCGATAAAAATTAATGGCCACGCTTTTGGTCGCCATATTTTCATTTGATGGGCTTGAAAGACAATTTGTTTTAATGTGGGAAACGAGTTTATTCATACAAAATTGATACATTTACAGTGAACTTTCGCCTATATGGTGCCAGTATGATTAGTTTTACTTCATTTTCCATAAAAACAGTCATACTTCTTTTTGTCTTCCTCCAAGCTAACTTTAACAACATTGTATCACAAACTTTAGTTTTAATTAAGAAACTCTTTGAAACAGCAATCGTTATGGTTAATTCGTTTGCATTCTTCGCATAATGCAATCTTGTAAATCACAACGAGAAACTGTTTAAGTTAATGACATGTATCCTCCAAAAAAGTTAGGTCCCACTGCGAGGCCGCTGCGACTGTGGCAGTTTAATAGCCGCATTTAATACTTAATGAGTCATTATTGCAATCGCTATTAGCGTCGCTGGCGAGCCCGTATTATTTACAACCGCCCTGAATATTAATAAATCGCAATAACAATCCGGCCGAAAGCAATCAAAATTTAATTACCTGCTCTTCTTAGCGTTATTCGTTTTGAAATGATACAACGCCGAACATCGGTAACGGGTTAAAGATAAATTTGAAAGTCTTAAAAGATAAATTCGCTTCAATCACTCGGAGCAAATAGGATTTCGTTTCATTTACTCCGGTAAGAGCGTTTTCAATTAAGGAGCGCCCGACAAACAGTATCGGCGTATGAAGGTAAAATTAATTAAACCGAGCCAAGACAAACATGTACGGATCTATTTGTGTTGGCCGCGCGGAGCGGCGCGCGGGAAGATGCGGGGATTATGCTCACGAAAAATACGGAAAACACCGGCCGCCAGCCGCGGACACGCGTGCCTACACTAGGCCCCGGTCACATAAGCCCGACCCGACGGTGACAGACCAATAAATCTTACACCGACCTAAGTGGGTCGAACTCTATGAATACCTCCAATAAATCCACTGCTTTTTATGAGTCAATTTAAATTAAAAAGATATACTTGTTACTATGTTATGATTAGCTTATACTCCCAAGGCCAATACAGCCGTACATTATAATTAATTAAGAAAATTAATATGTTTAATATTTCCTTAAGAATCTTTTGAACGTTGTACATCGCGCATCAATTCTCGGAACGGACTTAATTAAAGCGAGGACATTAACACACGTGAAGTTGTTTTATTTATTCGACCGTGTTACTTTAACAAGTTTAGTTTGGATTTACAAAATTTCGAAACTGATAAAAGACCCGCTTAGTTCAATACCTTTCATCGTGATTCGTAATTTTATTTAATGTAGTCGAACTTGTGAAGAATTTCTAATCGACAACTTTTAGGTTTCCTTTCATAGCGATATTAATTAACGAGTGTGTGTTTAACATGAGTTTAATAAATGGTAAAGTTTGGCGCGTGGCTCAGGGCCCGGTGCGGTGCCTACTCGAAGTTTATTTGCCTTCGTTACTTGTAAAATTGAATACGTCGCCGTGAATCCTCATTAATTTAAGATGTAGACTGTATCTTGACATGTTATTTTATTCATTAAGGGAGCGTCTTGAGTCTCACGGTTGTGTACGTGTCGACTTCGGATTGTTGTAAGGAACATAATTTAAAACCTCTCGACGAGATCATTAGAGCGGAGGGGTGTGGGGCACGTGAGCGACGCGCAGTTATCGCCTCTAAATATAACGTAGGCGAGGACAGGAGGACCAAAGAAACACGTCATTATCACTGCTCTTCCTAGAACTCACAAGTCAAGTGCTCACGCAGATACCGCCGCGATAACTTCGGTGTATGGACATAACTCTCTGCCACAGAACATGCTTAATTAGTACAGATTTAATTCTGTGGGACAGCTTTCCTTCCTTCAATTTTACCTCTTTGATATCCTTATTCAATAGATTTCTAGTTTTAGTAGGAGACAATGCATCTTGGTTGGTAGCTCGACTATGTTTTGAATTAGAGAATATATTTGTAAATACTTAATCAGACACAGCAACGTGCTGAACATCAGGCATACGTTTAATAATTTAATATTCTTTTATAAATATTTAACGAAGTCATCACCCATATATTCCCCTTAAATAAATTGAAATTCGAAAGACATGGTGTTCCGAAAAGTTTCAAGTTGGTAGCAAAAAGTATAAGCACTCTATCAGCTGTCATTCTACGTTTGAGATTGAATGAATATTAGTAGTACTATGTAAGAATGAACGGGGAGGCTGTGGCGGCGCGAGAGAGGGCTGGGGGCTACACGGGAGGGGGGGGGGGTGCGATTGGGTCCCCGAGACGAATGCTCTCAATAGAGCCGAGATGCGTCCGGGCCGGGATAACTTGTTGCTTCAACGTGTTTGCTATTAGACTTAAGGAAAGGACCCTAGAAATCTTTAATCGACGCCATTATGAGTATCAAAGAGGATAAAACCGCTTTGCCGTAAAAAAAGTATCACCTCCGTTTTGCAGTTCGAACAGCTTACAAGGATTCTTTTTTCGAATAATTTCTTGATGGCCTGTGATTTAAGTCTGTATAACGGAATCAAATAGTGATCCTTATTCAAATTTGATGTTAAATTCTGTGTTTTGAAATATTGGGACAACACATAAGAGTAGAGTGCTTCATGCATTCTAATAATTTGAAATGACTATTACAACTGTTGATGTGTGATAATTGTAAATAGAAAGCAGGAATAACGAGTCTTATAATTACTAGCAAAGTTGCAATACTTTCAATTTTTACTAATTGTAGATATGTGAAAGTTAGTAAGAATGCCTCGAGCAATGTCTGATCTGCGGATTGCGATGCAATTCACAAATTAACCTGTCATTTCGAATACATACATTGATTACTTTTGGGTCTTATTCATTTTAAAGCAACGAATCATATATTACTTACATAACACTTTTAAAATGCGTTATTGCGTTATTATGACAATTGACAGACAAAATATTAGAATAACACATTCACATATTAAGCTGTTCTTAACATTAAACAAAACAAAATAAACATAAATAGCGCAAGCACAAACGTTATTAACTTCAAATCGAGTCAAGGTCATCGATTTCCTAATTTAAATCGAACATCTCGAATATTGTTCCAAATTTGATTGTTCGGTTGTTCGATAGTGATGTGCTTATCACAATGCAGTGAAGGCGGGACTCACCATCGTCTGTGTATCAAGTTAACACGTCGTTAGAGAGTCTCGTTAGCGGCGCGTGGCGACGACAAGCCAAGAATTTGCTAATGACACATGCTCGCTGTAGGGCTGCCACTCGCAATAACCCGTTATAAAATGTACCGACTACGGTATTGCTAGTTGACTAATTAATGTAAGATTTTGTATCTTGGTTTTAATTGTTTTGAATATTCAGTAAGGCTGATAAGGAAAGGTTTTGAGAAAAGACGCAGGATTTTGTTTCGTGCTGTTGTTTGTGGTTTTTACTGGTTGTCTAGAATGAGCAGAAATAATAAGTGTTATAAATCGGTCTGTAATGACAAATTAATAAAAACACACTAAATTACAAATGTCAACCTATAAATATAAATTTATTCTTAAAAAGCACGGGAACCTGTTAAATCGTAAATTAACATTAATAGCTGTCAACATAATTTATTTCAATTTTAACATTTTATCACCAATTTAGTAGATATGAATTAATAATCGAAATACATAAAAAAATGTTTATTTTAAGATTCTTAGTTTAAAATTTAATTTTATAAATAAAACGAACAATCCTTTAATAAGTGGAGCAGTGTACGGAGTACGACCGATTAACCTTTAATATTTTTTACACAACACAATTTTAATTAGATCAAATGACAAACAATGTTTTTATTTGCTAAAAAAAACATTCAAAACATATATCGGACTGCTATTGAAAAAAAAAGCAAGCAAAAGTTACAATGAAATTTGAAGAGTTAAACGAAGTGCTAACCCTATTGACATTCGCGGTCGCGCCGTCTAGGGCTCGTACGCGGATGAATCAAGCGGTTTGACAAATCGGATCGCTTTAATGAATATCATGTTTATTATTCCGAACCAGTCGCATACGATTGAGCTTAATGACAGAACATGGTGTCTGCCTGCTTAGTACTACGGATCTACCATGACGGATCGTTGACTTAATTGCTAGTTTTTTAAACTAGTGTTCCATAAACGAATAGCACTGATTTTTTATTTAGAAAAGAATAACAGCTAGTTTTGAATAGTGCTTGGTATTCGATTGCCGAATAACGGTTTTGGATTTTAAAATTAGAAGGATTCAAATTAAAAAGAATAAAGTCACATTTCTGTCAACCAGTAATATCGATTTGATAAGTGCGATGTATTTGATAATAAATTTCACAATAATGTGACATTTTGGCGGTATAAATATTTCGGTAGGCAGACTTTTCTTTTCTATATGTTTCCAGGGATATTTTGTTTTGCGTAACGTTCGTTAACCGTGAGGCAATCTCGTATTCAAATTGACATAGTAAAACAACAGAGCCTCCGGACCAAGTTCCATAAACTCGTTTCAAACTCCCCTCTACACATTCTATCGGCGATTTTTAATTAAGTCCCTAGCGAGCGGCAAGCGAGCAAAGTAACACCATCAATTCATTATCCTAAACTCTGGCTCGATTGTTCCTCGCTTGCTACTTACGCAAACTTTCATTTTAATCAAGCGTTTAATTAAAAATTATCCGAGAAAAACAAAATAAGCCTGTTAGGGGGCGGTCTGAACTAATTAAGGCGCATGCGATGAGCCGGCCGACAACGGCGGCCGTGAGGTGAGCGTCCTTTAATTAAACGCCTTGTTCTACTCCAGTGGCCGTCGCTTAGCGAAACTATTACTACAACTAGAGTGGAAAAACCTAACAAGTGTTAGGGGCGTAGTCCGTTGATTGCTGGCCACCTCCGCGCGTGTAATCACCACGTAATTATAAGCGCGACGCGTCCCGGCCCGGTCTTGCACAACATGTATTATTAAATGAGAGAGGAGCCACATGCAGTCATTAGTATAGCTCCTTATTGTCCGAGTGATCGTTGTCCAACACTATCCCGCAATTAAAGCGAAACAATTAAATTTCGCTAATGAGTTCTACCAGTTTTTGTGAACGATTAATAACGGTTCATATTTAAAGCCGTTTCCTAAAGGCTGTATTAAATGTAGCGCTGTAGCCTGTAAATAAGTGAATAACAAAAACGCTATAGCAAACTTTTCTAATTACTGTTAATACCAATATCAATTAACTTGCGCTAAGAATTAATTATCTCGGTATTACGGCCCCTCATTTTATTACTAAACTTTCACTAATCAATCTTCCAAAGTAGCTTATATCGCTATAACCTTGTTCTATTAAATTCTCACTATATTTTTTCTTAATTAGAACAATTTTGTACAATAAAATTTAAGGAAATGAATGTTATAAAACTACTTAGTTAAATGTATTAATATGATACGTATCCGAATTTTTGGTTTGAATAAGGAACTTAGGATGACTCTTAATAAAAAAAATGTGAAGAGGAAGGATCAGCATGCAGCAAATAAGCGAAAAATTTTAACAAAATTCATTAACGAGTTGACAGACATAGTTCTGAATAATTAAAGTTTTATTGTCTAAGCGACGAGTTGCCGCAATTAATTTAATTTATTTTATTCTCGTACAGTGAATACAGTTGTGCAGCTTAATAATTATTAGGTAATAACAGTTTATTCCGCAATTAAGACGTGTTTCATGCCCTTAATTTTGTCTAGCTCCATGCAATTATCTCAATTCCGCAGCGAGAGAAACTCTAATTAAAAATATCATTTAAAACATTCGTAGTCAAAATGTGTACAACGTTAAACTACGCGGATTGATGTAAAGTATTAATTATCCCAATTATGGGTGTCACGCATAAATAATAATAATTAATAAGTGTTAACATTTGTCAAAAGCCGCACTCGTACGATGAGCTAATCGACTATCACCGCTAATTGCCGTGGCGCTCCCGCACCCGGCGGGCGGGCGGGGGGCCGCGGGGGACGGGGCGCCACCCCCTCCCCCCGAACTAATTAGATAAGTTTGCAACTCCACTGTACTTCTGGTGTTCCACTCCGCCGGTAAGCATCAATCTTTTTAATTAAACATTTTTGACACCGCAACGATTAGCCATCGAACCCATTTCTATGCTAATATAGTGAATAGTTTTAATTTAAATGCAAAACGAGGAGCGAATATGGCCACAAATTTACACAGTTATATGCGTACTGCATTTGTTTAAGGATTTTTTACGCGTTTTTATTACGAAACTACAAATAGTGTTCAGTGAAAAAACCTTATATAAAATATTTTTATAGGCACATCTTGGTATATGGTAACATTAGTAGTCACCACGTAGATTTTAGAGCTTATAAAACAAGGCTGTTAAAGTCAAATTAGGTTTACTTTATGTGATCACTAATCAATATTTGATTTATATTAAATTGATGACTTAATGCTCAAAATTCGACAGTTAAGCTACGAAATTTGAATAAAAATAACATAACACCAGTTCGGTGGTGCCATCAAAATAAATATGATTGTAAAACGCGTTGCGTGGAAAGCTTGGGATTGAGATATACGATAACGTGTCTATTTGTCTATCAATAGAAAAGACATTATGCAAATATTGTGTCCCAAACGCGGAATTCATATACAAAATAGGTTGTTACCATAATTAATTGGTTATTGACTCAATTCCCGTGCCCATAATACCTGTTTTAATCAACCCATTTGTAAGCAACAAAAATTTAATAGTCGAATCAATTTTGTTCCGTTAATAGTTCGGAGTCGGAATCGATCCGACTTAACACGAATAGATTTTTATAATGGCCGCCTAACCAAATATTATTTACATTTTATGCAAACAAATTTATCAAAGTCGATTGGGAATTATGTCAAATTGATCATAATCAATTTTGTGAGCAATTAATTTATGAGACAAGTGCAGATACTTGCTAATAAAATAAGAGTGGACTCCATTATAGATGAGCGCGGGGCAATAAATCAGGACATACAATGGCACATTGTCTGTCGCTCAACCTGATCAAATAAATAAATAGGTGGCGATCGGAGACGCTTGCGCAGATCTTATCACGCATCTTGGGACATTTATAGAAGCGAAACCGCCGAAACGACCTCTCTATATAAGATAATAAGGCTTTAACTATCAGTGTATGAAATCGCATGTATCTAATCGTTGTCCATGTTCGGCATGGGGTTAAGCGATTCATAGCTTTGCTGCTATTGTGTTTCGGTTGAAAATTGAGTGGTTAGCGGGGCTTGTTAGTTAGAACAAGAGTCGGCTGAGATGGATGGCAGCGAGCGAAGACAACTACGAAGGTTTGCACTTCATCTTTCATCGTTATATGCTTTGCGACGCGCGAACTTGTAACGTAAATTAAGGGCATCCAGATCTAGCGACACACTGCCTTCTAAGGAAACAAGGATTTCTAAAATATCTCTGCTACCTACAAAAGCATAAATATGTTTTAGAAATCCTTGTTGTTAAGTACAGGAGCTAAGAGTTGTGAATGACATTTCGGTGAAAATGACTCCTAGTAGCAAATCTATTCTTCTTTCAATTATATTCACTATTACTGCTTACGAGATTCTTTTAAGGATGTTCGAAGAATGTGTTAATGTTTATCTAGTAAGACGTATAAATATTATTAAGAACCAACTGTTCAACAGCCAGTTAACCATCTGTTATTAATATTATAACTGTGTTTATTCTAGCTGCAGCAGCCAATTAAATAAATGAAATTAAAAAGCCGTAAAGTTTATACTAAATTGCTACACGTTATTAAAAACGTCGGTCATTTTTTGTAACACGGAAGCATATTATATTTAAACTAATCAACATTTCTGTTTCTCTGGAACTTTGTAATTAGAAAATTGCCAATCTATGAATAAGATTAGTAGGCTAGTACTTAACATATCGTATCTTGATCGATTCCTAGATGAGAGCTCAGTGACTGAGTGTTGTGCAAACAGTGCGATGCTGATCGGAGGCCCATAAAATAGGCGGCTAAACCACAACCGCGATGCCAAAACATGAGGCAAGTTAGAGCGATAATTAAGTTGCGCTTTCGCATTACACGCAACACATGACATTCACAATTTACATGCGATATTAATGAATCTCGACGCAAATTTTAACCGGTGTCCAGTAACGGTCGTTAGGGAGCTTTATTTAGGGTAAAAGGCCCAGTAATTGGCCCGGCCGGATGCAGCGCACAGGTGCTCCGTGCGTGCGCCCTCTCGTGGTGGCCGCAGGAAATGAGAGCCAATTTGAATTTCTTCCGTAGCGAATCGATTAATTGGAGAGCTATTAAATCATGTTTCGGTTATGATTCCAAACGAATATATCGACGTTATTTATTTTTTCCTCACACCTGGCCCGAGTCAAAGTAATAAAAAGTTATGAGACAATGAATGATTAACTCAAAAGTTTTTTATTCACACATAAAAATAAAAGTTAATTAAATAATTAATGAACAAAAAGTGTTGAGACGAAAAAGCGTATCCTGGCGCAATGATGATTCAAAGAAACGAATGTTACAAAGTACGGCGGCAAGTAAACGTGGAACTTCAAAGTTCCCTCACAACATTATGGAGGCACGTACTCATATTTCACTCGATCTTGATTCGCCATCGCAAACAATTTGTAACGTAAAGGGTAATTAGGAGTTTAACCTGCACGAAAATAAAGGAATTATTAGAAAACAATCCGGACAGAAAGGAGGGGGTGCAGGTCGGCTAGCGGCGCGGAGGGGAGGAGGGGGGGGGGGTGCACGAAGGAAGGGTGTCTAATTAGGGAGTGGGGGCGAAGGTAATGAGCCGCGATCGCCGCTCCGATATAACGAAGGCTATTTACGCGGTGGTCGCTCTGAAAATTGCGAGGTTTTGTTTTAAAAGCGGTTACCGTTTGAGTTTTGCGATTAAGGAGTTTAATTAGACAGTGTTGTTTACAACCTCATTACGGTAGGTAACGTCGGTGGGAAATAGCCTCGGATATCGGCCGATAATTTATGAAGTTGAAAAATGAGTTTCTTGCTGGCAAGTAGATTTTGTTGTAGATTACAAGCCACACAATCCGGGCCTATGAATAAACATGAACTCAGTCTCCTTGTGGTACTGTCAAAATACAAATGTGCACCTTATGGTGTTAAGGATAGAGTTAATTGTTATTTGTGAGTCGTTGGAAGTTCGACCTTCAATTGTTTTAGAAAATTACAACGGCTATTGTCGTTAATAGAGTATTACAAATGTATTTGTTACTGACCTCTGAGGAAGATCATATTTTTTTGTGTATTTATAAAATAAACTGATTATAGAAAACGAATATAAAATAACGTTTACCGATACGTATAAGTACATGTGAATTTACTTATATTTTTTATACATTGAAGCTTCATATCCGTCTAATAAAATGCAACGGCTTGCTTAAATGCAAATTGAATCTACAATTTTCATACAAAAAATGCTTACGACATAAATAAATTCATACAAAACGTATCTAATTAGGAGACGCGTTTAAAAAAAAAACAATCATTAATTTATCCGTTAAAGGTGTATGTTTTGAATATTTAAAATACCGTACAAGTGCCTACATTATTTCTCCTTCCTTTACCAATTATCCCATAAATTATGTTTAATTTGCATTATAGACAACATAAATAGAATTCCTACATAGTTACACCTTTCCGTGGCATCTCTATTAGAGTTATGCTAACTACATATTAAAATTCATTAGAAAACATAGAATTATTCAAATCGTTTTACACAGCACTTAGAATTATATTAAGTGAAATAAACTACTAACAAATGATTTTGTTGGTGTTAGTGTTAGTAGTGTCACTAATTTTATAAATAACGACCCAATTTTAAGGCGGGAAAATTATGTTACATTTCTTTATGGCCAGTTCGCTAACGAAATATTACATCGATTCTATTTTCGAACTTGAAAGGGATTTCGATTTTTTTTATCTATTTTATGGCTTTTATCTGTGATTTGTTTTTATTTTAGTAAATTAAATAATTCTCTTCTGAGGTTCTGAATTTAATTAATATTTAATTTTATTTTAAAATTGTTTTCCTCTTTTTTAATACTTTTTATTTACGATTTGATAGGTAGCGGAATTATTGAAAATATGTTATCCTGTTTATTTCTTGACATTAATTAAATTATACCTGCTACGCATAGACAAACTGTAATTATGGATTTTCCTGTGCTCTGTAACGTTTCTAGCGAAAGGGTTGCGTAATAATTAAATCGCATGTGCAGCTGTAGCGAACAGGCTGGCTGTTAGTAATAATAATTACGAAATATTAGGAGTAAATATTTATTGAATATAGCCTCATGTTGAACCTCCAAATTTACATAGAGATAAACGCCATTACTGAATAAACTATAAATTTTGTGTTTCTTTTTTAAAATCGAAAAAATAGTTCTTTTTTAATTTTATTTTTAAGTATTATCTTACGACCTATCTTGTCGCAGTTCTGGTTATAAGCCTCTACTTTCTGCTATTCTAATCGTAATAGGTAATGAATCTGTAGATTGACTATTATGAAAACGACTAAGTATGTTAATTCAACAAACATTCTAGTACAGGTTTGTAAAACACCATTCATTTGTTAGATAAGACTGGTGTTTTCTTGGGCGGCTAGAAAGAAGATGAAAGTAACATCTTTCAATGCTCCTGTAACACACTAACCTCTTTGCAGGACTGTGCATTAAGTCATATACACACTTGAAGCAAAAATATTCCGAAGACGACTCCGTAAACGCACGTAAGTTTTATTGTCGGTTTTCTTAAAGATTGATGTATTTTCACCATAATCTTATGATAAAAATCTATATTGTCAAAACTTTTTAAACAACACTTCATGAAATCATAAATGACAACTGCAGTAGAATAGAAAATCAAATACCAAAAATCACTTGAAATAAAATTAAAAACCCTTTTCAGTAATGTCAATGTTATTATAAAGTGTAAGCGAGCCGGCTGCCCGGCTCTCCGGCTCTCCGGCACCGTGTCTGTCGGATGCGGCACAAAAGCGACGTTTTTTCCTCGTAATAGACGTCCCGCCGACATCATTAACGTATCGACAAAGTCGGCCGCAGTTATTCGCTAATGTGACAACAACAGAGAAAGCCCGCCACAAATGAGGGACCATCTTTTCGGCTTAGGATTTGGGCACACTGCGGTTTTGCAGCCGACTGGCCACTTCGTCTGCTCGTAAATTCAGTAAGAGTGCCATTGTAATCATGAGAAAAGGAGGTTGTGTTGAAATTGAAGTTTGTTAAAACAACCGTATTCATTAGATAGATACAATGAATCCCAGTTATAAAAAGGTTCATATAAAAACAACGCTTATCAAGATGCTCTTTAGTTAATTAAGCATTAAAGTGCATTATATACACTTAATTAAAACGAAAGGAATCTAATTTACCTACCGTTAACCACCAGCAAATATAATTTATTTCTAATTAGTCGAAAAGCAAAACATTATCTTACAATCTGCACTACCATTAACCGTTTAACCCCGAAACAAAGGCAACAAGAACGACCTCTACAAAGTGCAGGTGTTTTTAATTATAATTGTAATTTAATTAAATTATAATGGTTTCGCTAGTGTTTGCGTCCGGTGTGCCCCGGGCTGGCGGCGCGGGGGTGTATTCTAATCGCGTGTTAGCGTGGCCCGTTTTTGCGCTAACGAACAGGTTGCGTTAAGGCGACGTAGACGGCGAATCGACGGGAATTTCGCCTCATTAAAAGTTGCGACCTGCGGAGGAGGCAATTTGGAGGCTCGCGACGACTTCGTCCGCTACTTATTAACGACCCGACTTTACACTATCACTGCGACGAGTCGACGGACGTGTTCGCTTCGTCCCTTTATACATATTTTATTTGTATCGCGTTAGTGGCGCACTATTATTATTAGCAGCATCCCTCGCGTGCTGCGGTCTCGCCCCACCTGCCCCACTCGAATTAGTAAACAAACGTCTTTACGAGCGGTTTTACGAGCCCCGCGATATTTCGGTCTCGCGCACGCCGGTTTACGACATAATGAATTTGTTGATGAACTAGGTATTAGAAAGTTTGGAAATAGACGCGTTAGTGACCGAGGCGTATCGGTTGCGCTAAGGACCAGTAGCGTACATGTGTTTTATGAACTATTATAGTGCTGCACGTGACGCAAGACAACTCTCAAGGGCGACGGCAATGACTTCGTCCTGCCTGTTACACACTGTCTTATCGTAAACGTGGAGAAGTACATTTTACGTAAGTTTTGTCTATCATAACTTTGAATACCAAGTTACAAAACGAACACAGATAGGGTACAAACCCAAACGAGCATACAATTTTATGATCCAGTCGTGAATCATAATAAAGTTACGCCACAAAACAAATTAGGTCGTTAAACTTTTAATTTTTGTAAATTAGTTAATGATTACGTAATTTTTGTAATTATACGACGTGCTACTGGCGTTCAAGAAAAGAATTTAGGGCACACAATAAAAGAAGTGGCGTAATAACCGAGAGATAATAGTGGTAACATTAAGCGCTTTACTATTAAATTACAGCCGCTCCGGTACATAATTAAGGCATCTTCAATAAAGTTAAGCATAAATTTACATATCGGTGCGAGCATACCTCCTGTTATTAATAAGTAAGTCGTAGTAAGTTAGTGCAGAGAGCACGCTTCTCATAGTTATGGCGAGGTTAACACATGAGGTTAATTAAGATCAGAAGCGGGACCTATAACTAGCTAACGTCGCTACCGACACTCGCACCGAGTTTACTGAGTGCTTCCCCTTAATTGATACGATTTGATCGTCATCACAAGCTCCCGCTTATTCCCGGTATATAATTTAATTAAAATTTATGTGACGATAATTTAATTTATATCCGACGATAAACGTAATTGGTTAGTTTGCTCGCTGTGCGGATGAGGCTCAGTAAAACACACGGAATACTCAAAAAGCTCTGACAGCTGACAATAAAAATCTGTTCTGTTCGACAAATCCAAACAATGTGTTTTGACTGAATATGAACTGTCACAGCGGCAATCGTAACAAGTGGGAGTCCGGCTCTAACCGAATCTCGGCCAGTAAACATTATTAAAAATTCCTTTGACAGTGGTGGCTATCGAATAATGATTTGTGTACGTCACGCCGGCTTCCGCTGTCATACTTGCGCCAAATTTTCACCGGGAGCATTTTTTACTATTTTTTGACGGCCAGCCGGACGCCGGGCACTGCGTTTATTTATTAACGAAATTCGTCCGTCTATGTCACACGTCTCGTTCAGCGTGCGCGCACTCTGCACTATGGACTTTTCGTGGTCGGGATAGAGTGTAAGATGCAGTGGCGGGCGCGGGCCGCGTTGAGCCTTTTTCGTCCGGGCGGGTATCGTTTACGAGGCTGCATGGGCGCGACGCGACGCGGCAATGCGCCCGTGCGCTCCACCCATATCAATTTCGAATAGGTTTCCTATTCGGCCGGAGAGATTGCGTTTTGATCGTTTTGTGTGTAAAACTGTTGCCCTAAATTAAACGCTTTAATAATAGAATAGAAATAAAACTGGTACGGTTCTGTTGACATGCCTACATTGAGTGATATCGAGCGCACAGTTCCATTTTAATATTTCATTAGTCGATCGTCGGTGGAAGCAAACGTTGGCTATTTACAATAGTATCGTACGTGGCCCGGCAGGACACGTAGACGGCATCAATGTTGGGATCATCAATTACAAACTACTTCCAATTAGTGA
Organism: Trichoplusia ni; assembly: GCF_003590095.1. Classification (NCBI taxonomy): domain Eukaryota; kingdom Metazoa; phylum Arthropoda; class Insecta; order Lepidoptera; family Noctuidae; genus Trichoplusia; species Trichoplusia ni. The sequence goes on from NC_039492.1 coordinate 4,795,864, forward strand.
TAGTGCAGTAACAAATCAAATTTAACCGAGTCCTGCTGGGGAGTGGTTCGCTAATTAGAGCTGCGGGCGAGGTGCCTCCTGCGAACTAATCAGGTGGCTAAATAATGTAGTCGTGACGGCGTCGTTAGCGCTCGTGAGACAGACGTTATTAATTAACATCACATCGAGCCACCCCGCACCCTGCAGCCCCCCCCCCCGCACACAGCTGAGCGAGCGGACCCCGGCACTACTATCACTGCGACACTCGCTCTACTTAATACATTATTGCCTATGACGCCGACTGTACATTTACTACCTCAACAAGGCTAATGCAAATGAACATGAAATGTGTTGGCCAGTAGAAATATGATAATCAACGTTATAGAATTGTCTTAACTGTTCCATTGCAAATTCAATTCCATATAGGGCGTTGAATGAGGTAGTGAATGAGCCATTGATACAACATTATAATTTCTAGTGGCCAGGACGGCATACCTTAAGGCTGTTATAGAGATGAATGGTACAACCACTGTACGCTCAACGCAGTTCCATACTGAGAGAATGTTAACATTAATTACGTTTATAGAACAACTTAGTTATTTCAATAAACGTTGATGTAATGTTTTTTCATACATTTTTTTAAAGAAACTTGGGTAGTCATTCATAACAATTACAATCCATATTTATGAGAAAACTGATTTTATTTAAAATTAACAAAAGAAAATTGGAGTCCAAAAAGCATCTTGAAAATTACAACATAAAATAATTTACATTAGGAAATAATTACCGATCAATCCTTTTAAAACTACTCAAAACAAAGATAATGTTTAAAAATGGAACGATTGCATTGTAAACAGCCAGTAACAAGTTGTCACTATGCACAATTGCACTTATTGTTTAATCGACGCTGACGCCTACGACTGACCTATTTTGCTTAAATCCTGCAATTTGCGTGGGATTTCAAGTTGGCATATCCTTCGCGTGCATTTAAATATCGAACTTTAAAACCGGCTGTTTATAAATCGCCTTTTTTTTTCAAATTTTGAATATTTGCAACATTCCATTTTTTTTTTATAAACAATGGAGTTACTTTTTTAAGTTTTTGTCAACAATAATATTCTGAAACATTCAATTCTATACAACCTCCGTTCTTAAAAAGCAATGTTAATTAAGGTCCAGCTCTATTCCGGGGCCGAAGCACACACTGACACGTGTAACGTGTAGCTATACAGTTTATGATGTGTGACGGTGTTTCCACATATTGAATACCTTGATAGGGTTCTGTATTAATTAAGTGCACTACAGCAAAAGGATTTCCAATATTGGTAAGCTGGAATATGTATTGCATCCGTTTGGTATAGCACAAGCAAGATAGGTCGTTTCAAAGCCAGATCCTATAATAAGTTCTTTGTGAATATATTTCGGTTAGAATTAATTACAGTGAAAAGGATTTCTAAGTATGAGATATTAATTCAGCCAAATTATTTCTCGGTAGGAGTTCATATTGAACATTTTCTATTCAACAAATCTATCTATATTTATTTGAAAAGCTCAACTCAAATGCAACACAAAAAAATATAGAATTCGAACAAAAATTAAATACAGGCTGTTATTTTTAAGCGAATTTATAAACGATAAAAAATGACGCAAGAAATTCCTTGCATCAAAACTCTTGTAAGACTGCAAGACAAGACCGTCCAATTAAGAACACACAGTATCAATTTAATGTAACACTGGCCGAACATGTACAAGATTGGTTCATCTAGTGGATTTCTCGTGGCTTTCTGTAGTACACGACTTGTGGACGACGCTTTGCAAACATGTTGGATGACGCTCAACGACGGGCAAATTGATGACGACAAATATCGCTATATTCACTACAGTTGCTGTATGTTGACAGGTTTGCCAAGGGTTCGTTATTTGGTGGTTAGTTTGTGCGGTGTAATTATTATGTGAAAGGATTATGAAGCTTAGATAGGTTGGCTTAGGTGCTGTTTTTAATTGGGGAAATGTTCATGACGTCCTCTGTCTTATAGAATTCGGTGTTACTTAGAAGCATCTTTATTTCTCGGCTTCTTTAATGGATTTACTAAAGAAAAGAAAACGTAGCTAATTTAAATCAAATTGTAATAGTATCTAACAACTTCTGAAACGAAAAAAAAAAAACTATTCAAATCTTTTTCATCTTGTACCTAACATTGTTATCTATAGAAAAATACGCAAAATTGTAAAAACGAAACAACACCAAATCGTTAAAAATTAAAAGTAACGAACTGATGGAATTTGAACTATGAACATCTGTGTTCGTGAAAAAATATTATTTGACCGGAAACTGCAATATTAATTTGAACTCGTCCAGCCTTCGTGATTACGTTAGGCAAATATTAGTCTCACTTTTCCTATTGCATATATGTATATGTACATTGTTTGATAACTAAAACATATCAGTTAATATTTGATAGTACCTAAATTGTAATTCCTTTAAACGGATGTATTGATAATAAGAATTGTCTTAAGAAACACCCTGTAATGGGAGGGCAATTAATAACACACATATTTTTAAGAAAAAAATCAATCAACCGACTTGAAATAGAAGCTGTTTAAAAAAAGAATCAACAAAATCGGTTTATACAGAGAAAAACTACTATATCTCACTCTGTCAAGTTCACTTTGCGACGTAACAATGTCAGATAAGTTACGCCATTTTTAATTCAGATAAAGCTCAATTTCGTGTTTACCAATAAACCTAATAAACACACACATTTTCTACGCACTAAAAACAGTCACAGCAAAACAATACGTGACGAAATATTAATGATTTCTTTGTAACAATTAATTCTACCAGTTATACGACTTATGCAATGAATCTTATTTATCGAGTATGTTAATTTATTTAAATTTAAATCCATTAGAGTATAGTTGCGAAGTATCTATTTGTACATAGTTCAACGTTGTTGAAAATTTAAGTTGACAGATCGGTTTTGTAGTCACGTGTTACAATAGAAGACTGAGTGAATTCTTTTAAAAAATTCGTTCAATTAGTTTAGTTAACTTTGGTGTTGTGTAAACCTGCTGGATGTACTGTGTGGGGTGAGTTATTGTATGGAAAGTGGAAGACAAGAAAATCTTGGTAGGTATTGTAAAATATAGATGCTTGTATGATTATGGATTTAATTAAACCAAGTTAATAAATTTTAAATAGATGAGCAATTTTTGTTGTGGCTAAGCTTTGAAGATCCAAAAAAATCACAAAATACAGCGGTACAGAGAAAATATCAAAAAAGAAAAAGAAAGCCAGTGTTGCCAAAGTATCGAATTGAATCATACCAACAATATTATTAAAACTCAGTAAAAGGGTTGACTTACTTTTTTAGAATTCAATTGTAAAAAAATATTCTGGCCCTTTGCTGGACTAGTGAAAAACAATATATTTTTTTATTCATATTACATTTTTCCTTTAGATCATTTCCATGATCAGAGCCGAAATCGAAATCACACATCATTACCAATCAGTGTTTATAATTACGTTACTGCTCTCATAATTAATGTAAATAATTACCCACTTGCTCACATTTGGCAATAATTGGTATTAAAAAGTCAATAAAATAGTATTTTACAATTTTATAGGCACCCACAGACATTTAATAAATATTCATTATGATTGGTATTCAAATTAATTACTAAATTAAAAATAAAATGTGGGAACCGGAATCATTTAATTATTTTAAGCAGTGGTATTTATTCATCATAATATACATTTTAATCGTTATTAGATTGCCGGTTTTCAAAGGCTGAGAACGGGCTTGTCTAAATCTTTTGTCATGTCATAACAAAAAAAAAAAAACACTAAATGGATTATAGAAAACCATAGAAATACAATAAAAAAAACTTTGGAAAAAAAGTCTAACTATCTAAAGTTGCACTGACACTCCCTAAAATTTAAAAATGGGTGCTTCCATTAATAGAAAAAGGAAAAATAATCAAACAATATAATTAAATTATGTTTAAAAATCGAACTGCCCTATTACTCAACACACAATAGCTCGTATATCTCATAACGGCCAACTGGCCAGTGATTTACAGATAGGTATCCCAGTCGCAGATACAAACATATTGCCGTCGCCACCAGAATCGAGTGCTAAATTGATCCTGACTAAATGCAGCCGACTGTACGAGTTACGGCCGTCGTTGACTATGCACCCGACTGTCCCGTCTGACTAAATGGGCCGACAGGACGATCTAACTGCTTTTGTACAACGTCCTTTATAATTACGACCACGATGACTAAAGGACAAGACATTATGTTGTAATTAAAAATAGGTAGTGTATAATGCAAGATTCCTATGTCAAGGAAGTGTTTGTTTGTGATATTGTTATTCCAATTAAGTGTTCCGGATTAATTATTCATGTATTTTTTTGCACGGAATAATTGATATCTAAATTTGCTTTACCCAACTGCTAATAAAGAATCGTATTTAAATTAATTAGCTAGGCTTCAAGAAGTTTTTGGAACAAAGGCAAGCTGTAACATACGACAGTACACAAACTCCACCAACAACTCAATTTTGAGATGCAATATCGTAGAACGCCGAGATGAATATTGGTAATCGAATTGTAGGCAAAGATCGTTCGCTGGACGCTCTTTAGTTTCTATTTAGAGGTCCGGAGACGTCGGACGTACGGACGCACGGACAAAGAGACAAACGAAATTAATCGGGACATGCGCCGACGTCCTAATCCAATCGCGTCCACCCGGCTCTGCCTTTTAAATAGATCAACTGTGGCTTCGGGCACTTCTCTTGCAAGAAGTTCGGAGACTAAGGAATAGTGTTCCAGAACGGAATATAACCTTGTTGATATTTCATTAGGTTTGTTTGACGTAACATTATGAACAGACGGCTAACTTGCAAGGATATTTGCAAACGGAGTCGCGGAAAGAAGGTGTAATTAAAGATCGTAATTAAGCACAATTTAGTTCGTATTTCTTTAAAAGTTTAATTGCGAAACATCTTCCTTCCCCGACCTAATCTCCTCTCGATCTAACACAACCAATTACCGGCTCGACACCCACTATCCGGCATAATGACTTAATAATTAATAGAAACGCGTTTTTTAATTAACGCCGGTATCAGCGTTTGGCATCGCGTATCGGGCTTTGGCGACGTCACTTTGCGTACAATGTAAATTTACGCGAGAAACGGCCGAGTTCGGGACACAGGGCCTCATTAGAGGCGAACGGTTGCAATTAAACCGCGCGTCTTTTGCGACTTAACGAGTGCCCAAATTGGACGGCCCGCCCGCCCTGGACACGCGTTTTAATAAATATACATTTCGACGTGATGCAATAAATATATTCGCTGATGCTATCGCTGTGAAATGTTGTGTTCCCTTTGGGTTTAAATGAGGAGTACTGAGACGACTGATAATGATGGGAGCGAGGGAACACTGACTGGTCGATGACTCGATTTTTGGTATTCGAATCGATTTAAGATGGCTTGAGTCTGCATTTTTAGTTATTTCGCAGATATTACTTATGAACTTAAATTCTAATAGGTTGGCAAAGTTCTGCGCTTTTTCATTAAACTCCTCTTAAATATTCAAAGATTTGGTCCGTACCGGCGCCGATTGAATATAAGATACTTAATAAAGAAAGCAAAGCCCAGCAACTTCGTCAATAATATCATTAAGACTGACCACAAGACACAAAGACGTTCATTAAAATTTCCAACAAAAATTTAAACACAACAAATCCCATCACAGTGCTTTGCGAATAACTGTAGAAGCATCAAGCATGTTAGTTAACGAAAGTGTTAGAATGGGTAAGAAGTTGGTATTTTAGAGGGGTCTCGTTAGGCGCGCGGGGCGGCTGATTGCCGATTGAGCACCAATTGCCTTGATTGACGGCGCCCGCACGGCTAACGAACCTGCTTCAGCGTGGACGTGCCTCTCTGGCACGTACACACGCCGGGGGAAGACTTCTTACAACGCGGTAACGCCATGTAGGTCAGTTATGCCGTGGGTTACTAGGCTATTACATTGAAATGCGTAAACATTGTACGTAATATGTGCGTTTTTACTTTCATCGTCGTTGACAGAAAAACAAATGGGGTTGCAGAACACAAATCATTGTTTAAAGAATCTTTTTTGCATCAGCAAGCCAAATAAGCTCACAAGGAGGAAGTCTGTCGACTGTCTTGTACAGTAAGACATTTAATGCAGCAAATGAAAATCTGTACATACAATAAAAGCTAGGAGATCCACCTAAAGACGATTTTCGTAGGAGCTGTACGCTGCACGACAGGTTTCTGATTGCTGACTGGCTCCAATAATTTGGTCCGATTGACGTCGAGGAATCCCCGCTGAATTTAGTTCATTTGTACACAATCAAGGAATTCTGTAGCCCGCACCGCAACACGCCCGCCCGGTATGCTGCCGATTGCCTACTAGACACATACGGAACATAATGTCTTCATTGGAACAATGAAAGACGAACTATAAATCATAATAAAATTTGAATTAAGCCAGCTTAATGTTTGTGTAAAGCTTCCGCCGCTGTTTCATCGCACACACGAGGCGTAACACCTCGTCGGCTAATTCGTACGTACACAGTAATCAGCAGCACGTAACATCATCAGCGTCTTTGTGGAGCGAGACCGCAATCCATCATATCGGGACAAAAGGAGGCGGATAAACGCGGCAGTTGTTTGCGTGAGAGAGCGTTAATTTTGTTAAGGAGTCTCAATCAGTGAAGGCGTGTAAGTAAAGTCGGCGCGCGACCGCCGCGGGAGCGATTCGAGCGAATTACCGTACCTGGAGGCGCGGAGCCCACTCGTTAGTTGTTGTTTGCCGAGTGACGCGGGTCAATCAGCAGAGACATGCACGGAACCGCACTTCTTCATCCCCCTCCGGCGCCCCGCACCTGCCCCCGCCCCGCTCGTTAGGCCGCGCCGTCTCTGTCAACTGTGAGACGAGCTTTATCGAATCTACGACGCACGACCCGCGCCGCGGTCGGCCCACTCTTCGCTCTAGTTTGACTCACAACCGCCAGTAAACAAGGGAAATCAGTGTAAAACGAATTTATATGAACGTCAAATAGAGGGGCTAAATGTCACGACGAGATATTATAGGGGTCCGTGATAACGAAGAGTGACGGCGACTGACAAATTACTGAGATCAAGATATGCAGCCACATCCTAAACGTCTAAAAAGATCAAAAGAAGATTGAGATATAAAAAATCTCAAACGAAAATGAGGCATGTCTAAAACAGTGTGTAGGAGGAAAATAATTGTGTAGAATGGCATGCGTTTAGCTAATTAACGCGCAGGGTCAGGCAGCTGCGGTCCACGTGCGGGCCCGGCCGCGCCCGCACCGCCGTGTGCGCCCCGGCCGCGGTACTCACCTCGCATGGTGAAAACACCATCACACACATTTATGAACTTTCAAATGCATGATTAGCGTATTCCTATAATGATGAAATATTTACTTACATTGGTAGACAAACTTTTTATGTTGAGACCTCCATACATATTTAATTTTGTTAAAAAGATCTTTAAAAGCTGCATGATTTTTATATTTGTGTGTTTTATTACCTTAATTGCTATTCGTGTTCAGCAAGTGGGCAATGAACATTTCAACATACTTCGAGTAAACGTTAGCTATAGATAGGTACTCGTGTTATGAACCCTGTAATTATCGACACATAAAAAGCGACATAGGTACGTTGTTATTTTAACGAAGTAAATGATTACAATTATTAACATTAACTGCAATTATAAATACTGATTGTACGTTATTCCACATCGATTAAGATTATGGCTTTAGTAAAACTTTAATGGAAATCGTAGGACATAATTGCTCATACAACTTAAAGTATTTATCGGCCTAGATTATTATGAAATATGTCTTATTCGTTGGTAACAAGTACTGAAATGTATTGCCAACTCTCAGACTATTTATCAACATTGTCGCAGCACTGACTTGCTATGGTTATTCATTAGTTCGCAAAGAGACATTAAATTTCCATAATCGTAGACACAGCCGTAACATTGGGCAGCTACCTAAACAGTCGCGGTGCGCAACACTGACACACAAAAGCCTGATTAGTGCGGCCTTTCAGATAAAAACTTCGTTGCCTACATCTTAAATTAGTCCTTAACGTTCTTTAACGAGACCAATTTAGTTAGTCCACGAAACACCGTCATTCGCTTGTTGTGTGCAAAACTGTTTACTTTTTGCCCTCTCCCAGGTAGAAAACACGACGGTTGGAAGCATTTTCATAACAATGCGCCTGCGGCTTTCTCGGTATACTTTTTTGGATGCGATGCGTTTGACAGACACGCTATTGTCATCGTCAGATGACGGACTAAAAACTAAACCTTTTATTGATGATCAATGTGAAAGATCGAAGCCGAGTCGAACACTTGGAATACCGAGCCGTATAAGGTACCAATTAGTCCTGCGAAGACAGACAAGTTGGAAATAATTTGATTAAAAATACAAATGGTGCTGACCTTGTGTAATCGCTTTTGCATAATATCATCCCGCCTTTGAAGTAGAAGGAGCGGCCCATGTCGGCGAGCGCCTGGCCGCAGCAGGCGCACTTGAGGCAGCCGTGGTGCCAGTACCGGTCCAGCGCGTGCAGCAGGAACCTCTCCACGATCTTGCCGTTGCAGCCCGCGCATTCCTTGAGCGCGGGGTTGTTGTTGTTGTGCGGGTAGTCGTGCCCGTTGGCCGCGAAGGCCGCCTCCGGCGAGGGCGGGTGTGGCGAGCTGAGCTCCGCGTACCCGTGGTAGTGCGGGTTCATGCTCAACGCGCTCGCTGCCAGCTTGACGGTTGGAGCGGGAACCGCTCGCACCGACCACCACAACTACACGCCCTGTTGAAAAACAAATAAGTCTCGTTATACAACTAGGTTACTCTAAAGTTATCCATATGTTGAAAGATACAAACTCTAAATGGCAAATAGTGATGTTTGGGTATGTAAATACATTTTCTTTGACCTCTTTGAGACGTTGACTCATTGTGTAATTTTTCTTGGCAGCTCATGGTCAGGCTGGATTGGATTCGGGCGTAGGCCTGCGGGCGGCCGCGTTTATAAAATTTTCCAATTAGCAATTTCATACAATTAGGAGCGGGGTGAGGGCGCGGGCGGCGGGGTGGGGGATGGTTAGCGCGGGTCGCGGCGCGGGGAGTGCGTCAACCCGATCCAATTAGCTCGCGGCCGGCGGAGCGGCGGGACGCCCGTGCCGTCTGAGCGGCCCTGTCGCCATAAAACTTAATTAAACGTTTTAAAACAAGTATTCATTAAAGAATAATCAAGCTTATGTAGTCATAAATAACCGGATTGTCCCGCGCGGAACGGGTGCCGTAATTAAGACTGCACAGAGTTGATCAAACGCACTGATTTGAAACTACCCTTCATTAAGAGAGCGCGAGTCGGGCGCGGGAGCTTCCGCTGCGGTGCAGAAACTAATTAAGAATAACGGACGCTTTAAAAGCGTAATTAATTTAGATTGTAATTCTATTTCTCCGCGAGTAAAGTAGACAATTATTTCAGTAGCCCTTTCTTTTGGAACGATTTGCTTTTGCTGAATGTAATTTGCTTAATTTCTGTGTCCAACAGGATAAAGGGTTGTAGCTGTGTTTAGATTTATTTCTTACGTCTGAATCGTAGGGCGTGATTAATTACCTTATCAAGAGCAAACAGCTATGACTTTATAATGAATGAGTACGTACTAACGAGCATATCGTGATTAATTAGCGTGGTGCACGTCAATTACGATTGCTGCAATGGTGTTGTTAACGTGACGTGTGGTTGCATCACGGGGCTCGGTGTGCCCGGTGTCTGCGAGAGCGTGTGGCAAGTCATTACACTTGTTGGCGGGCATGTCTAATGAAGGCTATAAGGGCGAGGTATGGCGTGTCCCGCGGTCCGCGGTCCTGCTCGTTGCGTGCGCCCTAATGAGCGGCGTCGCGTGCGCACCTATCGCACTTCGTTAAATCGCGCCCGAACTACGCAATCCAAGGGCCGTATTAATGTCTTTGTTTAGTTCATTCTGCAAGGCCTTAGGAATTTCAAATGCGTTTAGCTCTCAATCGCGGTTATTGCGTGTAAATATTTCTAATTACTGTGTGAATCTTTACGGCTGTCTTCTTTCTTTACTGCCCATAATGTTTATGTCGAGTATAAAAGGTAAATAGTCTCTCGATTTACTTAACTGTAAGATTGATTATCTCGATAGCAAAATTTTTGAATTTTGGAGCAAACATTGAATTAGATATCATGACTTCTAGATTAACAAGAGAGATATAATTATCGTCACTTTCAATGATGCATGACGGAGAGATAAGATTAGTATTTGATCTCTTTAGTTTGTAATCAAACATAAATAATGAATAATTAGAAATGATTTTCAAGATGAGAAAAATTCAATGATTAATTGCTATTCAGTTTTACGATGTATTAAGTTATGTTCTCGTTGTATTAAGACCTCTTAGTTTGAAATCGATGTTTCCACCTGTAGACGACAATGTTTAATAACAATAAAGAATAACTTCAAAACAGCCTAATGTCGGTGCTCATAAATAAAAAATAATGCCTGTTTTTGGGACACGGAATACAATTGTGCATAATTACTCAAACTCATGTCTATTCGTATTTCACCGTGCCTGTTGGGGACGGAATTGAGTCTTATTGTCGTACAGATTAAGGTATAAAGTAATTTGATTGATGCGCGTCCCAAACGTGGTGCGTGTTCAGGCTCGCGGGGGTGGCCTGGGAACTTAGCAGGTGCCGTTTTCATTATTCAAGCCCCATTGATTGGATACTTTGTTGCCGTTTAAAAATCTTATTAGCAACCGCCCGACAACAAAGCGAGCCGGCAATGAGCCTCCTCAGGACCCCTCTATTTACCTGTTAAGTGATTTTTTTTTTCAATTACAGCGATGAACTGGAGCTTCGAAATGTTTAAGGCGGCGAAAGTGTAAGTCATCTTGTTAGTGAATGTTTGCTTCCGCGCTTTCCTCCGTCTACTTTTAAACATTTGTCAGCTGCAATAACGTGATGATTCGACAGAAACGAACGAGGTCCCATCAAATATTCAAACGACAAACACTTCGCCGTTAAACTTGTAGGTGCTGACTATAAATCATAATCACTTTAACATTTAACAAATACAGAGTTATGTTGAGAATGATTTTATTGTGCTACATAACTAGATATGCGGTACACAAAAACTGTAATGTAACTCACAAAGCTAACGTAAGTAAACGTATCGGTCACTTGTTTTAACTGCTGGGTTCCCCAAGAACAGCCCGGCGCCCGCCCGCCGCGAATAATGTAATTAAGGCGAAACCGCCAGCGAAATTAAACGCGAAAACGGAATGAGAATGTGAGCCTAATTAGAGCCGGGAGCGGAGCGGGGCGGAAGACGCTGCAGCGGCCCGAAGGCGCCCGACCCTACCGGCACCCCGCGTGCAGCGCCACCGAGCCATGCGGGGGCCGCGACACGCGACGCCACATGTCTTAATCTGTCGCATACACAAAGGTCAACAATACAACCATATACAGCCAATCCAGGCAAACATTATTTTTAACAATATTTTTTAAAACTACTGGCAAACAAAAACCACCCTATAATTCTGCGCTAATGAGCCGCGCTTTAATACACCTATAAAATACTAGCATCTTTCCTGCTCTTTTTATATATTGCACCACGCAAATAATCACAGCGCACGTCGGTCGCAAGCATAAATCCAATTCGTTTTCTCTCACATCCATACTAATTAAAAAACTGCGGACAAATTGGAGCCCACTCTTCGCCCACGGGAACATAAAATATCCATTCCATTGACGGCACCGGTCTACCATTGATTAATTTTATCCAATCGGATGCGAATTCAAGTTTTTCAGGAGTTAATTGTCATGCTTCATTAGGTGACTGACTTCAGCGCTGTGTTCGATTACTGATTTATTCGTCGATGTATCGGATAATTTCATTTTGATTATTGGGCTAAAGAATAAAACAGCCAATTAGGTTAAAGAAGTATCATTGGCGTCAATATGTAGGTATCAACCTACTTTTAGTAAAGCACGGTGTATGAGACTAATGTGTGTAATATTATTTGCATATAATGACCGTTAATGTGCCCAGCGCATTATTCATCCGGCGTGACCTCAAAACGGCCGCAAGAACCGTTTGATCGATGTACATTCCCTCTCCATACATCTGTGTATTTTAAAATGGTTGTTTCATGATAGGTAATTACCAAAGAATCACGTAGCACATAGATAATTTTATAGAAATCATGAGTGGTAAACGACGTAATTGACGCACGACGGATCAGATCCGACAAATTGTGTGCTATATACTAAATGATGGTCATTACGTGAACGTCAAATAAAATACGGCTTTTAGTGGTACAGAATTGTATACAGACCATCTGATAAGCGCCAAAACATGTGACAAACAATCGTGAAGTTAAAAATTTCGTTTTATTTATTCAAGCTAGCAATTAAAAAATGTATTAATGACAATCGTAGTTCCTTTGCGGAATACTCCTCTATCCTCCTCCTTCATCGTGCTACTATCAGCAACCTACTGCGATCCCAGTTTGTTTTAAATTCATTACTTCAGCGCACAAGCAACAAAACCAAAACCTACTAAGTGAAACTTAGCCCCTTTATTAGCGCTGTCAGCGCCATCATTTGTTTTCACATAATCATCATTAACATCATAATCTTCCTCATATTTTCCTACACTTTCAACTATTTCGTTATTACTTCTGTCACGTTACATAGTTTTAAGTAATTATTATCGCCAGCCTTGTCACTCAACTCGTGTCAGGGTTTTGCATGAATAGTCATATTTGGAAACACTTCGTCCTTGCTTTGTTACTAGTGTATATTAATTAGCCGCTACGAGCTAAGTGTGATGAAAAACAAATGGTTCGTTATAACATTAAACATATTTGGTAAACTGTACATTAGATTGGACATCATTATGAATATTATTTATGGCATGTACTCTTGTACGGGTATTAATAGTCCTTGGTTTTTAATTAGTCGTGCGTTAACAATATTTAACGAATTTAATAATATTATTCTATTCATGTTTCCTTAAAATGGTTCGATTGATATTCTATTGGGACTCATGTATTACAAGCGAGTCAGAAGCGTTTGAACCGAAATGCACACGCGCGTGAAGATTGCTAACAGCAACGTTTTGTAGTACACTAATGGTTTAGGATTTGTCATTGCCGTAAAGCAGGTGTCGTGACGAAAAACACGTAATAATGCCCGTACAAGTGTAGACATTGTCTTCGACAGATCGAGCGCTCTCGGGCGTAATTAGAGGCGGCGGACCGAGGACGGCCAGAGCTATGAATAACACAGAACTACCACATCCAAATATTACGGCTAATAGCTTACTCGTGTTGTGAATATAGCCTAGCTGATAAACTGGACTATATCCTAACACTAATCAAACACAGATATCGATGTCCGATTAAATCTAATCGAATTTTATTTAATAGGGAAAATATAAATGTGAAATTTCGATTTTGTAAAAATTGATAACGATCTACTATCAGTCGATATCTGGCAGGAAATCTGTAATGTTGAAAGCTACCGTTTATAAATTGCGCACTGATAACCAACAAATAGATGATCTACATGCGATAATTTAATTAACGATGGTAGATTACGGCAAATTTTGATACAGGATCTGTTGAACAACATTATTAATTAAATTGATAAGAGTTTTGGTTTTGAAAAACAAGAGAAGGCCGCTACTTACACATGTATAATTAGGATAAAAAATATGGATGGCCCATTATCACGTGAAAAAGCATACGCAAATAGTACTGATCATTCTTGTTTAGAAATATTTAGGATTGAAAGTTATATCCTTCGATGCCTTTATACATAAGTACCAATATCACTTATTAAAAGTTTGGTTTGATGAATGGCGAAAGGTGTGGCTAAGAATTTCTCTTGGGCCGTGGGTGTGTATTACAATAATGAAATATGACATGCACAAGCATCAAACTGGCACAAATACTCGCGGATCGGGGTCGCACATGCGCTCCGTTCTGGGATCGAAAGCTATTGAAAATATGTATAATATTATAATAATTCGCATTAGTATATCAAAATGAATTGGTCATGAAATTCTTTATTTTATTTTGTGAAAAAAATCTGGTTCATTACCTTTACCAAGAGATTTCCTTCTTTGAATTGATTCTGGATCGTCTCTATAGATATATTTCAGACTACTTATTTGACTTCTTTTAAACATTTGAATTTTCTTAGATAAAACATCAATTAAATCAGTTCGAAAACGTTTACGTGCTTCTTTATCGACACTGGCAGACGATTTGCGGTTTTGATTAGAGTTTACAGTTATTAATAGTTGTGGGGATATATTTAGCAATCAAATTATTAACACTTTTCTTCGGGGTCTGACTAACTCAATGTGAGACATTTAATCGTCATCTTTCTGAAATATTATAAAACAGATCCAATCATTATCATACATCTCACTACCTATACCAATTTTTAGTCCTACCTATCAATGTTTGACATGTTTACATATCTTAAGTGCTTATTTCATTTAAATAGACGGTGTAATTCATAAACTTAATATACATTTCCAAGGTAAACCTAAATATTGCAGAATCGTGTAGATTTTGTGTCTTATGGACGGTTAGGTTTGCCGCGTGCTGCAAGCGTGAAAGCCATCAGCATTAGCGAATAACCTTAAGGCTAAAGGCTCTACTGGAATATCCGATGATATAGGAAGGAACAAATTCAGTAATATAGGTATACTTATAATTTGATGTCAAGAATTCATTTAATTCCTCCACGTAAGTAGTAATGGACCTAAGATGTAGCCTTGTAGAACACCCTAATATATTTACAACAAAAACAACTTCGATCAATTCATTTCGCCATCATTTTAAACATTTGTATTAGAAAGCATTGACTTTTATTACTTATCATAAACAAAACCAGTTATAAATAACAAATCGCTAACTTATATTCGAAGTACCTCATCCAAAAGCATAGTTAAGTTCACGACTTCGTGAACGAAGCGGTCCGTCACGGCGGACTGACCATAATTGTGCCTCGTCCAACAAATATATTAAGTATTCGTGATAGAAGTGAGCTGTGTGTAATTTTAGAGCGTTTTGCCACAAATGTCAGCCGCGGGCCGGTCTGGGCACTTGAACTTGTTGCTATTGCAACCAACATGAATGATTGCTGCCTTCTATTTGGCATGGTATCTTGACAAGGATGTTTTATTGCTGAGATAGTGTGCATCGTAACCAAGCATTAAACGAAATGTGGTAAATGTTCAGGTAAATGTAATCAACGTAGCGTAACGGGCTGACGTCAGATTACTATAGTTATACGATCTTTTTCTTATTTCTTTTCACATTTGAAAACTACTGCTGTCTAAGGCACTCTTTCATTTTAGTTTGGTTTGTCTTATTCTAAAATCCATACCACAAAATTAATAGCAGGAGTTTAACCATAAATCTTATCTGTCATCTCTAAACGTTTGAGTTACTTACCGGACCCTTTCAAGTGATTTGAAAACATAAATTAGGATTTATCTGATCTCTTGAAGCAAAGTCATCTTTAACATCCTTTTGAGTATTAACTATAAAAATATATAATCCATCGTTATGCTTATGTTATGTTGGTGTGTAATATCCCAAGTCATTATAATCTGATGGTCACACTGATAACTCTACAACACATCCATTGTTTGTAGTGAATGAACTTGATGTCAGCATACTTATTGTCATCAAAACGAATGTATACCCATATTCCCCTAGCAACTAAGTTCACATTGTGGAATGCAATGAACATATTGAGTATTAAGTCTTCAAAAAGTAATGGATTCTTCTCCTCAACGGCGCCATTTGAATCCTTGACTTGTAAAAACTAATGTTTATGTTTTTCGCATGTTTCACGGTCCAGTTTTTTGACAGAATTGGTCTAGTGATGGCCACCCGAGAATCCACTTGAAAAAATCTTGAAGCTAATGCAGTTGAGTAAGATTTGACTGGTGACAGATCGAGTGCTTTACTTGGAATGATTTTTTAAAAATTTAGTAAAATACAAAAAACCAAGGCTGAGAAACTATAAGTACTTCTTAGACGCTATTTTTACTTGGCTTTTACATTTCCATTCAACATATTTCTGTAATTAATTCGTTTAAAATTTAGTTAATGAACATATGTCCATTGTTACGTTATTTAGAAGTTTCTCTGTACTAAATAAATGTTTAAAATACCTATCTACATAATTGATATGAGCAATTTAATAGCAATTTTACAACGCACTTACAAAATACAAATAGATTGAATTAAATGCAGCCAACGTTGAAATCATTACTTCGTATAAAGTTAATTAGCCATTGTTTTCATAATTAGTAATTAAGTTATAAACAATGCGTAAATACCTACACGGCTATAAATGTTTTGGTTTTACAAACATGTATTTACGTACCTTTTGTTAATTAATTAAATAATGATAAAGAAAAAATGTTTAAGCGAATAAGTTTTAGTCTTTCGACTTTGTTCAGGCACTTTGTTGTAAAAAAATTGCGAATTACAAATTACCAAAAAAATAATAATATAAAAAGTAAAATCGATAAGCATACAACTGTTTTACCGACTTCCTTCTTCTGTCTTAAACAGTCAATCGATTCCCTAGCATGAGCATTATGACAGTCGTGTACAATAAAGAAAAAACACAACTGGCCGATTAGAAGTATCCCCGTTTATCTAATTTTTTAAATAAGAGCTTTGGAATAATAAAGAGGTTTTATACCATTAGGAAACAAGTTAAGCAACTGCAAAGGAAAGAGACAGCGCGCTACACGATAAAGAATGCCATCTCGCTTCCACAATGCAACAGTTTGACAATTAAAAGTTGTGGTACCTCCCCCCCCCCCCGTTTTACCTTCCATATTCCGTAGATACTTTACGAAGACGGTGCCGGGTTTTATTTTAGTTTTGTATATCCGTTCTATATGTAGATTTAGATTTTATGTTCCAATTAACGTTTTAAAATTTTATCTGTTACAAACTACTGGTTTAGAGAGATTAAAATGTATATTAAAACAAAGTCCGTAAAACTAAACGCTTCTGTAACTATAAGAGGTTTTGTAATAAATACTTTTATGCTTTATCTGCCTGTCTTTGATAAGTGTCTTTTCGTTTGTAACTTAATCGAATACCTGAAGTTAGTGTAATAGAAAAGACCAGGTCACGTGACTAACCAAGAAATAAGTGTCAGTTTCATATTTAAGTGATTCCTAACAT
This sequence comes from Trichoplusia ni, assembly GCF_003590095.1. Classification (NCBI taxonomy): domain Eukaryota; kingdom Metazoa; phylum Arthropoda; class Insecta; order Lepidoptera; family Noctuidae; genus Trichoplusia; species Trichoplusia ni. Next base: position 4,813,181 of record NC_039492.1, read on the forward strand.
CTGCACGCCCGTCGAAATATTTAGTTATTTACAAATTCAGACTTCATAATACTAATGACACTATTTGAGCGATTTTAAAAGTGATGGAGTCAGCTTCCAGTATCATAAATAACAGTTGAATATCTAACTGCTTCTCGTAAATGACTCCAATTGATTATATAATATCTAATAATATTTTTTTAAACTTTTTTTCAGAGACAGTTTTATCTGAATATCCAGATACAATTTTACCCCCAAACGATCCCTCACACACCCACACAAGTCAGGTTCCAAAACTGCAATAACGAAACGACCATCAAAGAGCTTATATAAAATTATTAATAAATAATTATAATTGTTTGTATGAATATAAAAGGCAATAAAATTCCAAGCAGTCTTGTTTTATTACTGTGTTTTCTCTTTTCAAATGCACATCAGTGCAGTAAAAATATCAAGACAAATGCTACTAGCATAACAATTATAACTGGCGATCGTAAATGAACAATTAGTGTAACGATAAAACTGAATCTGCTGTAAATACAAGCTTTTATGATAAAATAGTAGCCATCTTGTGTATTTGCAGGTAATATCGCCCATTTTCTTAACAACCTACAATCTCAATATTATAGTTTTACAGAATTTTAATTTTCAGTAAAATAGTTAGATCTTTAGAATTGAGATTATAGTAATTGTCTGAGTAATAATGTTTATAAATGGGTCTTATTGTAGGTCTGTTTGATGGTATATAACTAGTATTTTACGAATTATAGTTTAAGATACTGGATGAAAGCTGTAACTCTTGGACATATAAATAAATTATTATTCTCTTGGGAAAATGTTAGTTCTCGTTTAGTTTACTATGAATGCTGAGCTCTAGGAAATTCGCTACATGGGAGGCAACAGGTGACCACCACGACGTTTATAAATATAAAAATCCGGTCAAGTGAGAATAAGACTCGCGATTGTGAGGGTTATGTGGAAATAGGCTATTAATTTGAAAAAAATATTTGGTCTTGCATCATGATATTACCAAAAATATGACAGTAACTTAGATTTTTTCTTTTTTGTCATTACAGTAGCAAAGGAAAATACATTGACTGAAAAAAATGGTCGGTAAAATTAGGATTATACCGTAATAAATAATTTTAATAAGCTGTTTGATTTTAAATTGGCTTGTATTTGAAAAATCAAATAGCTTTAAGCTCTTTAATTACATCCCTAATTAATATAATTAGTCGAAGTTTTACATCACATTAAAATATCTACATCCTAAGCGTATAAATGTCATAATTTATGGTACATTAGTCGTGGCCTAGGACAGTTCTAAGGCTATTATAAACTAAGTGATGGCTGAATTTGAAGCAATTAAACTGTTTATAACCTGATCTATCTTAAGTATTGAGACTCAAAATGTAGGTACCTTTTTATATCAAACTTTGAAAAATCATTCTCTGTACAAAAATGAAGAAGTCTAAATTCCAAAGAATACAAACAAAAAGATCCCTTATATTTATTTTCATTACATTTAAAGTAGACAATCGCTATAATAGATAGGTTTATATAATTTTATTATAGTGTCCTACACGGTACGGATAACGTCGTTATTCGGTCACTTTCACACCGTTTTATAGCTCATCGCGCATCGAACGTGCGCCCGCGCAGGCCGGCGCACCGAGCGAGATAACTACGATGCCATGTTAATTTATCGCTTTTACTTCAACTAGACTAGTTACTTTCTATCAGATACGTTGCATTTCCATTTCGATATTATGTTTAATTATTATTATGTTGGTGCGTGCAAATAAAAGGTGAGTTTTATTTGCTATAATTAGATTTCGGTTATGAACGCTATTTAAAAACCGGTGAAGTGCGATTTGGACTAGCGACACTACGGGTCCATAGCAAATGAGCTGAAGGAAATCAAATTGGTAATCAATCATATTTATGACCGTACGAACCGCTGTTTAACCTCTAATTTAATGATTTGTTGTTATGCCAGCATCATTTCTGCAAATTCTAACTGTCTAGCTGGCTATAGTTCATGAGGTCTTCAATATCATATTGAAATTTTGAAAATCGCATTTAAAGTCCAAAAAATATATAAAAACCTGTCAAACCTAATTTTAAGAGCTTTGATTGGTTATTAGTCTTTTGGAGAACCATTCTTTCCTGTCTAGTAGACTTAATAAAATAATTACTACAGTATAAAAATCTTATATTTCCATGACAGACGACACGACGCTACAACTCCCAAACTATTAAATCAAAACGCAGAAGCAATTTCTCTCACCTTTTCATTTCCAACGTCCCCAATTTCTCCAGTTTAAAAAACGGTTTTTACCATACATTTTGTTTCTGCATACTTTTTGTGCCATAACTGTTAAGCTGAGCGGTTAAATGATGAGTTACCGTTAGCCGCGCATTCGTTGTCAACCGCAACTTAATTCTATAACAGGATTCTATTTATTCTGATTTACTTTTTATCTCACGTACGGCTAGTTTACCCCCCGCAGTCTATAGATTTCCTTTATTGAGCAATCGAGGGTCTATTAAAGTAATCACTGTTATTAGTGGACGGGTTTGGTTCCAGTTTTCATAATTGCAATATATGCCTGTAGTGTAGATACATGTTGCTTTGATACATCGTTCAATATGAATCTACTTCAGGGACTTTCGGGACCAAATCAATATTCGGCCTAAAAAGTACGCACGTTAAGTACTCGCATTGGTGGAGCTCCGATTCAGAAAAGACTGAAGCCTTTATGAACGGTTATATCGCGTTTCCAAGAGAACTCTTCAAAAGTCCGGGATAAAAACTATCCTATGTTCTTTCTCAAGGTCAACTCTATCTTTGTACCAAATTTCATTAAAATCAGTTCAGTGGTTTGACGTGAAAGCGTAACAGACAGACAGAGTTACTTTAGCATTTATAATATTAGTAGGGATGATATCATAGGTCAACTCATTAGCACTAATTACCTACACGTATTAAATCTTCGAACTGTTTGAGAAGTACCATACTCCTTGGTGGAAACCAAGAGCCAATGTTATTCGTTGTTTATTAATATACGGCGATTAATTATATTCTTTGATCAATCGTAGCTCGGAGCTATCGATGGTATTATAAAAGGTTCAATTATAATAAATGTAGCTAATTTCAATCAAATAATACTACTAATTAGCTGACATCGAGCCTTCTTTGTGCGGACCGCTTTAACAAATGACTCAATTGATGTTGTTAATAGTCCGGCCATTGCGGCCTCATTATAATCGAGTCATTCGGAGTTTGTTGTAAGTCACGATATCAAACCCAGAGTAATAGAAATCACCATATGAATGATTACTGCTGTTCAAATATTAATAGAGCTTAATAAAAATCGTAGCAAGATATTACGGTACATAAGAATTAGAACGTTGCAATTATAAATCAATATAATGATACACCAGCCCGTAACGGTCCCACTGCAGGCCAAAGGCCTCTTTTCAAAGAGAACGTAAGAGGATTGGTCATTACGCTTGCCCAGTGTACGAAAGATATCACTCACTATCACATGTTTAAATATTGGTTGGATAGTTCAGGACAGGCAAGAGAGAAACTGTACGGTGCTTTGAAACTCCTAATGGTACCAAGTGTACCTACCTACCTATGCTCACCAGTGCATTAATATGCGAATTGGTTAATGTACCCGTAAGATTTATATAGTAATTTTGTAAATGAAAATAGCTTTGCAAAAAACCTAACTGTGAAATACAACATCATCATCATTACCGCATTACAAGAGACGGGCCTTTGATATTAATTTAACGAGCTGAATTTTGAGAAATTGCCTTAGTTTTTCAAAACAAATGGTCAAAAGCCTTGTTAATCGAGATCTTCGTTCATTACTGTGTAATTATCGTGAGCCCAAGGCGAATGCCGTGTGTCTACCGAATATTTTTGTTTACTAACTAATTAAAATTAGACGGTGTTTAGTTAGTTCAGCTACAATGTTCGTTTTTTACAATGATTGCTACACGTGTATTTATTTTTCAAACAATAGAACAGAATAATCAGAATAATCTCAGACAACTTGTTAAAAATCCTTAATTAAAGACTTGTTCAGACAATTTCCAAAAAAACTATGTACCCAACCAATTTTTTATAGAATCGTCTGAATTTTTCAGACGATTCTACAAAATTCTATTAATTAGATGCGAAAAAAACTAAGATCCCAAAACCTTTTTTTGTTTTAAAAAGTATGTTATTTTTTCTTATAAATCCAAAAAGTTTTTAGCTAACGCACGAATGCACAATGACTCGGTTTCTGTTCTATGTACGGATGACGAGTGACATTGACTGACATGAATCTTGGAATAGTGGTTGGAAAGCGACGGGCGGTCTGCAACTGCACGGCCTCCGAGAAACTTAAGGCCCACCGAGACGATCAAACATGTTTGCCTAAAACGTTTGTTGGAATCATTTGAAGAGCCTTCAAATCAACTACGCAGTCCAGAACCAAATGGTCACGAAACAGCTTCAATCATATTGAATGTAGCTTCAATAGCGTTCATTTTTGCCAACTTTTCAAACCAGCTACTTAAAACGATTTAGTCAGAAGGTTAAAATTGAATAAAACTTGTTTCATCATGTCGGGGGCCTTTAACATGAAGTTAATAATAATGATCAAATCAGCTAAAACGGTTGTTTCTAGTTTTAACCGACTTGGATTACAAATTGAATCCTTTACATTCCTTGGGTAAGTAAATGAAATGCATGGATGAAGTCTATTAGATGCTTATTTTTATTTTAAATATGTTGCTTTTGGCCGCAAAGGCAAGACCAGATCAGATCAGATGAAAATATATATGAATTGACGTAGTTTTGGAAACATAATTTTGGACTGCATATTAATAACGTTACCATTAATGAGACAAGTTTAAAAAAGAGCATAGTTCTTTTTTTCATAAATTTTTATTCATAAATTACTTTCCAGTGAAAACCCTGGAGTAAACTGTATTCTACCATACATCCAGCTATTTTCTGATAATTGCCATCAAGAATCGGGACGAAATTGTCAGCCAGTATTGTCTGATATGTAAGTAAATAACCAATACACATGTAGATGTTCTTACATGGAATGCATGCATGCGTGGGTGTCTGCAAGCTTCAGCATAACAGCTTGGTGAACGAGCGCAAATGTTTGCTGAGCCAATACTGGCGATAACGTTGGGTAATCTGACGAAAGTTCTTTTTAATCATCGATGTCTCGTCATTGTTTCGTGGGTAGCGATTATGGTGAAGGCAATTAAAATATTAAAATACTGGCATTCTTGGAAACGAGTTTGCAGCCTACGAGAACTTTATCTAGTAACCATATGGATGTAGACGAATGAGCAGATGGTACTATGGCTGCGGTAGACAATTATTCTGATTCTTCTCTAATGCAGCAAGTGCGTATTTATGGCATGATTATATTTCATGCTACATATCTAAGAATCACTTAGGGAGGATAAGATGACCTCCTTAAATTGTCCTGGTCGTACATCTTTTAAAAGATTTTTATTGAAAACTTCTTTAATCCAAAGCCTTAAGATTGGTTTTCGTACTCCATACTTCCCGTTTGGTCGATAAACTTCTTCTATACCGTAAGCCACCATAAAGGTTACAGCACAAACCAAACTCCTCGAAAGCTATCTATTCAAAAGTCACCAAGTAAAAGTTTAAATTGTAAAAACTGGATTGTGAACGTCAACGTTGCAAGTAACACATTCCCCGTACGTGTACGCTTCAACGCCGCTTTGACGAGCACATTAAAAGTTTTATTATATAGTAAGACGGGATAATAAGCGGCGACCCCAGAACCCACTGACGGACGGCTGACAGGCAGTTGCCAGGTGGTCCCGGCCCCATTGTCATACTCCCATACCCAAACATTTGAATTTTTCGTATGACTGTCAAACTAGATACTAAATGTTAGATTTTATTTGTCGCGTGTGTCATTGGCATTAGAATAAAGCTCTCGTGTCTGTACCAGACCGGGCCGTTCCCATGCGTATGATTTTCTCTTTTACTTGTCGCTTTAACGAGCGCGACAGAACATTACCAACGTAAGTCGCTCATAAAAAATGTCCTAGGCAAGTTTCCAAAGTATCTAGTGTAAGCGTGCCACGTGAACATGTTCCGGTCACAAAAACGTTGGAGAGCAAAGCAAACAACGTGAACATAAATCTAGAAGTTGTAATGAAGCGTTATTGGTACGATAATAAAAGCTAAATTGATTAGCGGTGGTCCCGCGCAGGTAGACCGCATTCCGGCCGTGCCCCCCCCCCCCCGCTCCGGGCCCCGCAGCCCGCGCCTCCCGCCGCGATCTCCGTCCGCCACGGGATCGGGACACGGGAATGTTTGTCATAACATTAAACTCACGTTAAGACATTACGTAGACTTACAATTGATACAACTGACTAAATAAAATCGTGCTGGCCTTATCATTTTTCTTTTGAATTTTTTTTTAGCATTCATTGCTACGTGTAGGTACCTAATTAAGCCTTAATTAAACCTCATGGTTACCTCGACGTCTATAAATACAATGTACACCAGAACTCGTATTACCTGAAACAAAAAATGCTATTATTAGTTTAGGATAATCAACTTATCTCTATGGATCCTCAGGTACCCAATAACACTGCATAGTTGAAAGAGTGAATCAAAATTGATCTGCGCGTGAGCATGAGTCATCGCCATCGGGCAAAGATGAGGACGAGGTGGAAATAAGCGTTAAATTAATAACAGATCAAGGTTGCAATCAAACACGTGCACGTGGTGTATTTTTTTTACATTTTACTATAAACAAACATTAGGAATTTTACGAACATAACGCCATTTAACAGTAAATAATGTAAATCGCATAAAGTTTTAATATCTCTACGAATAAATTATTCGAAAAATAAACTTATTTTTGTATCTTTTCATTCTTCTACGTGACTAGGAGACATTCTTGTCGGCAAAATGTTAACATCTTTATTGAAATATTTCCCATTTATTCAGTTTATCCCTTCATTGATGTCTTAAAAACCTTCACAGTAAATCATAATACACTTCAAAGAGACCACGAACACATTCGATGTCATTTCTTATTCTGAAAATTCTTCTACACGTTTTAATAGCTAGTAAAATATCCATCGTTAACAGATGATCAATGTTTCGTTTAAACAAACAAACAAGATTGGTCCACGAGTTACTTTAACTGATCTCTGAATAAACGTCTTTATATTTGTTTCACTGTGGTCCGACCAACCAGTGACCATTTTATTGAGGGAGCGGACGCGTGGGCGCATCTACAACAAACTATAAATTTAAGACCGCTAATAAAAATACTACTAACACATTTCCTACACTTTGATTCGACCTGTTTATATAGATCAAAGCCGTATGAAATAAACTTTATAATCTCACATCATATCTTTGTAAAATGTGAGGATATATGACCCACATCCAGTCTCCTGTTTACCGTCAATGCAGGCACCATGTGTCCAATTAAATGGTAAGATTACGGTAATTATTGCCACCTGTAAGGTACACAATGTGAACGTAATGAGGAAGTCGACGCGAGCAGCTGACATATCGGGCCCCGATGCCACTGTTAATTGGGATTATTCCATTTAAGCCGCGCTCTTAATTCCTTTCGAATGAAATCGATTGTTAAGACAAGGTAATGCGAGCCGCTGAGCGGCATAATTTACACGTAGCTGGTAATTACTGAAGCATGTGTGAATGTATGATCGAAATGATTTGGTGTAAAGTGATAGTATGCGAAGTTATCCGGCTCGGAGGCGACGGTGTCCCTCGCGTGATGGCATCCCAGCTTCATGAATGAACGCCGATCGGACTCCATTCAACCAGTTTGGTCGCGCACTGATTACCGCTTACCCACTTTTAATCTTATCTACTACACGACTTGGAACCACAACGTGGACTCATACCGCCAAGCACCGGCTACGATTGGCCGGCTGGCCGCTCGCCCCAAAAAACCAACCGCTGCCTTCCTCTTTTCATTCACACCTTTTTATGATGTTTTTTGGTGAATGAAGTCGTGTTCGGGATAATTATTGAATTTCGACGATTCGTTACGAATATCGATGAGCCGGAAGCCTATCGGCGCGGGTGATTGCATCGGGTGATAAAATTCCGTCGCTCGAAAAGTAATTTTATGGTTTTTAAACTAAATTTTAGTTTAATCTAAAATATATTGTGGGTGATGCTGCGAGCCATGTAAATTACCACTTATCTACTCTATTGTGTAAAGTAAATATAAAACGTTAGCAAACAGTTGATCAATCGTTTTTGGTGAAGTAAACTACGAAACATAATAATTTGTTCACAAGTATTCACAACTAAGTTAATCCTTTCACTGGGCGAAATTGTTGTACAACAAACAAGTCGGGCGCAGTGTCGGCCGCTGCATGGATATTAGACGGGCATTATAAAACGAATCAGTGGTAATAACGCAGGGGATCTAATTAAATTGCCGCCGATAATAATGGCACTCAGTCTCCCCTTGCAGACCCCTCGACATTTATTATTCCAACAGTACCTGCACTGTGTACAGTACGGAAACAGCGAATATTACTTTTTGAGCCAATATCCACAGCTCAGTCTACCTCATAACCGCTGTGTGGTGTATGTGGAAACAATTCTATTATTATTAGCGAGGTTTCTTTAAGTGTAAATAACTGGAAAATTGGTAAGTGGAACAAGGGCGGACTGAAGTAATGTAATTAAAGGGCTCTGGATTTCGTTGGGAAACGTGTCAAGGAAATTAACTTAGTCAGTTTTATTTATTTACTTGAATGTTTGTTTTGCAAATGAAATGTGTTGTAAAGCTGGGAATTCGATTAGATGTCGGGATGTAGTGAGCGCAGTCGTCTCGTACTCCGTCGAATTGCAATTCACGGCAATTCAAACGCACACCTTTATATTGTTATATCTCCATTTCATTGCTCGCCAGGGACTACATCTGCTCGGGGTTCCCTCGCTCGCACCCCGCGCCCCTACCCCACGTCCATTAGTGTTTTGTGAATGATTTAAAAGCTCTTTCGGATAACTACTCTGTAAGTGAGTAATATAAGACTTGCTGCCTATTTTATCAGTGCTCCCCAAATTTGAGAGCGCATTAAAACATTAAGCAGTATTACAGACATTATTACGGCCTGGAAACAGCTATATAATAGGAGAATGTAACTCGTTCCACCCAACGAATTAATGGAACAAGAATTCTTGGCGCGATATAAAGATATAATTGATTAGAGACAATAAAATAGCTTTTAGTGTAACGAAGAGTGTTTGGCATAGTTGAAAATCTCGTCCGTTAGTAACTGTCTTCGCCTTATAATGTATTTACCTAAATAGAACCGCCACAAACATTATTTCATTCGACGCTGTGAAAATATTTCGGCATCATACCAAAGAAGTGAGAATGGAATTCGATTGGAGACGTGCTTTATATATTTATAGTCTCGTTATGCACGTTATATCAGAGTAACATTCGTAATCCCGTATAAAAATATACGTAGGTATAGGAAACAAACACAATAACACGAAATTTGCGAATCCGAGTTTTAGGCGAAAGCGGAAGAAAATCCGTCATCTGTGGGTCGTAAACAATGCTCGTCGGTACGTAGGTGCATGTAAATGAGAGTTATGGTAATTTATCGGCGGGGATGGGGTGGTAATGATAAGATAACGCTTTTGTTGCGCGGCCGGAGACACGGCCCATGGACGGGCGACGCACCGCCGACGACACCGAATTATTTTTAGTGTTCCCTAATGAAATTGGGAAAACGGAACGCTTACGGGATTGTCTCGGAGCGTTGACTGTGTTGTGATGTCACGGCCCGTTTGTTAAAGTTTCTTTAGTCATAACTTGTTTTTAGTTTTAGAATGTACCTAAGTTAACCCATATTAGGTGATTTACATGTGTAATGATTGACATTTGTTAAAAAATATAATTTTCTAAGCTAAAATTTGTAATTAAAAGCCATTAAAGTAAATAAGAAATCCGAATTATTTATCGCAGTTAAGCAACATTAATGTAAAACGAGGTCTGAAGAGAATTGTCAGCTGCGAATTACACAACATGAATTCTTTAAACACACATAAAAATACTCATTTAAACAATTTGTTAAACTGGTAAATAGTGCGCCTAGAATGTGTCGGATCATTTATCACGCGTCGGGCTCGCACTTGACCGCCTTTTTATCGTGAAAAATTACGAAACAAAAACAAGATTTCACACTTAAAGCATTTTATTGAACGACGCAGGAATCCACTGGACCATTGAGGTGAACGGACCAGGATAATTTTTAACGTGAAAGCTTTTACTGAATGCTAAAGTACTGTCTAAAGAATTCACATTAACGACAGTCTTTTAGATTCTTTTAATTCAAATAGACGCTAAATATGTTATTTATAAGCGGTAACGTGTCATTAATCTCGCTTCTAAGATTACGTGGATGGTCCATCACGGGCTAGCGGACTTGGAAAAAAACTGATAAAAACCTGCCCAGGTGGAGTTGTAATCAGGTGCGGGTGATTCCAGCTGATAATACGTGGTTGTGCTTTCTTTATCAAGTTTGGCGCGTAAATTCCGTTAGTGACTGAGTCAAAATTTAAATGTATACTGATATGAGATATGGCTATTAACGGATAAGGCTTGTCTACGTGTTTTGGTGTTCACCTGTCCTAATAAAAAAGTACTATCGAGTGCAAATAAAACCTCCATTTAATGCAAAATAAATACTTTACACATAAAATTGAACAGCCCAACATAATGCAGATAAAATCTTTAGTTTCTCATTGAGAGTGAATTAACGTTTTGTCACTAAGCGATAACTGTCATCGCGTATCTACAATAGACGAGATTGGGGTAAATTGGCAGATAAAAATAAATTTATCTATGTATGTGCAGTTAACGAGCTCGCCAGGGGTCCCCCGACCCCATCTGTTTCCCCTGCAGACTTCGCGACGCCCGAAAACTATTATTATTGTAAAAATGATAATTCATAGAATTTGTTTATTTAAATACAAGTGTAGGTATATTTATATTTACGTACGGCCGCTATAAATTGCCGCTTAAATAGAAACATAAATATGTTTTCCGGTTGAAAAATTGAGTCGGTGTCAAAGCGTCTTCCACGTGGTATTTTTTATTTCGACATAAAATGCCGTAACGGTATAAGCAATAATGAATAAGAATGACATCGCTTTAATGCGTGGTACTTTCGTATATATGTTAAAAAACTTTATTTATCAAATAATGTATATGCGTAACCTTTAAGAAACTAGGTTTTTCTTTTAAAGGTGATATTCTTTTTGAATGTTGCCATATAAAAGTACAATAAAATATTTCACGTTACATTATGATTATTTCTTGGGAGAATAATTTTATTTGATGCACTTTCCGTGTTTTCGTTTTATTTCGAAATCGGGTCCATTAACTATGTAATGTTTTGGATGACATCGATAAATAAATTGCATGTTCGCGGAGCGATTGTTGTCTCCGACTGTACGTCGTGTTTGTAGTCAGGTACACTGTACAAAATAAATATTGAATACTTTTAAATAAACTAAAGTTATTTTTATAGAAAGTAAGACAGTTTATTTTTGAGGAATATGTTTTATTAAATTCGACTTAATTTTTCAGAATTTAGGGTTCAAACTGTTTTTTCTTCCTCTCCTGCTTTACAAGCACTAACTCACAGCATATCTTTTGTAGGAAACAAAATAACAATAAAAATAAGTTCTTGCCTTTTTTATCAGTATGATCGTAGATATAATTCTCACACGCAACGACTGTTTCTACTCTTCGCAGATCATTAAGTCGATAATAAATTAAGTAATTTCATTATTATAAAAAAAAGAAATAAAAAAAACAATTTGAATTTGTAGAGTTAGGGTCAACAGCGTACATGGAGGTTGTAAACGTTTAAATAATTCATAAACAGGTAGCGAAGCGTTCGAATGCGCACGCGCAACTCGCTATTGTTCAGCCTGATGAGCGGTGTCAGAGTGACAAAGAGGTCATAAGCCATGAAACAATGATGACTGGGGCACCTTAATACTGTTGGGCTAAAAAAAACAATAATTTTCAGTTTAAACTTTTATATTTTTAACTTTGAAACACGTTGGTTTTTTTTATAGTATGTAAAAATATCGATAAATATTTTTGTATTTAATGAACTCGTCCCAAAAACATTTTTGTATATCTTGATGCCTCTTTTATTCACAACGAGCGCACTTCCCCTTAAAATAATGTATTTATCTCATTATTTCCATAATACAGGCATTTGCATCAAACAATAAAAAAGGTAGGTAGGTATATTTGAATAAATTAAAAAGTTTAATTTTATAACACAAAAGAAGGATTTACGCGTACCCTTCAACTCTTTGTTTAAAACATAATTTTATACCATGAATCATGATTAAAGCGCAAACCTTGTCTGTATTATTTATCCTTATAAGTTGGGTATAACTACTTATGTAATTAAATGGCCTGAGTATTATAATAAAAAAATAATTCGTTCGTAAGATATATAAAAAAAACTATTTCCTGTTTTTTTTCTAAATATTTGTAAGGAAAGCTAACTCATAATTAGCAAATTAAAGTGCGGCTTATGACGTCATAACTTTGTAAACAAATCGTGTAGTGATACGACGATCAAAATCAATGTATGGAAGAAACTTTCTCGACACAAAAAATGAGAAAATAAGTCTTCAACATGTTTCTTAACGCTCTTGCGGACATTAAAAAGAAATTGCCATCTACCCTATTAGTTCATACATCACTAGAATGTTAGATTCTTTAATAAGTGAACTATTAAGTATCGCAAAGGTTCTGGATCAACCTCGTTATAACTTCACACGTTTCGCAATACTTTAACAAGTTCAACTTGCTTTACCATTTAATTCTAGCATTAATTTTGCTTTAAAAATATCATCTTGTGAGAATAATTTAGGCATACACTTTTATACTTTTGCGCTCACGCGTACTTGTTTAAAAACTTCATGTGGATGTTGATTATCTTAGACATGATTTTAATCATTGGGTATATAATTGGGTATTTTTGGAAAACATCAAGCATCCTATTTTACATTCATCGAATCTTTAATAATTTAGATGATCGATTATATCTATCACTTATGGAAAACTTAACTTACGACATCTTGTCAAACAAATATATAATAAAAAAACTATGCTGTACTCTTAAGATACTACTTTACTTTAGATCGTACATTTACAGCAATAATGCTACTTTCTGACCTCTAACCTAATACTCGTCACAAGCAATCCGTGAGACCGGTTGTCATGTTCGTGTCATTGCGTCATACGCAAGTATAAAAACCGGAACCGGCGGTTTAATGATAATTCTATATTTGAAACACGAAGGGGTTATAATATCTAAGAGCCAAGCACTAGTTACTCAAGACCGAGAGGAATTCCGTTGCATTCAAAAGAAAATCTTACGTGTCTATAATTACGGTTTAATTCCGCAGATCAACGAACTCGTCGAAAAAATAATGAATTTTTAAGTGATCTCAAGTGTTTCGTTGGCGGTCATTTCTTGAACATGTCCGTCTTGGTTCGCCGGGTGGCTTGCACCTTCTTTAATCAAAGCACCGTGATAATTACTTAGAGATCTATATCGTTAACATTGTTTAGGTTTAACGATATCACCGCGATTGTGGAAGTTTCGCATACAATAGAAGAGAGTGAAGAAGATTGCAGCTGATAACGCCGCCACGGAAACGCATTTCACGGCGCGAAGAGTCACAGGTAATTGTACTCGTGAATACGTCAGTTTTTGCATAATACTTAATGCTTTTTGGAATTACAAGCTAAACATTATAGTAGCTACATAATGAATGTTTGCGAACGATTTGAAAAATGTGGAACGCAACATGAAAGCCTTTAACGATGCTAATTTTGCGCCCGGTTTTATAATGTGCAGTATAAAATGTGTGTTAAGAGAGTAGACTGTTTTTTGTCTCGCTATATCCTTTAATTAATAGGCCATTTACTTAATATAATGCTGTGATGGCAAAAAGAAAAAAAAGGACGGAGAACACCAGTCTTAATGAAGGGAATCAATCCCGTTTGAAAAAATGTGCTGAGTAGCTTCACAATTAGGGTATTTGCTGCAAAGATGCATGTCACTGTTTATTTAGGATAACTTTTAATAATATCAGAGATATTTGAAAAATGAATGGATAACTACAGTATTGTTGTATCGGTAGTAAACAGTGACCTAGTGAACCAATCGATTTCCTCCCCAAATAAAAAAACCGGAGGTAATTGATTGCATCGACAAGCTCATTTGACTGATTGTATAGAGCACCAAATTGCGTATTTAACGTATGGGAAGAACCCTCGTGAACCGTTGCCAATTTGGATGGCGCCCCCCGGAGCCCGGCGCGTCGGCTCCCCTCCCGCCAAAAATGTTTATATTGCATTTAGATTTAGATAATCCAAAAAAGCAATACGTTTAATTTTATTACCGACAGATAAAGTTTGAAGCGAAAAGCATGTCTCGAACGAAATTATTGTAAAGTGGAACACTGTTGCAAAATGCCGATCCGTTAAGGGCCATTCGCAGTATTATCAGAGTGCAAATAACCCGCCCTGAGCAGATTAGATAAACTACAGAAAACGGCACGACGTGGGAAGCGAGCTGAGAATTATGACGTAAACACAGTTTTAATTACAAACGTTTGTGTGCATATTACACGCTTGCCATTAATCTCCAAAGAAAAATGTCTGAAATTGTTCATAAACATTTTTTTTTAGTCAAAGGTCGTCCAATGTGAGTCGCATGCCTCGTTAAACGTATTTGGATTGTTGTGTACGATGACAATTTGCTAGGAATTTATGGTAGTGCAAATGAATGCGCATAATTTGTCAAAACTGTCGGATTTGCAGGACGCACGTACTAGCGATTCCCGGATCGTTCGGTATCTATGCAGATCTAAATTTAGAGGGTAATCGCTTGTTTAATAATATATGCCGCTGGGAGCACTCAGTATAATCTATTTACATTCGGAGTGGACTGATCTATTCACTCGATATTACGTAAACGAGTATTTACTATTATCGTGAAACTCTCCGTCAACACTCATTATAATTTGCTTGTTCAACGTCAGTTTGGTTTTCCTCTTAGTCAGCATGTTCCTTATCAGTAATTACTCTTTTATAATCCACTTGAAGTTTAATTCATCATTTACGATCCAACGTTATCTTCACAATCTACAGGGTGCCTTAATTTTGTAACGTAATGAAACCCAAAATTTATTAATTTCGTAGTATTATTATTGTATTATGAATGTTTTAAAGAAATATTGTTTACTGTTAAAGGATTTGTGATAAAAGCTCAGGTACCCCTGTCATTAGGTCACGGATATCGTCAGTCGTCGCCTTACTAACAGATGGCGCATTGTGTTAAAAGGCAGAGATAAGCCATGCCTTCTAGGTAACGTGCTTCTTGCCTGTTGCCACGACCACTTCACAGTTATAAGGAAGGAAACAAGAAACATCGGGATATACCCTTTATAACAACAAAGATACAGTCTTAGAAGACTCATGCTACTAGACAATTAGTGTATGCAGCTCACAACATTAATAGACGTATCAATTACAAACTAATTAGTTTATGATGATTCAGTACAACTCAGCACGACGTAAACACCAGCATTGTCTTTAACATTATAAAATTAATAACAACAATGACTCAGTGTGCCAAATAAATCAAATTACAGCGCCCACTATGCGAGGAACAATGAAACAAAATATAGCGTTTAAAGTAACAATTAAACACGAGACAATGCGGCGGCAAGGAGCTCCGCAAAACTGAACTTCTTGGATCCTCATCAATCAGCTATCACGAGCCACACCCCGCCTTTACTCGTTACACATAATTAATCATAGAATATAATTAAAATTCCCGATGACAAAGCGCGATCACCACAATATTCATCAGAGAGGAAAAGCCTCAGAAAGAATATTGGTGAGTTCAAACAGCCAATGAAAGGACATTTTTTAAACCCTTTGGGAGCGATGTCTTAGAGTGATTCAATTTTCAATTAAAATTTGACGTGACTTGCAAATGAGCGAATAATTCATTTATCTAATTTTAGGATGTTGTGTTAGCGATAGTTGTAAGATAATCGTTATTTAGTCGTTGTGATAATGTTGCGTGGTATCGTCAGAGGCTTTCAGTAATGAGACACAAGATAATGTTAGATTTTAGGCGCCTCGCTGGCGTCTGCCGTGGTGTAATTACCTAGTGACTCAGCATGGCTTTGTTCGCCCTGCATAGGATCCGCGAACAAACTTGTTTTAATTAATTTCGTGTCTCGAACAAGCCTTCAGCTGATTGTTATCTACTTAGTTGCTGTTAGCGCTCCGGACGCCCCGATAATGAAGCAACAAATTGTTCTAAAGTCAACCTATGATTTTGATAACATAGCTTGCTCTGAGATGATTCATGTAAAAAACCAAGAGTGGAAGATATTATCAACGTTACACGTCTTTAATATACGTATCTGTATATACATTTGAGTATTATTCTTCCCCCGAAGGTCTTTGTGTTTTAATCATGATAGTTTTATTCTAGTTTGAGTTTTAATTATAAACTTCATTGCAGTGAAATTCTACTATGTGTAACATAATATTGTGGAAGCAGATTAAAATTAGCAGTTTAAAAATAAGAGTTTCCAGGGTTTAGAATTAGATACAAAATGATTTTACACATTTATAACTTCACCTTCAGTGGATCAAACTGATTTGATGACCGATAACCAACGAGGTGAACCAAAATCAACCATAGGTTTTGGAAAGCAATTAAAAACATTACATTTTCTGTAGATTATTTAAATTTATTTTCTGAAGCATTCTACAGCTAACAGCTTTATAACACTTATTAGTTATTATATTCTTATTATTGAATCGTATGTAGATGCAAACCAGATATCGAAACGTAACTGCCTCCATATCTCGTCGTTGGTCATGTTTGGCGCGCGTTGCCATGGCAACCCGTGAAATATGGGCCCAGTCTTTACTACGCTTATTGCCATTATTAGCTAAGGATAGCTATTAATTTCAACTCCCAGTTTTATTTAGTTGCATTTATTATTTGTGGGAATCGTTTTAGAATTCAATTGATGCAATTTGTTTGATGTTTTAAGGTTTCCCCTTCATATAATGTCTTACTTGTTTTAAGGCAGTTCGGGTAGAGAAATAAAAAACTTCATTTTAATGAAACCCGTTTTACCATCATTGTAATAATGTACCAATATTATAGACCATTCAAAGACGTTTGCTAAATCAAGACGAGCATTAAATTATTCTAAATCATCAAATAACCAATAAAGAACAGTTTCATTGCGGAAATCTAGACTTAAAAGTCGATTAATGTCGTAATAAACATTAAAAACCTCTAATACCATTAATCAATAAATCATCTATCGCGATAAACCCACATGAATTTTACAACAGTCCATCTAACAGAGTGCCCTCAAAACAATAATTAGTACCAATTACAACTCGAAATACCCTCAACAATCAAATAGGATGACTGGCATAAGTTGAGTGGCCGCACGCAGAGAGAAATTAAGGAGATCATCCGTCTCACTTCGTTAAAGGCTGAATAACAACTGTCCCTTGCCCTCGTTCACAATTCAATTTAAGCTTTCAATCATTGACATTGAAAGCTACCATTACGGTAGTGGAAAGTGCACTTATTTAGATTAAATAACCCAGAAAGCTTGGAATAATACTAAAATGAAGAGTTTTTGATTAAGACTGATTCATCATGCTTGTAGTTTGAATCACGAAGAAATTCTGAACGATGTTTTTATATCTTTTTTTACCTTAACAATTCAGTTCCTGGTGAATCCTTGCCGTTTTACTTCACCGTCTGAGCTATATTAAAATTCTTTAATTCAAAGAATGCGCGTCTCGTTATTATGATAGAGGTTAAACGCTTGTTCCTAAATTGTTCAAACATCATTATTTCATGGCCAAGACCCTCTTACCTACAAAACAAATAAACTTTGGTTGACTTTGTTTATTTTTCTATGGGAGTTGAATAGCTTCTTCCCGGAACGTGGGTAATATTGGTAATCGCTCTGTAAATATAACTAGAAAAATTTCTAATGACATAAGTAGTCCATAGTTGGATACATCAACAAAAGACGTGTTGTTTTAACTACGTGTTGTTATAGTTAGCGCAAATTATACACAACACGAGGAATCACACGATAAAAAGTTTGCGTGTCATTATGAGGTGCTTGTTCGGAGTGATCTAAAAACAAAAAAAATAATGTAATTGTACATTGTATTAAGAATATGCACAACAACCTACGTGAGAGGTTCGTTTCCGCCAAACGGATAAGTAGGTAGCTATATAACCTGTAATCGAAACCGGTTTAGTCAATGTGGACTTACGGACTGGGGAGAGGGCATGCGCGATATCATAGCAGGTGTTCCTCTGTGAGCCTACTGCCTCAATGAGAATTCCAATTCAAGCCTTAAATAGTTTGTCTGAGATTTACTTCGCGGCCTAGCTATAACTCAAGATAAATGTTGCCACACACACACAAACATAGTTGGCCTTTGAAATACGTGCGATCTTAGTTTGATGCGTAGATAAAAAGAGTTGCGAACCCGATGAAGTTGTCGAGCAGGCAATGATTCAACCATCAAGACACGCTGTAGACGATCGGGGATGGGTTTAGGGCGGCGTGTCTGTAACGCGTGTTTAATTATTTAAGGTCTGGAGGCATCGTCCCTTACGCCGTGTTCACTGAATAATAGATGCAACAATAATATGACTGCTACAAGCTGTCTCAATTTATTCAATACCGAATTCCATCCTGCTTGACCATAACCTCACAAGAATTTGGAAGTCATAATCTCTACGGCTCAAATTAAAATAAAAAAAACTGATATTAAATATTGACGTCATTGATACTTAGTAATCCTCTTAGTTCAACAATCGACTCTCATTTGTGGCGTTGGAATATCCTCCTCTAAATAAAAGGCTTTTATAAGAGAAACATGGGAACGTACACCTGTCGCACCCCACGTTTTAGAATAGCGTCTGGCTCGAGTGTTAAATATATTAGTATTCATTCGGAATGTATCACAGCCGAAATAACACTTCTAGAATAATTCACACAAATGATATTATTTATAGTTGACTCATTTGAAATATCCCATTATTGTTTAAGAAAATGGAACTTGGGAATAATAAAATTTACGTAGCTCTGGCATGCTATATGCAGGGTTTATTTGCATAGTAAGCGAGTTGTTTAGTTGCTCTTTAAATGTAAGGAACTAATGTGTAGGTAGAGAGTTAGCCAAGCGGAACTGGTTATGTTCTGCTCGGTAATGTTTTACTCGAGGTAAAATTATCATTATCTCTTTTGGACGTTTTAGCATTCCCAAAGTTTCAGATTGGTGATACAGCGTGTAATTAAATCTTGCTACGGGTGCCTGTTCTAATGCGAGCTTTTATTACGAAGGATTGGTTCGCTCCAATTAAACAATTTAATTTGAATTGAAGAGTAATTTTTCTTTAATTATATTTTGTTTGTCCCTTGTTTTTATGAGGGTGCAGCAGAATGCGTTTAATTCGTTAATAAATCAGGGCGCGGGGTGGTGCGGGTTCATTAGGCTGATCGCTCGGGGCCTTCCGGGGTGTCCGGCCCGCTCCATGCATCCTTCTGTTGCTTGATGCATTTAATTTTGCGAGGGCAGCCGATGATGGATGCGTCGCTAATTTCATTTGTCCATCAATAAGCTCTCCGTTTACAGACCAATGATGCACGAAATATGGATTTGTTTTTAATTCAGAGTCATCAAATTAATGTGCTTGTACATTTTTCTTTTGATCCAACAATCCATTTGGATCATTAAAAAATATCAATTTCTCAATCTCTTATTTTATCTAAATTAGAATCATGGTTAAAATAAGTAAGTAATTAATTGGCTCTCATAACTTGGGCTTATCGCTAGCATAAATTAAGGTAGATTCGCGCGGCGCCTGGTCCACGCACGTAGTGAAACTTTTAATTGCATTGAGCTCTATCACTGTCGTCAACTGCGAGTTATGAACACCCACGGAGATTGTGCTCTTCTACCGCGCTACTAACAAATAAATTTTAATCATGTCGGATCGGGAACCAATTAAACCCATTATCGGATATTACATTAAACCGTAAAGTAATTTATGTCTGTGATAAAACTTAAAGTATTTTATTATAATTTAGGAAGAATATTTATTTATAATCCAATTAAATGTTTAATTGTTTATTGTAACTTGAAAATTAAACTCGAAATATATTTAGAATCTCGAGTCAAGTACAAAATGAATAATGGATTAATTAGAATTTTTAAATTAAAATTGTCACCGTGTATCCGTTCTGTGGCCAGCGCAAACATAATACAATAGAGGCCAGGGCCGGACGAGAGGACTCATTAATTTAGATGATTGTACAATTATCTAAATATAAGCGGAGCGAGACGCCCACGCGGGCGCAGGGGGCACACCAACCCGAAAACGAGGGAGGGGAGCGGGCACTCGTTTTTAATTAAACCGGCGATGAAATGAAGTGGTCCGCATAATATTGCTTAGACATGTTTTAAATTAATTTTAACCCGTCTTATTACGAATGATTTGATGAAATAATTTGTATGGTTCAAGAAAATACTCCTTAAGTCATCATTTCTACTGAACAATTTGTTCAAATCGTTGCTCAGTGTTTGTGTAACATCCCAAACAAAGGGCAATAACATGTTTCATTTAGTTCGTAGCTGAACGTGCGAGGTGGAGGTCCGCAGGTCCGAATAGGCCTAACTCCTCAATAACAATGGCGGGCGGCGCGCGAGGCGGCCGGTGACGAGCCCGGACCCGCTCGTACGCAAGGGTTGTACGCCTCTCCTCTTCTCTATTTGTTTTTCGTTAAAGCTTTAATTAAAAGTAGGTTTATTTTAAAGAAAATTGATGTTCAAAGTAAATAAATCCTTGATGGTTTAATTATCTCTTAGTAATTGAGTTTCACCTGACGGTAAAATAATTAGTGTTGTGCTCACGAGATGCTTATTAATTAATGATTTTGGAGATACTGTTGTACGGGGTAATCTATTATGATGTCTTATTCGGCTATTTATAACTTTTAATTAATTTATTCATACGGACACGTTCTTTCGTTTCGCAAACATTAATTATTTTTCAAATCACATCCTTATTCGAAGTTCATTATCCGTTTTATCTAATGCAATCGCCTTGAATTTAATTGAACCGACGATCTAAGTATTTAATGAAAAAGCGCGGTGGAAGCAGTTGATTGTAATTAGTTAAATTGTTTCCGTTATAATAAACTACATTCAATAATTTCACTTTAAATATTTATTTACTAATTTATCTGTTTACTATTTATGTTAACAGACTAGTCCATCACTGACATTTGAAGCAATTAGTTGTAACACACGTGGCCCGACCCCGGCAAGTTTGAAGTTATCAGGCCGGCGCGCCGTGCAGCCGGCTGTCAGCCTGCTCGGGCACCTCCAGCCACTTTATATTGTTGCTACATCCAGCAGCTGAGCTATTGTTATAATGTACCCGACGTGTCATAGTTTATTAGTTGATGCAGTCTGTTTACAAACATGCTGCATTGCAGTTCGACGCTTAGAGCGTCGGATCGTTACAGGCCCACCACAAGTTCTTTCCGATAGTTACCTAAAGGCTTTGTCCTCCTTGGTCTGTAGGCCGCGCGTCCAGGCTTGGTGCCTCGAAGGGACCCGCCGGTCTCCGCACCGGCACGATGCACCAAACAAAAAACTTAACAATAACAAAAAAACACAATAAACGTACGAACTCAAGAAACTACACCGCTGAGCGCAGTCTCTTAACCTTTAAGTTCGACAGGATAAAAGACTGGTCACATAAAAACTTCCTTGTAAAACTTTAAAACAAAACTGAACAGAGAACTTCGAAAAAAGTAGTTATGTTTGTGGGGATCGACGACACTTCCCCGTGCGGCGTTCCGGTCGCGACTGAGCCACGCGGTCGCGCGAGGCCCGGGGCGGGGGCAGGCGCCCGGCCCCGCACCTCCGCGGTATTATTTGATTAATTCGCCTCCCCCTTCTATACTCGGTGAGTCGTTACGACGGCGACGTAAAGTTTTTAAATTTCAGTGAGAGGACCGCAACCTTCACCTACTCCTTAATACTTTAATTGAATTAATTAAGATCGACGGGCGCCAACAAAGATTAGACGTTAATAAGCAAACGCTGAAGGACCCGTCCCGTTCATGGTTAATTACAGCGGCCGCGACTGCTTTACGCTTGCAGAAAAAATCCCGACTTGAAATAATGAGTATTACCTACAGAGATACGTAAGACCCGCTAATTGGTGCATTTACATACAGAAGTAAAATAAATTGTGAGTGAGTTATTTGACGTCGTCAGATGTTCACGAGCGAGTGACGGTTGTACGGTACACGGTAACTTTGGTATAGATTGAGTCGGGCCTGTCGTTTGCTCCGCCGAGGACACTTTATGCATTTTGGTGAATATTAATCACCCGACCGATTCCCTTTACTGCTTACTGCATACAGGAATGCAAGGAAAGATACGTACATTGATTAAATAATTTAGAAAAAAAATGGAGCAGTGACTGATGATTTTTTTCATTCAACTGTTTTAATACTTGATCGACTAGTTAACCAATTAGGTGAAGTAAAGTCGATTAGACGTCGACTATTGAACTCAATCCGTTAAGTTCATTTGTCGTTCCCACGGGCCGGTCTGCGAAACTAAGGCACGGAAAATAAGTGATGCGGCTCCTTGCCTTCATTCAAACCGTTTGGGAGCTTTGAAGATTCACGTGGAATTTGGATGTGGTATTTTTGAAAATGTTACTTCTTTCATACTCTCGTTATTATCCGAACTTGTTCGAGATATCAATATTGTTATAAGGAGTATCTATGTTTAGATTTTGAAGTGTTGAGTCTAAGTTTTTGCTCTAGATAACTGCACGATCTTAGGCTAACATTTAGACGAAAAGACAAAAAAATAAAAACAGGGTTTAAAAAATGTTAAAACATATTTTCTTCTATTCTGTAATCTTCAGAGTACGCACAATATTTTTTATATTTAAATTGAAAGGTTTTTTAACTATTCAAACAATATTTAAGGTTTTTTTTGGGCGAAAGGAAGATAGATTAAAAAAAAATACAATGTCTTACGACAGGAAACTCATAACACATTCGCCGTCGGGCTACAAGAAAGAGGTCGGTCTCGATTTCTGGTTAATTCAATCATTTTACGGATGGGGCATTATCGGGCTAATTCGGTTTAGCCCGATCGATCAACCGATGCGCAGGCGCAGGGTACACAGCCCTAGCCAGTATAACCTCGAAGTATCTGATACTCTTACTATGTAAGATGCTAATCTTATAAAACAAAATAAAAAGTGGTTTTGCTTTTAGGTAATAAAAGGTACTTTATAACACAAAAATACCATTTTAATTAACTTTTTTTGCGTTGTTTCTTGGGTCGGTTAAACGTGGGTGTTCTTTAATTAACTCCTAAATTACTACTCGAGCTGTAGTTAACTTCAGTTTATTTAATTTCTAAGAAACGTATACTGAATCACATTTGTTTCGTAAGATATTATTTCTTTTATAGGACTATATTTAACTAACGTCATTAACTTTAAAATAATATAGCAATTATTTTATTAACTCTTTTGATTCTATGAAGTATAACCATAGTGTCTTATGTCCCCAGTTTTCGTGGTTAAAGGAAATCTCTTACCAGGCTGGAACGCTTTGAAATTAATCTTTGTTTAAAGTTAATGGGCCTGATTAATCATGGGCATTATGTCTAGATGAACATAATGTGGTAATGGGTGACTCACATCAGAGATATCGATGCTTTTATTACGAAAACAAATGCACCGTTACACAACCTGTTCGTTGTTCTATTACATTCAATCTAATCAATACAATATACACTTTAATAGAACACAATAAAGTTGAAAATTAGTTTAAGGATAGTATCAGACAGGTGAATGTGTTACCGATATTATACTTCTTAATTAATAGAGGTGAGACCGCTTAAATCCACGGGAATTTAATTCAACGACTATTATTCCTGACTAATTTAATTGAGTAGCAATATGTTTTATAATATTGTGGGCATCTAATATTGTAATAACTATCGCCAGCTGCTGCAATTAGAATAGTTATGTAAATATAGTTACCGTGAAAGTTGTATTTAATACACGTCGATGTGTGTGTGTACACCACACTCACACGTCATCTAATATGCATATCTGGAACTTATTTAATTTGAAATGTATTGACATTTGTGTCTTATAAACACCTGCATAAAAACTATCTTTTGATGTCAAAGTATGGAATGTAAGAAGGATATAATTTAAATTATTTTTTTTCACTAGTAATAAACTTAATTGGCTAAAGTTACACAGCTCCAATAAAAAAATTAGTAATATTAAATAAAAATGACGAAAAGAATACAATATCAATTTAAGAACATATCGTTCCTTTCAACACAACCTTGAATAAACAACCCAATCAATTTATCAAAGCATTCGCATCAAACAACCAAGAGTATATTTGCAACTTCTCCGTCTCACTCAGACTACTCTCACAACTTCTTTTACTTAGTAATATTATGTGGTCTCAAAGCTCCGTCATTAAATAGACATACTAATGTATTTAAGTTTCCCCCACTGTCTGCGGGCCGCCGTCTCATCCAATCACGATAATGTGTGATACTCGTCAATCCGGAAAGTGCTTTTGAATTGTGCTCCAAAAGGTAAAGTCTGTTATTGAGTGCACTTTTGCGATTAGCTGAAGATGTTACTGTAATGTTTATGTGGTGTTTTTAGTTAGTTTGGGATGGTTACTTAAAAAAATACTCATACTGGTGTGGTATTTGTTTTAAATTTAAATATGCTCTCATGCTGTGCTGTGAAGTTTGTTGCGCTGTGTCTTCTCTACAGCTTGAACACTTTGAAAGCGGTGGAGGGTGGGAGAATGAGGAACTGTATAAGGTAAATGAACCAAAAAGAGTGATAGAGTTATTTAAATTCCAAAAATATTTTATTCAAAAACTGGAATAAATTATTTTTTAATTTAAACGGAACTATTTTCTGTTGAGGCTGAAGACTGCTAAGATTGGAGAGTTTTGAATATAACTGCACGAAAAGGATGACTTTCAAAGTTAGCAGGTAACAAGCAATAAACTACAAGGAACAAGGGGCACAAATTGAGACATCTTATTTCAAGATTAGTTTAACATATTCACTTCTCTAAAACGGGTAACAACGAGACAAGGGTACAATTAAGGCGGTAGCACACTGCACCGCTGCAGCCGAGGGCGGGCGATGCGCGGCGGTCACAATGCGCCAAATGACGGCCGGTACGCAAATGAAGAATATTGTCGGGTGGCGTGAATGCTCCTTAATGACGTCGGGCACGAGCCCCCGTGTGCCGCAGTCGTCACCCACACGACATTTGTGCGATTGTCAAGTGTTAATTATTGGATCATTGTGGAGACTACACGGGGGACTGTCTCTAGACTCCTCGACCTCTACACCTGCCTATAGAATTTGTCTAGGTCCAAGTGAGCTTACTCGTGGAGCAACAATTCCTTCGTTATGATTATTGTCCTGTTCCCGCTTTTAGCTGCTTCCGCTAAGTCCGCTGCCCTTTTCTATGGGTACTCTGCAGCAAATGTACCTACCATAAAAATACAATAGCACATACAAGGCAAAAAAAAAACTGCAAATAAAACTTCTCTACAATACTAATTTAAAACATTCTCCAGCTAAGTAAACGGCTATCGTATTAAGTTTGGAATTCCGTAAGTATTCGTCCGTGGCATGCGCGTACGCACGTTTAGGTGCAAAGTAACAGTTACACACACTTGTCAAGAGGTTCGCAGGCACAGTCAACAAATATACGGACATGTGATTTGTGCCTGTACATAAATCAAGACTCCACACTGTTTGTTTTTTTTTTGTATTAGAGTTACTTGAACATTTTTTGTTTTAGATTTTCAATTTTGAGTTTGCGTTTTGCTTACTTTTAGCTTCTAACACAAGGTACTTCAGTTTGGTTTTGTACTTTTTTGTACCCCTGACGCAAATAGCTGATTGGTTTTATAAGTTGACGAGTCTGTGTCTGCATCATAGCTCCCGAATGGAGATATTTCAAATATAATTTGTTTTGTACTAAAGGTGATTTATGTGCGTGTGTTCTAAGACATGTTTAATGAAACTCGTTTTAGCCGTTCAAAAATTTAGATTGGTGAAATTAGGGAAAAATAACCGAATGTCTGCAAATACATTTGAGTGGGGACTCAGGAAAAGGAGCAGGCGATTTAACATAACTTAATCAGGAGTTCTTAAGTGATTGAAAAGATGATTTTGCGTGTGAGTTAAATCGGGAGTTTTTTAATAAAAGGGAGTTACGTCTTACCCAGTTGTAATTGAAGAGACGATAGCTCAAACTAATGAAACTTATGCCTGTTTTCGAGAAAGCATAAGACTTATACTTGTGTCCAGACTCCAGACTTTCGCGTCTAATAGGAGGAAATACATATATCACTCATCACCATTACACCTTATGCATTAATATTATGTATGTAGTAAAATATTCAGTTAGCCTTATCCAGATTTTTCTAATCTTGGTAGCCGTATTATTTATACATCGAAATGTTATTGTACAACTTTGATTAATTCAACAGTTTTAATCGTGGATACAAACTTAAATATCATATTCGTGCTAGCTGTAATAAAGTTAGTGGTATTAATATCTTTTGAAGTAAGCAGTTCTGTTATGAGGGCAATAAATGTCGAACTAGTGTTGCCAGCTACAAAATGCACAGTTTTAGTAAACCTAGGCCCTTTGCTTTTTTTCAATAACTATTTGAGTATTAAATATGTTTGAATTTCGAATTTCAGGGAATCCTTTTTGCCACACATTTTATTTTGTAAATGATGTACCTAAACACCTATAGGAAAACAGATGAAACAGAAAACATCTTTTGAAACCAAGAAAGTAGTTTTTTTTTAGTAATGTATAAATGGCGGCTTTAATGCCTTTATGGCAGTGTACGGCACAAATTCATGTGAACGAAGGAATGTAGTTTTCGTAAATCTGCGTCCAAGTGGGCCGCCTGCCAAATTCCAACGAAGCACGCGTTTCAGTTACACCATTTCTTTCTATTGTACTACATATTTGTTAACACGTGTATAACTAGCCAAACCCTAGAACCACGATAAATGTCGCTCCTCTACGAGAAACGAACATGATTACAACTTACAAGTTTACGCATTGAGGGGCTTCAACTTAAATCAAAGAGAGTTGGCAAGTCTGGGCAGGTGCGGAGATTTACGGCGTGCAGTTGACCTCTGCCAGGCAAATTGCCTTCACAAAAGAAGCGCTGACAGGAACGCACAAAACGGTTGACCCTCACCTTGGCGGCCAGACGGGGATCAAAGTTTTAAAAAGAGCTAATGGTCAGCTGCTGTCTAATGCTTTGTAACCTTAATTACTATGCAGAAAGCAATTCTAAGACGTTCAACAACTGGTTTTAAGTACTCTCCGAAATTAAAGAACTTCGTTTGTAAATACGTGAGATAAGCTGTGACCATGTCTAATTGTGACAACCTGATAAAACATCTCCCGCTTATCAACAGACCAAATAATTATGACTAATTCGTAGAACAACACGTTACAAAGGCACTTTCGGGATTTGAAGACCAAGGACGAGGCTCCGTGGCGTCATCGAACGAGAGCGCATTACGTTCGATTGTAGGGCCAGGCGCGGCCTAATTGCCAGCATTGTGTCGGCATGCAGATGTGAATGGGCTTTGATTTGGGCCCGGGGCGCGGGGGCCGGGGCCAGGGGACAAATCGCTCGTTACGGCTGCAGGTAAACTTTCATTGAGCGTCGGAAGGCGTCGGACGTGAGAGGCGGCCGACAAAATGCCCTCGTTATTCGCCGCCGAATCACTCGCTCATTGTGCTCCGGGAAACGGTAGACGCGGTCGCCGAATCACGAAAAAGACTTTAATGAGGCGTGAGAACGTTCTAAATGAACGATTGTCAGAGGCTCGGTTTAATGAACGATTGATATTGGAGTGGCTCTGATTAACACCTATTACGTGATAACTCTGACAAAGTATCGACGGGTACTTTGTCATATTTCTTCGGGCCAGTGTGACATAATAGATTCTCGGTTTCGGAAATTTCGGCAGTTCATCGAACCACCTGTTGCTTTTGTAGAGGGTGAGAGAAAAACTGAGTGTCGGCCGAGAGGCGATCCTCCCGCGGCCTGCGCTCCCCCCCCCCCACACTTCTCGCTACGAACTCGACACCACGCCAATTAAAACCTGACTCCTGGCGTTTTGTCATGTAGGTATGGCACGCGTGGACTTAGCTAGCTGTGTTGAATTTTAATTGAATCAATGTTCTAGAAATATTTTTAATGTGCATAGGCGAGCCCATGTGAGCATGGAATAAAGTGGCTATTTAGCCATTAAAGGTATTGAAAAATGTAGAGTAAGCTGTCGGTGTAGGTATGATTGTGGTGTGAGCGTGTGCTCGGTGCAGCGTGGGGTGGTTAATTAGCTGGCATGAAGTGTGTGTGGTGCGGCGTACTGCAAATATCTGAGCACCCCAGTGCGTGGGACAGGTGGCGGCAGCGGCGAGGGTGCCGCCGGCGCAACGGTGTAACAGTTGCCTCTCCGACATGTGCCACTATTTGTATGTAAATTAAAAATTTAATTAACAGCTAAAAATAAATAGTTACTTTCCATATTTTAATGACTTCAGTACTAGTTGTTCCGTATATGTTGTTAATATTATTCCTTTAATATGTTCTCGGTTGCAGCTGAGAACGAGTATTTAATTAGTTAGGTATGTATTGCTTAGCCTTTCACTTCGAGTTGGCTTTGATTCAGCTAAGTTACTCAGCGCGTGATGACGTAATAAGGATCAATCGACAATGATTTACAATGTTAGAAATGAGGTCAACGACTACTTGAGTCAGGCGACTCTCTTACCTTATTTAGGTGTTTGGATAACAAAACATAATTTTGTAAAGAGACCAATCTTTATTCAGATTAAAACCGTCAATAAAAAGTTTAAATTATGAAACATATTTTTAGAATCCCTTCACAACAGATCATCTCGAGTTAAAACCAGCTAATGAAGTGATTATTAAATTGTGCTGTTTAATCTAATGTGTTAATTAATTATGATTAATTAAATGCCCAGATGAAATTTATTCATAAATTCGAATTACATATACATTTGAAATTCTATTCTCCGATATTAATTTCTGTGGAGTTAATTAACAGCCGGATTTGAAAATAATATGCTCTATTTTTAATTGGTTATCCATTTCATTATATTTTCCATAAATAACACATCATATCCTCTATCGAGTAATTTCATGTGTTACTTAACTTTGACAAATGTAGGAGAGACAGAAAAAAAATCTCGTTATAATAAATATACTGTTATAATATGTTACCATTTTTTCGAGTGGGATCCGGCCCGTGACCCGGAGTCAAGTATCCTCAAAAATATGAACTGTTTTAAAACTACCTACGTTACGTAAACAAAGACTTTAAACATGATACTTTTTAGTTAAAAACCTTCACAGCAAAACGACATCCCTTTGTTTAGGCCAACCTAAAAAAAAAGTTAATGAAAATTAAACGTGTCATGCACCAATTAAATGTGCAGTAGTCGAGTGCGCGGAGACACACGCACGTGATTTCAATATTTCATCTCAAAGGCAGCATTCACACTGCGGTCTCGGGCCTCACTCGTTCCACTCCTACAATTACGCGCTTGTGTCATATTTACAGCCCAGGTAATTGCCATTCAATTACGAGGCCAGCCCGCTGTGCATCCGAGCGAGAGGTCCGACGCCTCGCTGATATCTCTCTCTCGCTCGTACTCGGCGTGCAGCCGGCCAGCCATCAATCATCGAACACCCCCCGCTGGGCGCCCGTAGGGATGGGAAACGTCACAAAGCGAGTATCTCAGTCCAACAATGCTCGATAAGTGGGCAAACGGCACGCTAAATTGATTCCGAACCGATTCTGATCCGAACGTTGTTTAGCCGTATTAATTTAACTTGTCCGCTTGTCATTCATAGCGCAAATATGGGTACTCGTTTGTCAATAATATTTACAACGAAGTATAACATATGGAAAGCAATAAAAAGTTTGTAATTATATGGTTGTTAGCGAAACAACAGGTGCTTCTGAATGTCACTCGTATTTACACTCGACGTTTACATGCAACTTTGCATTATTTTCATATAACAATATATTAAATAGAGTTTCTTAACCAAATAGATTGTTGCATTTGCATGAATGTTGGCTTGAGTATGTAATTGTTAATAAATGATGACATCGCAGTAGCAGGCTGGCAAACAAAACGCAGTTGGATGCATGTTTAGTATAAATATGCAATGAAGTAGCTAATAAAGAAAGATCGTAAAGATAGCGAATAAAATAAATGACGCACGGCAAAATGACTGCGCTATTAAATAATAATGATACGTTTTAAAGTATCGATAGTCGCGGCGCGGTGTGTGCCACCCCTAGGTCGCGGCACAGGTATGCAATCTCGCCTTTATACCATCACCCTATTGCACTTTGGTGCTCGGGCCAATCTTTCAAATTGAGTTCAGTGTGGAGAATAATGTGATTTAAAACCAGTAACTTAGTTATCCGTTTCATTTATTTATGTTTTCTTGATATAATTTACTTGAAACACTATCTGCTTAGGGTATTAGAGCGTGGCGCTGTGTGAGTGAGTGATATAACGTAATTATTTTGTCCTTTTCTGGCACCGTAATAATTCTGTTTGTTTATGCTTAGGGTACAGTTATTCGTGAATGATTTATTATGGAAGCATCACTTACTGTTATGGAGCAAGGTTGTAATGTGGATGATATTATAGTCAATAAATATGTATGAAATCGAGAAATAGCTTATAATTCTCTAAAAACACAAGCATTTTTTAGGGCTTATGATAATAGTAATTTTTTAACAACGATGTTTTGACGTTCTGCCACTTTTTAGATCTGCGATATTTTTTTGCTCAACAGGTTTAGCTGTTATACAAACGATTTGTGTAATACTATGAAAAGTAAGACTCACATAGTGATACATATGACAAGCTTTTGATAGAAAAATAAATTACATCGGAACTTAGTAGGTTCAGGAAAAGTGTAGAGTTTGTAGAGCTGACAATTATTTTATTAATAAACATAATTTAATCATTTAGTTTCTTAAATGATTATAAAATGTCTTCACGTATTTCGCTTTAAGGATAGGTTAAAGATATTTGGGCCTCCGTAAAAATAACACGTGGCAGGAAGCGCCACCTACCGCATTATTTGTGAACTAAAATGTTAGTTCGGATAATTCAAGGCTGAATAAAGTTTAGGCAGCGCAAATATGAAATATGGTGAGAATGCAAACAAATATCATGTATAGTGATTTAAAATTTTAAACAATAGTTTTGAAAATCTGCATTCATTGACAGTGGACTAGTGTGTGATGGATTAAATTGCTACGCACCGACTAGAATCGGGAGACGTTGCATGGTGGACTGGTGGTTAAGGTTTAGTCAGTAAGAGTCTGCTTCCCCCAAGGAGGTGGGTGTCCATGACGATTCAACCACCTAGCCAAAAAGAGGTAAAATATAAATAATTCTTTATTTGTTTTGCATGATTTTCTTTCTCGTGTATGATCAGGCGTTGCGTTGAGTAACCTTTGTATTTACGGTGCCACTGCTGTTGTTTTTACATTATATTTGACACCCATATTTACTAGTAGTACAACTTTTACTAGACAATTGTAAACGGCGTTTGGACACTCAGACTGATTGTGTACTACATTTTTCTAATTTCAGCGTTTTTAATTATGGGTAAAAATAGTAATAATAATTACCTATTGATTGTCCTACTGACTGCTGGGTAAGGCCCAAAAAGAGAAGGAACAGAATTCAACACCGCGCTGACTCATTTCCACATTGGACATTACAGATTCCATTGCGTAAACAATTTCCTCACTATTTTCCTTTACAGATTGTCAGTGGTTTTAGATCTATTATGAGGAAAATAATAAAATAGAAACATGATAGGGTTCTAAAGTAAGAGGTTATGATCACAGACGATTTTATGATCATATTTATCGGCAGTAATCATATAAACTCCATGAATAACGTTCATTCGTTCACACTTCAACAATCTTTCATAAAAACACCGGTAAATAAACTCGAAATGAAATAAATACCAAGTTAATATAGTTTTAATTATTACCTTTTTAATTAAACAACGGGCGAAATGGGAATTGAAGTAAAAAGTGTGCAAAAATGCAGGTTCATTAAATTAGCTACGGAATAGTTAATGTTAAGATGGGCTGACCATACTTTTATATTTTCAATGAGATTTTTTATTTGCCTATGTTTTAATGAGTATCATTTTCTGTTAGTTTTGTTACTGGGAGACTTTTGCTTATAGGTGTGTCTATCGGGTATTGATTCATAATAAGCAGTGCTTAGGGGAGAACTAAATAAGTACTAAAATAAAACAGAACGCAAACGCTTGTCACACAATAAAAAAAGATATGCAAGGCATAGTTTAAGTCATAAAGTCCTATTCTGATAAGACCTTTATCTCATTTCTTTTTAATTTACACGGTTCATTCGAATTTTGATAAAACAAAAAAAAAACATTAATAATCTTGTATAAAGCAAGACCATGTATAGCTAAAACTAAAACTTAATTTATAACCTTCAAGTTTGGCTTGAAAAACAAGCTAAGTTATTACTGAGATAATTATCTAAAATAAAAAAATAAACTGGTCGAAAACAAATTACCGAAAGTGAAAACTCAGAAAAAAATAATTAACAAACAATATCAAATGTCTCTCTTTGAACTAAAACATGGCCACATAATGTATAGACAAAATTAACCGGAGATTTTTCTCGGAAAAATCCAAGGCTTGCTTGTTTCAATTACGGTTGCTAATGAGTTGACTTGTGCTCGCTAATTAGCCACCTAGCTAATTAATCACAACGAGTTCACCTTGTGCGCGAAAGTTCATTCTACGTGTTCTTGTTTACCCTTAAATAATTATATTATTATTAGATAGAGCTTGTTTTGTTATGGTATTTCGATTTTTATGTAGATTTTCTTCGATGAAAAAGTGTTTTATTTTCAGTCTCGTTCGTAACATTCGCGTAGGAAGTTCTTGTTGCTATACGCAATTTAGTCAATTAAAGAATGTACGATTATGAATTAATATCAAGTTAAATAAATCTTACACGAACTTAATAATCATAAACTAAAACATGCAATTTAATGGATCCATTAAGAATATCTCAAAACCAAACTGCTTAAATTCGTTAATAATTTTAAAGCAACACACTTCACTTCAAATCTCTTGATCGAGTCAATAAAAATGAACATTTTTGATGTAATCTTTCCTTTACGTGGTTGGCCCAGCTCGGTGCATCCGAAGTGACCGCTAACCAGTACCAATTAAAAACATTACTCTTATCTAACACAGCTCATTATAACAAGTAATGGTCTTCTAAGTGGCGTGAGTAAAACTTCATTACTTAATGTCAAAGATTGAAGCTTTGCTCGCTCATCACCCGGTACACTCAGACTCTGGCTTCGCTTCACTCGAAAATAATCTTTAACACTTTTACTTAGCTTCGAAATTCCATTAGCGAGTAGTGCAGTTTAGTTGACACCAAAATACTCGAGCTTCTAACAGTTATAGCCAAGTACTTGTATGAATTTTACGCCGTATTCATCCAATGGGCCACCTGTCACAGCTAACTTATGACTTGTAAGATTTTAAATACCTCGAAAAGAGATTTATTGGAACGTAGCAGATGATATGACACCGATATTTGTCAGGGACGGCAGTGACATGTTCATTATTTTACTGAAAAAGGAATATGAATAGAATAAATATAATAGCCGAGTTTGTCTAATGGTAATTGTAGGCTCAAGGTAAATGTAAACTGGAATGCTTTTGGTACTTAGACCTGAGACATCAGGAATGAAATTACAGGATAATGAATCATGAAATCCAAATTCCAAAGAGGTTAATATCAAAACTGACAATAGAAAATACCAAAATGAACTTTCGAATAATTGGCAGCTCTGATAAGAATCTGACTTTACTGAAATTGACTGAACGGATAGCCCGAGTGGTAACGTGCGCAACTGGTTCCGGGTTCGATTCTCGCGCAGGACCAGCGTTTGTGTATGATTTGAAAGTTTTCGAAAACTCCTGCGACACAAGAATTAAACACCTGGATGCGGGAGACTCTTTATAAGTTAACTATGAGAGAAGACAATACACAAACTAATATAAAATATACGAATATAGAGAAAAAGCCTTTGCTTGTATGCAGGCACACTTAATAATATATTTTATAACAAGTAAAAAACTAATCACTAAACAGTTCGACGAGAGAGGCCTACACCATCTGGTCAATGCTCAGCAGCCCACGTTAGCATCAAAAGACGTTGTTGCCTCACCTAATGCCTATCGCCCCAGGGCTAGCTATAAAACCTCATTGCTTGTCAGTTTGTGAACTAATGAACTGCATTCTGATCCCTTGAAGCCGTTTTAATACTTACTTAAAATGTAAGATAGAGTTGCGAGCAATTTCAATGGAATTTTTAAGTTGAAGCTCTGGGCTAGTTATTTGTTTTTAGATATTGCCTTCATAGTCTTTGTAGTATTTATGTTAGTTAGTTGTGAATTTAGGATGAATAAAAGTGAAGGAAATAGCTGTATGTGGTTCTAAATTATTTAGATTTCTATGGGTTCTAAGCTTATTGTGCAAGTGACTTACATTGTATACATGATACGGAAAATCACCGCTACTCATTAAATTGATAATAGTCAATGCCCCATAATCATGATGATATGCGTAACAGTTCTCATATTCTTGCTACAATTTTTTTTTTCTAGAATTCGATAAACATAATATATTCTAACACAATCGAAAAGAGTACCAGTTCTTGACTGTCACTCAAAATTCACGCACTCTAGAAAAATTATGAATGGAGTTCTTGGAATTTTGGCAAATTCACTTATTGTTAACATAAAGCTACATAACATAAACACTTTTATACTATCCTTTGTTTGTAAATAAATCGAGAGCTTCCAGTTGAAAAAGAGAAAGAGCAACACGATTCTCTCGTCAACAATGGTTCGCAAATAGCAAGAGCATCGCGAAAGCCTGATGTTTTACTATACTTAACAACACACAGTAAAAACCTAAGTACACACTCACTTGAACAAAAACTAAGTTAAGCTGTGGTGAAGTGTAAAAAGCCTACTGTCTTTTATTTGAACTGGGGGCTTTAGTATCATGTATGTGGCAAGGACCAAGCAATAACAAAAAGTACAAAATTGTTGCTATAACAACTGATACATAGGTACCTAAAGCAAAAAGAAGACATGCAAAGTTAGATATTTGATCGCAATAATTATGCAATTTTTGCTGTCAGATCGCTATTGCTTGATACGTAGTAAGTACAGGTGCAGAAAATTGGTCGCTTGGAAAACAAACTGTTTCCCGACAATACGGTATTAAGCAATTCTTAAATATTAAGTTAAGAATTCAAAATATATTTCCCTTTATTTCTTGAAAGACTGGGGTTGGGAATTTTGAATTTGTCTTTCAAATTGTAAGTTTTATTTTAAACCGCTTTTCTAGACTTGCAACGGGCAGTCTGCTAAGAATTTTAAAGTAAGAATTTATTTAGTTTTTTAAAAGTCGCAAATTTGTCGGTTCCTTTAAATTCTTATTTTATTAAATTTCTTCTTTATACTGAATAAGTTGCAATTTATATTAATCTACTATTGTCGGACAAAGAGCTTCTTTTATTTGTAAATTTAACTAAATATCAGTAAGTCTGTTGTTATTCCGAGAAATATACTCCAGGTCCTTTCAAAAACATAATATAGGATCCAGTTGAACGATATCTATATACATATATCTATCTATACTAATATATAAAGCTGAAGAGTTTGTTTGTTTGTTTGTTTGAACGCGCTAATCTCAGGAACTACTGGTTCGATTTGAAAAATTCTTTTTGTGTTAAATAGACCATATATCAAGGAAGGCTATAGGCTATATAACATCACGTTGCGACTCATAGGAGCGAAGATACAATGGAAAATGTGGAAAAAATTCTAACCACGTGGACGAAGTCGCGGGCAACAGCTAGTACTAATATATAAAGCTGAAGAGTTTGTTTGTTTGTTTGTTTGAACGCGCTAATCTCAGAATCTACTGGTTCAAATTGAAAAATTCTTTTTGTGTTGAATAGACCATTCATCGAGGAAGGCTTTAGGCTATAAACCATCACGCTGCGACTAATAGGAGCGAAGATACAATGGAAAATGTGAAAGAACAGGGCAGGTATAAATCATAACTTATATCTTCTACCCACGGGGACGAAGTCGCGGGCAACAGCTAGTGATTTTATAACAGGAACAAAATCGTTCAAATCACACAAACAACCGGATGAAACAGATAACAGACGAAATCAGAAAGTATTCAAAGCTTTATTAAACGAAATTACGAGTTTAACGCAACACAAGACACGGCTAATCGGATTGTGTGGAATAATGAGATTGTGATACCGTCCGATGTTTCCAGATAGCATCTGCAGATAGTCGCGAGTCACGTTGCGCAGGCGCACGCTTTACAACTTCATCAACCAGCTATATAAGGTAAAGCTCGAAACAATTATTTACTGTCGGCAAGTCATAATTATGCTATGGCTGTGTGTGTTATACTTGCGTTTAATAAGGTAAAAAAGTATGTTATTAAACTAAGGAATTATAAGTAACTTAGACTGAAACTAGTATTATTGAGCGTGATTTCTGAGTCATCGGAAAATAGTAGCTTATAATATGTTAATTTAAGGTTTGAGTTACCTCTATACTAAGTTTTATCGAAATTGGTCAGACCGTTTGAACGTAATGGAGTGACAAACATACAGACGCAGTCACACACATAATATTTTAGTTACCGCTAAAACTTTTATGTATATTCAATCGTTTCGACATTTGTTTCATTAGACCATAATTAAAGTCGTGTCAAATTAGTTCTATGTTGTTTTTTGAAAGTGATTCTAAAGGTGTCTAGAAGTCGTTGAATTATTCATTTGCGTACGGGGCCTTATATAGATGATGGGAACTAATTAATATTTGTTTTATGCTAAATTCTTTGGTAGCGATATTAATCATCTTATCACTATACAGATAAATTAAGGACACGTTTAGTTCTGACTTTTTTTAAAATAGTAAGACTAGAAGAATCATTATTTTGTAATTTTTTCACAGCTAAGAGGAATTTATTCAACCACTTTTGTTTGCAGTAAGCGATTAATTTGTCAAAGCGACGCGTGCGCACCTTTCTGAAACAACTAGGTAAGTGTCATGTAAAGATAAATGGAACTCCAATACAGCTGTCAATTCAAAATAGACTTTACTTTGTTGATATTATACCGTTGAAAAAACTGGGCAAGTGTGAGTACTCTTTTTGAGTCGAGGTTCCGTACCATTAAATAAATAAGAAAAGTGTATATAAAAAAGAGTCAATCAAATTTTATCAAAATCAGTACAGCCTTTTTTGTAGTTGTAAATTACATTGTCATCGGGTTGCAAGCTACCCTGAAAATTTCAGCCTGCTACCTTATCGGGAAGTGCCTCAAAACTGAGTTGTAAAAATCTAACCGGAACGACAAACAAACAAACAAAGAAGAAAAGTGAGTTGGAAAAAATAAGAAGTTACCAACAGGTGTCCAACACACATTTAATTCTTAGGACTTAAAGCACTATGTTTAATACGAAGGCTTTATAGAGCAGTTGACTGTATTGTCAATATCTCAGAATGATTAATAAAAAAGTATCGAACACGTATTTTTACTTAACGTAAAAAAGTAACAGGAATAATATGACTTTTGAGGAGTTTACTTTACCGATACAATTTTTATTGTTTTGATAAAGACAAAAATTAAAAATATTTATTATTGTTTTATATTTTTGCATGGATAGCAGAGATGTAAAGGTCACGCGAAACCTATTGTCCGCGATGTGTCGCGGGTTCGAGCCCCGCGTAAGACAAGTATCTGTGAACCATGCTAGATCTGAGTCTTAGTGTCTTTTGCAAGTGGCTTTTTAAATATTTGTGAAAACTCCGCGACAAGGATTAAACTAATTGGCGGGTGTTGTTTTTTTTTAAGCAAAAGTACTATGTCAATTTTCTTTATCCTAAAGTGGTACTAAATACCTACCTATGTAAATGTTATTAATTAATATCAAAGAATTTAAGGATATTGTTATCATTGGCTCTATCAAAGGTTATTCCTACTATTAAACTATGCCGGTACTAATAGCAATGCCATATGAAATGAACAAAAAAGCAACAACTAATTAGGATTACAGATAGACCGACGAGGTCTTTACAATTCACAGCCAAAAACAAATGTAAATACAACAAGATTGTTATTCAAGTGAAACTTCCTGGAAACAAGAAAAACTATTTTAATTCACGAATATTTGAAAAGGTAATGTTTTCCGGCAGAAAAAAAACAATTGCGGTATTTACGTTTAAAATGCAATTTATCAGAACATGGTCTTGCTTAGCCTCCCTCGGTAATTAAACGTGAGCTTTCACAACAGCAATGGAATTCAATTAAAACTAAAACGCAGTTTATTCAGCCGTTGATACAGACTTACTAGCGTACACTTCCGCTGATAACAATTAATTAAATTAACTTTCGAAGACTAAACATTCTGAAAATTCTAATGAAATAGTATGTTAATTATGTAAGCTTCAATTACAAGAGTAAGAAAGTACAAGTAAAGTGTTTGAGAAGCGCAGTCTCAGGCATCGCATATCAGCGGAGCGGAGCGATCGATGGCGCCCCTCGCGCCCCCCAATCAGCTCCATCAAAACTCGAGCTCATTACTCAAAATCAATTAGCGTTATTAGTGCGGCGCGTCTTCGTTAGCCCGTGATGGAGGGTAATTTATTGGCATCTCTTAATTAGGGATAAGTCTAATTGGAGGCTTAGTCGTAACGAGGCCCTCGAAATCTGACGTCCCGACGAATAAATTGGTCGGCCGGGGCACGGCCTCGGCGCGGCGCACGCACTCCACCCGCTCTATTACCACTGATATTTTGACGTGCCAACTCGATTTATGCTCCTCCACGGCACTCACTTTAACGACTGCTCTAATAAGTTTTAAACATCGACTTAGACCTGGCTTAAAAGGATGCGTCATAACCTATCGGCTTTAGGAGACGTTAATGAAAGTTATGCGGTTGAAACGTCTAATGGCGGTCTGGAGACTACTAAAACAATTTTAAAGTCCACCACACGAGACGGTTGTAGTTAGTAAATATTGATTTTATATGTGGTTTGTCGTGGATGTGGTGCATTCTAGTAAGACTAATTCGGTGGTGTGGGACCCGCGGCGAGCGCTAAGCGGTGCGGTCGGCGCGGCCGGTGCGGTCGCCGCTCAAAGCGGTCCCAATAAAAATAAAGGATGAACATAAAGCATATAAATAAAAGAGTGCGGACAACGGCATGATCAAGTGCACCGCGCGATGTAACGCGATACTTTGTAGCGTGCCTTATTCCGCCGAGGTCCGCTCTCCTCCCACAGAACTGGTCAACTCTATAATTAGATCGCTCCTCTGTCACATATACTACGTGGAAATCATTTGTATTTTAATAATAAGATTAATTTAGATCAGAGATAAGTCCCGGCTTGTGTCTCGGTAAGTCGGGCTCAATAAAACGTAACAACCACTCGACGTTGTTGACGAATTGTAGAGTTCGTCAAAGAAATTGTGGGGAACTGTGTCGAAGTGGAATTCTTCACGCAACGGACTGATTAGTTAGAAAAAACATCTTACAACATAAGTTTTAGACAAAATTTCTTAGAAATAATCATTTGAATATGTTTTTAAAGACATTATATTTCAGTTTTTATTTACAGTGAAATAAAAACAACAAAACCGAAAATTTAATTAAAAATTTAATCACGGTACTTATAACTACAGCGGATAACCTTAACAATGAAACGCATCTTATATTACATTATAATCTTAATTGCCGAAAAACGAAACATGGTTGAAGAGTGCGAAAGAATCGGTTTAATGCCAAATCGAGTTGCGATGGCGCGGTGTAAGAACCG
This sequence comes from Trichoplusia ni, assembly GCF_003590095.1. Classification (NCBI taxonomy): domain Eukaryota; kingdom Metazoa; phylum Arthropoda; class Insecta; order Lepidoptera; family Noctuidae; genus Trichoplusia; species Trichoplusia ni. Next base: position 4,853,510 of record NC_039492.1, read on the forward strand.
CGATGCCTTGGAGTGGTTTACACATAACAATTATATGTATGTATGTACATGTGTTGACTAATTCAATATAATTAACCTTGAGTGTGTGCACAGGTGGCTTCCGAAACTACGAATGTACCGGAATGATTATTATATTAGACGCACTTTCACTTGTCTTTTAAGTGGTCAGGAAATGCAACGGTTTGTCTGTGTCAATAGTTTCATGTTTTAACTTATTAATCTATGCATAGATGTGTTAAGCATGACTTTTTTAATTGTTTACTTTTGTAGGAAAAAAAGGAAAGAGTTGTTGAGTTGTATTTTAAAGTGTAATTTTAGGTAAAAAAATAAATTGAAAATCTTTTCAGTATGTCTACCCCCCAAGTTTGTTCAATGAATATCTGTACTTTACGTCCACAAGTAGTTTTTACGGTCAAAACGTGATGAATACAACACTAAACTTAGCAACAGTACGAAATACTAAGAAACAAGTATAATGACTTTGAAATTTCTTGCTATAGAACAATTCGCCATTGAGAACGGTCATAAAGATCACCGCGCTAATCCGTGAGCGTTTCAAATAAAACCGAATGGACCGGACCGCGGCTCCGCGGCCATACATTACCCTTTCTTAGGACGACGTCTCGCCGGACTAATGCCTACAATGTGTATTATAGCATTTAATATAATAATAACGTAATGAAACGTCTCGCGCGAGGGGTGGGGGTGCGCGGGCGGCGCGGAGGGAGCGCGGGAACCGGTCGCCGGAGGTCATCGGCAGCGAGCCTTCCGCGACCGGTGTTGCCAGCTTAGCAGACTCGGTTGCCCATTTATGTAGTTTTTCGAAACGGCTGAGGTTAACTGGGACAACCCGTAACATTTGTTGCCTTTTTAAGTCATCTATTAGTCTTGCACGCGGCAGCTACGGACAGGATACATTAGAAGTAATGATCTGTGAATAAGCGTCTCTACATTATGCAAAAGTTTTTATCTTTTTCCGTTGTTTACAACAAGGTCTTGGTCGAATTTGTGTCCAAACCATCTCAAAATAATTAATGACATAATTATTGTCAATAAAAATGGTAAAAACCGAAGGTGTCCAAAAATCACAGGTACGAGTGGAGTGTGGCAACCCGCCGACGGCTATGGTAATGCTCCGACGCGTCGCCCGCGCGTATGTTAATGCTCCATTAAGATTATACTAATTGAAAGCCAATAAATACAACGGCTATGAATATTAATTTTATTTGGCTTCGCGCTGTTACTGAACGGACCAGTTTGAGGATCGCGTGCGACGAATTGCGCGCGACTGTTTCTACGTTTTACAGTAGACCATTCAATGTCTTGGCGAAATCTTAAAGAATTTTAAACATATTTAGTGGAAGCCGTAAACTCCATGAATATACTATAAATTTTTAGTTATACTTGTTCAGTTTGGATTCACAATAGCAACGCATTGTGGCCACGTGCTATTAACTTTCTATTTTAGCGTTGCCTTTGTTACTTGAGCGGGAAATACCAAAAACGTGTTCAACCTTTGATCACAGATTTAGCAAAAATGTGTGTACAATAATCATTTTGAATATGAATATATTCAAACACTTGAAGTTGTTACTAAATCAAGAAGGTAGAAGCAGGTGACAGTATCCACGGTTTCGGTAAAGGTCTTCGGTTAGAATGTAGCGTGCGACTGCGGCTCTACCTCCGCCCTCCGGCTAGCGTGACGTCTCGACTCCTGTCAATCCCGGGCGTCGTCGATTACACAGGACAAATCAATTACCGCTCGCATTCCGCCGCCAGCCGACCGACGAATTCTCTGTCACGATCCTATCGGCAGATGACGAGACCTCTCATCGCCCGGTATGCAGAACATTGCGCGTCCTCGCCCGCCCTTAAACACTAGATTTGCACATAGAGAGCGATGGATGGTGAGCTTCAATCAATGCTCCATAAATTCCTCGCATTCAAACATACGTCTAGATCGAATCGTTGTGTACCTCAAGCATGGCTCGGCTTTGACCACGCCAAGAATTTCGTGTTCGATACCTGAACCGGAATGTTATCAGTGCGTCGCATCGGCACTCGGCATCAAACATGTCAGCCGGTATCGTACTACATTGTAAACCACTATTTAAATGAGTAGATAAATTAATTGAAAACGCAATCATGTAACGTGCACGATATAATAAATATGTACATATTACGTGTACATCCTGCGGTAATCAGCTAATTGGATATGAATTATTGATCCCGTAAGTGGTAATGATCGGTTTGTGTGGCCGACCGGATGAAAGTCGTACTAAGGTGGCGTGTTCAACATCTTGAATTTTTTGTTCAACTCAATTACGTCCCGTAAATATAGATAATATTTCATAAACGCAAAAAAGCAGTGTCGGTGAGGTGCGCGGGCCGGGCCGGGCTGCCGGCGCGGCGTCGGACCGGGCCGCGCCTGCCGCACGCCGGGTCAATGTCAGCGCGTGCGGTTTTCCTTCGCAGTTGGCCCGCGAGGTCGACTAACTGCTAATTATTTTTCGACCAACGTAGTTGCAACATCAGCTGGTTTATGATGACTAACTGACTAAATGCGGTTTAGTGGTCACGAAATATTTTAGTGATTACCGTGGTGTGGTAATAGGATTGTTTGCTGTGTTAGTTTGTTTTGTATAAACGGCTTGTTGGAGGTTTAGAGGGGGCGAGATCCCAGTATAAGGTATGGTAGATGCGCTAGAGCACGCGCCCACGCGGGGTCGCGACTGTTCCACTCAATTTTATGTTAATCGAAGAGCCGTGTCGTCGGGCGACGTATACATAAGCGACAACGGTTAGGTAATACGGCACATCCAGTCACAAATACATTAAATACACCATTATCCACAGCCGAGAACAATTTCACATTTACGACTTTACACTGACACGTCGTAAATTGAGTTTATATAGTTTCTATTGCAGCCTTATTTGCACGTGAGGTGATTGGAAACCAGCTCGAATGCAGGACATACTGCACCGTACACTGCGGCTATTATTTGTCTTTAACAACTCAAATGGGAATATTAACAGCCGACAAAAGTAGGTGGCATTTTAGGACTCTACATTTCTTAAAAAATAGTTTAAAAGTGAGAAAAACTACACTTACACCTGTTTAATGATAATATGTTATTAATAAACTGTATGCGCTGGAATCCCGAGTCGTGTACAACAACAGCGTGCTCTTTATTCATTTGTAGTTGTCCATAAATTAGCTGTTTAATGTAATATTCATTATAGCACTCCGCATTTTTCTACGCTATCGTAAACTTATAATCGTTGTGAAATTGTATTCGAATCGGTATAGTAATTCAAAAGTGTAATTATAAAAAAGTATTTGAGAAGCTAGGAAACTGTAGTTCTGTGTTATTTTCAGCTTATATTTTTGATCATTAATTATTGTGAGCTTTTTGTAATAATCTTTGATATTTTTATTGCATTTCTGGCTAAAGCACCAAAAAAATTAAAATAATTTTACCCCATGGCACTAACAAACCCAGGAATCTATAACAACATATTACATATTTCCTTGTGTTTCACACCAAATTAACTATTTTTTTTTTAATATAAAGCATGTTATTTCCGTATATTTAAGTAATATTTGAACAAACTTTAACTACAATCAGTCACGCAACCTCATCATCTCAACCAATGTGCAATGTTAAAAAAAGAACTAGAATAGAAAAAAAATCAAAAGACATCTTTGACGTAAACTTAAAGTAACACAAAACTCTACATAAATAAATACCTGTACTTTAAAAATAAACCTACCTCACGCAGTAATACATAAAACGCATACATTCAATACATTTTATCCACAATTTAAATAAGACCGAAGGATGTCTCAATTCATTCGACAAATAAAGACGTTACATAAATAAAAGTGTGTTTTGTTACAAAAAAGCCTCGATACCGAGGCACTCCTACGCAGACACCTATTCTGTCAGGTGTTACTAGCTCAAGTGGCTTAAGGCTCAAGATATTCATGATTTTAAACGCTTTAATGCACTTCCGTACTAATAAATTGAGACTAGGAGGTTTTTAGGGTCCTGTAACTAAATGGTGAAGACGAAAGTCTATTGCTAAAGCTCTGCAGTTTGTCCGTCCGTCTGTCTACAGGGTGTAGGTATGTCACTAAACGAGCTGCTTGAAAAAAAGGCACAGGAATATTGTTTTTTTTTTCGTTTTAAACCGGTTTCAGAAATGTTCCTATGGTCCTAATTTATGGGTGACTAACTTTTTGATTTTGTAAGCTTACATACGGTTTGTACGGAACCGTTAGTGTCGCGTGTCCGTCTCGTACTTGACCAGTTCAGATACTAAGTATCGTCTATACGAGGCGTTAGAATAAGAGCCAAGTTTTCGTTCTTATAAATTCCTTTTTTTATCTGTTTTACTATCCGATCAGATATATGATATTCAACTATTTGGATAATTCTAATAAATCATTTCATCAGTTTTATTGTTGTTTCCTAAATAATAGCTTTAAGGTAAATGTTTATAGTTTTTTATTGACAGATTTTATTGTTACCATAAATCATACACCTTTTTGGTCGTTAGAGTAGGCATTGTTTATAGGCTTCTTATAAATAAAGTCACATATGATGCGTTTCACTTCGTGATATCTTTTTTATACTTTAGATTTAACGTAAAAGTAACTTCATCAAAACAAAGCGAACTTCATATCTCAATCAGTAGTTAATTTTTTAAGATTTATTTTCATGTTATAATATTATTGAAATTTCAGCAATATATTCTCGTCCATTTCGTTCAATGTAACAATGCCTTGTATTTAATGAACTTGCCCGAATAACTACCGGATAATTTCCAAAAAACAATTCTTAACCTGTTTTCATTTCGATTATATTTCTATAAGTATGTAAATGTGTATTTAATCCAATTGTACAATTAACTCCAATTTCCTTTGTAAAAGGGTGTAAGGGTAGAAAGGAGAGTTCTACTATGTAGTGCTTTTTCAACATTTAATTATAATGTTAACACAATACCCACTGATGTTTTATCACGAATTAACAATTCAAACAAAACAGTCGAGGTAAGCATGAGGGCCTTCTAGGCACAAGTATTAATTAAGAGGGTTGAACCACTCCGTCTCTAATTAACCGAAGACCCAAGCCACATTCGGTGTAATTAGTTCCCTCCGAGGGCTGTTCTCACGCTCTCGGACCTTAAACATCGTGAAATAATAGGAATTTCATCGATTACAATTATGCAAATAATAATGCAAATATAGTTGAATAGCGAGACGTTGAATAAATTAGTTGTCATTAATATGAAGTCGGGAATGATGCGGAGTGGAGCGGTGTGGAGCGGAGTGTCGCGGTGTCATGTCGGCCGGAGAGAGACGTCACAGGGCTCGAGCCACACCGCCGTGTCATTAGGAGCGGGCCGCGGCGCTCGGCCGGGCGGTCAGCTGCCGCAATTTGTCCCCTGCTACGTGGATCGGTTATTAATCTGTTGCTACAATTACTCGCCAACCATTGAATTAATTGTACCCCTTATCGGGCGAATTCACTCGCGGACGCCAACTTATCGAGATGTTAACTTCTTGTGTAGCTGTCAAGAAACGTTCGTGGTGATATTTTTATTGTTGCAAAAAATGACCAATGTGAGCAGCGTTGTTATAATGTCAACCACTTGTCGCCGTTTCAAGACGACGCAAAAACTTTCTTATTCGATGGCTCCTTTTACTTAAAAGAACTCATTTAAGGCATTCGATCGAAAAGCCGTCGACAATGAAATAAATAATCGCTCTCGACGACACAGCAATAAAAATTTCATAATAAGACTTTTTAAACAATAACACTCGAACGAGGGTGGTCGGGAATCTTTATTAAAATCTCGAGAGACTAATAAAAGCACAGTTAAATGCGAAGAACTCTGATGAAAATATTAATTAATGTTTCGGAATGGGAAACATGTTGCTAATTAAATGGCGATATCGCATAAAACGTAATTAGAGGCCGGGAACATTCGTTTCTCACGGAGCGGGCGATGCAAGCGCCGCGTGCGGTACCGGGCCGGGCCGGGCCGGGCCGGGCAGCACACATCTCGCGGTTATGAACGGAATGCAATGCGTACCAAACAGGTTACACGCCGTCTTCGCATTGTATAATGATTTTCTTTACACGAGACTTTAAAATTCGAGCTTAATAGTAGCTACCTTCCGAGCCATCTGTTAACAATGTTCATATTGCAATTTGCGCGGATGATTAAATAAAATCGGCTGCGAGTCGCGGGTTCCTGGAGGGTTTAATTTAAAAAATAGATTAAAGTAGAAGGAGTTTATAATAGAAATTCCGCGAGAGCGAAACTACGAGCATTCCGTAGTGGCGGCGAGCGTTATTAAATGCACTGACTGGCAACATTAGCCGCGATGATAGACGCCTGAATGGGCGGCGTAATTAAAAAAATCAATGATCACTTATTGTAATTAGCCGTGTATCGCTTGGCCGACAAAAAGGTAATTGTTTCCTGGCGGCCGTCAATCAGTAGGGAAGAATAGGTTCGACACGTGCGAACGTACAGACAGACAGACGCGCTGCGGTGAGCGGACTATGATCGGCTCTATTGCGAGGCATTGTACGCGATATTGTAGCTAAGAATACCGGACTGATTAATAGCGACAGTAATTATTCTAAATGCGTGTCATATCGCTATTGTGAAGAATAGTGTTTTCTTTACAATTAACTAGTACAAGTTGAATCTTAAGTGTGTCAAGTAACGGAAGATGTCATGAATCTATTGGTAAAGCTCTATTGTCGATATAGGAGTTGAAAGAAACACTTACCATAGTTTTTTGAAATCATGGTTTAAAATTAAATAAGGAATATCCGCATGATAAATTGCAATCAAAACAGGTAAAGTCGAGACAAGGTCTAACGACCCATGTTTTATCTGTGCTTGTATACAAGTCATCAGAAATATAGATTAACTTAACAATATATAATTAAATCCATTTAATGGTCGCGGGTTGTATTGTTTATTTTAGTAATTGCACAAACCGCTTGGTCATAAATAACGTCGGCACAGCACCGCCGCCGCCGCACCGCCACGTAAGATACACAAACTCGTCGCGTTATCTAACAAACAGCAGAGGGTCGTATATTTCATAATGAGGTTATTACTGAGCATTCTAGTTGCCTTATCTCTAGCTATTCCGAAGCAGAGACTAGCGCCAAATTGGCGTGGCGGAGTGCGCGGGCGCAGCCGATCGGTCGCGCAGATATAGCTAATTAAGGGCCGCGCGCGCCGATCTATTTGGAGAGATCTAGCCGCTGACGTGTGAAAATACCCAATTAATTAACGCGAAACGTTCGCCCGATCACGGGGCATCGCACCTCGCGTGCTGGAACACGCCCGACCTAACGCTACCGAGTTTCTATTACTCGTTTAATTCGAAACGATCTCTCGTTAGTGGCAGTCATCACACGGCCCGCGATGTACCGCGCTAATGTCAACCCAAAGTTCAACATAATTAAACAGGGCCGCGACCGCCGCCGCCAGGGCCGCGACTGTGGAACCTTTGTTTGATGTAGTCAGAGATCGTGATGTTATACTAATCGCCGCCGCCCGCGCCGCCGCACTGACCACCACCGTCACAAAAGCGCCATAAATTTGAGGAATTCGTGCCATAAATAAATTCGATTGCACATTAGCTGCACTACACCGCACTACCTATAAAGTGGAACATTTGAACGTTTATTTATGACAGCAGACTCCTGTCAATTAAGCGAGCTTCCCCTCTGTCGCCGTACACAGATAATGGCGTGGGAGGCGGGGTAGGTGCGCGCAGGATTGGCGGTGCACTAACAGGCGAATAGATGGAGGTGAGCGATGGCCGCGCGGTGTAAAGCGAGTGTTAATGGGCCATTAGCCGGTGGTGCGACGGGCGTCTAATTGGCGCGCGGGCACGCCGGCACGTCGCGCAGCGCACGCCGCCGCGCCACGCCGCGCCAGCACGCGCTAGATGCGCGCAGATACCACGCACGCTAACTGCACTATTTTCGGATGCTTAATTGCCTATTTCCTCCAGCCCTACACATGTACTTGCTGTTACCATTAAATTGGTAAAACAAAGCAAAAGTTGTTAAGTATAAATCCGCTGACCTAATTGCGACGCGAATGCGTTTTGTTCGCAGCTCCTGTAAACTAACTTCAAAAACATTAGCTTACAGTTGCAGCAGTTCTTCTCGACAACGGCCCGACTTGCACAATCAGTTGGCGGCGTCAGCAGGAAATTAAACGGTTGGACAGTGCGGCCCTGCGACGCAGCCGTCCTCACGTCATTCAAAATACGACGCCTCTATTTACTGGCGGATTTTGAGTGAGCACCTCTGTTCTCTGTTTCAATCCTTTTGAAGTAAATGGAGCCTTAATTAAGGAATAATTAAGACGCAGGAATTGACTGTTATACTGGCTAATAGGTGGTGATTTAAGCTGTTTGTGCACATTATTATGGTAACAGTTCTGTTTTTACGTGGTATGAGTTAAGCTCTTGTTTTTGTGCGTTCTGGTCTATATTTTACGAATAACGGTCACCTAGGAAGGTATTAATTTCAATGAAAAACATGGAATAGATTTTTAGGTAGTTCTACCTGTACGATGAAATTAAATTTATCCATATACAAGGCGGTGTTCAAGTTTCAAAGGCCGTTATTACTAGAAGGTAAATCAAGTAGTGGGGCATAGAGTAAGCAAGGTAATTGAGCAGCCATAGACAACTCGTCCACAGTATGTCGTCGTTTAATTTCCTGGAACTCAGATTCCCTGCGTGCGTCGAAGCCTAGATTAGTTGCTAGCTTTAGCTACAGTGTGGAGTCTGCCTGGCTTTTTGGGAACTGTTTAGCGTTTAATTTAATTAATAATTAGTTTGGTAAAGTGATCCTGTTGGGGATTGCATTTCAGACTTCAATTGGTAGATGCATAATTAGAATCTAGAGTTGGTGATTAAATAAAGGAATAAGAAAAAGTGGCCAAAAGCGTCAATGGGAAAAGGGAATTTCTTATTAGAGTTTTGGGAAAATTCTTCATAACGAAAATGGACAATTTTCAGGAAGAAACTACGCGCTGATATGTTTTTTTAATTACCTACCTAAAATAACCTAACTACTCCGCGATACCTCAACGGTAGATAAAATATCGAATGTGCGACCAGGAGGGTTGAGTACAGAAAGAGATATAACCCATTTAATTTATGACTGCTAAAGTCATACCATATTGAGTCAACCATTGTTTTTATTACGTGTGGTTTTAGCAGGAATATTTTCATCATTGGTGAAAATTCAACAGTCGCGGTTCATGTGACACAAACACACAAACAGACCGGTGTCAGATGGACGGACACATACACCATACATTTTTACCTTACAGGAAATCCTTAAAAATATTTTCAAACTGAAACTCCTTACTTATGAAGATATAGAAGTAACAGCCTATATAAAACTCGACCTAATTAAAGATTCATTAAAGCTGACAACTACACCCGGGATAAGACAAGTATCGTTATTAGCAGCGCATTGTCCCGGGAAGAAAGTCACCATATGACGTTTAATTTCCTGACCAGAGCCGCTTTCACTCGGACACCATCTGATAGAGATTCAATTAACAGTACTAAGAGAAACTGATGCTTTGTCTGTTATCTCCTCAGCTTAGCATCGCTTGGGATCTAGATAATGAGGCTGCTAAGAAAACTGAGTGTCCTTCACTTAACAGTTTTTTTGAGTTTAGAAACAAAAACGTTGATAGGGTTGCTTACACTTTCCATTTGTAAAGGAATGTGTACAGTTTTACAGTTGTGTTGCATATTTCCAGTTTCTTAGACGGGAAAAACATTTTCAATCAATGAATTGAGCTTACCTAGGTTCAAAGGGCCTATTGTCCAGTACAAAACCTTTTTAGTAAATATTAATAGCGATGAAATACTTGTTTTGCCTAAGGCTTAAGTTATACGCTGCAGTTTGGAGGTAATTCTTAGTACTGACTTGTAAGGATGCCATTATGTATGAACTTAATGGATTTAGTATACATACTGCATGTGTATTAATACATATATCTCTAATCAAGAAATAACAAAACATCAGACGCCAATAACAATCAGAGTGCTCCAACAAAACCCTTTGATGCAGAGCGGAGACAATGAGAGTAGTCTGGTCTAGTGCATGGCACAACAGCGGCGAAGTAATTTTCCCGTACCGGTTCCACGGAGGCTTCGTCGCGTGTTTGCTTGTTAGAATTCGGGTGTAGTTCGGAAATTAATCAGGGCCCATTGTGGGCGCTTTGTCGCGGGCCCTGCTGCCAATTATTGGCTGCGCAGCGCGCCCCGTAATTGAACCTGCCTCCAGGCAGTTCCCAACTCTACTAGTCGAACCAAAAAAGTTAGCCTAACTGCGTGTTTTGAAGAATGTTAGAACTAAACCAGTTAGGGACTGTTGGGTTGATTTCTGAACTTGTTAATTGAAGATTAATGACATTAGTAGGAAGGTAAGTAAATATCTTCGTAATAAGATGAGGTGAAGGTTTTAAATGCTTAATAGAGAAGTGTTGATTAGTGTTTCGTCACCCAAACAAATAATCATTCTACATTTACGTCACTACCATACAACTCTATTAGATGTCATTCCAAAGTCAAATCTCTCTTTGCGACAAAAAGTACAGTAAAAACTGCCACTAAAAGTGGACGCGAGCGCAAACAGAGGTGAATATTTACGTTAATCGTCTTACCGTTTATTTTGAATTGTAAATATAAAAAAAAATTGTACGTTTCCGGTCCCACACCGTTGCCAGTTACGCATATAAATATGAATTGAAAAATATTGAGAGCAAAATGCAGTTAACAATCACATCATAAGCAATCACTAGCGAGTGAATGAAATAAATTGCACGTTCCCATTTACAATATTCGTTGTTGAGAAAAATCCAAATGAAAACATGGTTCGTTGGCAGCTTCGCAATTTGGTCGGTTTGTGCCATCGCGCCTGCCGACTGGTGACTGCCGGCCGGGAGCGGCGACGGGCGACCATCGCAATACACTGATTGATTACAATAAAATAATTTGCGTGAAAGCGCAAACCTCGTCACCTTTGTGTTCCCTCTCATTTTTCACGTTTCGATCACAGTTATTTGTTGGGCAAAAAATATTTCGATTTTCATTACTGGACTTTTAAATTTGAAACGTGAACACGAACAATAATGGCGCTCGAATGTTAGTTACCGGCGCTGTTGTAGATTAATCTATTAAATTGAACTAGTGATTGTAACTGGCGGTAACTCTTGGTTTTAGTTAATTAGGACCTGAGCTTACAGAACTCTCTCATGTATGTACCTATGTATATTTGAAAATGGGAATATCAGAAGTCTATTTATTTAATAGATATCAGAATATATATACAGCAGTAACTATACATTTAGGGGCGCTACTGGAAATTCATGGTCAGTATAGTAGTAGTTTCAGTCAGTCAGAATTTCTTTTTTGGAATCATTAAATTTTATAACTTAATTATTTGCATCCTTTGAGCAAGAGTACGAACTGAAAAAAAAATATTTTTGGATCTTGTTGTTGTCTTGTTTTGTCATACTTGGATCGAACGGGTATCTCAACAATAACCAGGGGCTCCACACTCGTGGAATGCAACTTAACTGTCAATATTGCTAAAAATATATATATTTTAGCCTTTTATAACACAAGTTTAAGTATTAAATGGCTCTTAAAATAAAGTGACATTTCGGTTTTCGGTCATTATTGCGCTTACTCTTTCGACACTTCATCAGTTTTGCCTTTAAATTAAAATATTATAAGGTAATGAAAAAAATGAGGCTTATGATCATAAAAGTAAACAACCACTTAATTAATACTCAGTTTTTCATGATGATAAGTGCACAGCGTTGCATAAGCAGTAATTAAGCCATTTAAAAATTATTAACGATTGAATAAAAATATTTATTCAATCCACATTGGCCCGATTAACCGGGATATAAAACTCCATTCAGCAAATCAAATCAATCACATCGAATCACTAATTAATTTCCAATTTAATGCGGGCTTTTTAAAGCAATGTTCAGTAATTTAATGCTTATTTATCAATACAAGAGTAAAAATCAGTACTAGTAAGTAGGCTAAATAATTTATGGAATAAGGTTCGTTACTGAGTAGGAACCTTTTTTGCAATCTGGAGCCTATCTTAGCAAATCTTAAGACAAGACTGGGGTAGAAGTGAGATGGTGCACTTTATAGTGTAGGAAGGCATCTCTTTTTCACAACGATTATCATACCTTCTGTGCTAAGGTCGTATTCGTAAGTTGATCTTCAAGAAGCTTATATTATGTGTCTTAATACGTCTCGTAACTGATGTTTTATTCGACTTTCTTGCGTTTCTTGTGGACAGAAAGAAAGTTAAACCTATGAAATGTATGAGCTGAAAACAAAATAATTTATAGTCTTAAAATTTTAAAGATGTGTTAGAACGAACCTAGCTACCCAACACTGCCGTAAACCCACATATTTATATTACTACATTTACTACACATCGTCCGGTAAACAAAAACAAAGGATTAGCAGTAAAGTCTCCGTCATTTGGGGGTTAACGTATTTAAGGTATAAAAGTCCAAGGGTGGCGTTAAGCGACGGTGTTAAAACAATGGCGAGTAACCGCCACCAAATTTGCATTCCTCATTGCGAGAGAACGTAAAAATGCTCTCATTAACCTGGGGTGGTCAGTTCTCCCCGTGCTACCTCGGTACAGACCGCTCGCTGCGGTAACGTGCGGTAAAATCGAGTGGACCAGGGTAAAACGCGACGCGTTTCGGTATTTTACCACAGTTACGTCAAACGTTTAATTGGATGTCGCGGTAAAGACGTGATCATGACGGTATCATAAATAAATTAATCGAATGTCACTCATTTTGATTTTGTGGTTATTGAAGCTTTGTCAAAGCATTATGATCAATTTAATTTGTTTGGGAAAACTAGTTACGGTGGTAATGATGTTGGTAGGATTTTTATGGCGTAAAGCTGTTATAGATTGCGAATGTTTTATAAAATACAATAACTATTTGTTTATCATCCAACTTTAAAGAATGAATACTTAACCCTAGCTCACTAACCTTAATTTAGAGTAACGTAGTCACTAACCATTCGTAAATTTTACGACAAATTAAAACATAAATATTTATAAGAAAGAACTTTAGTAATAACCTAAAATGACCTTATTGACCATTTTTAGCGCTATTTCAATTAAATAACATGAACTGTAATTAGAATATATTAATTAGTGCAATCGTTACACATTGAAACAAAATGTTCCCTACAAATCGCTTTTTTGCAGCTGTTACAGAAGTTGATGGCCATCCGGCGTTTTTTTGCAGGGAAGTTGCTATAAGTTTTTATTTATTTAGGCTCCAGACTAAGACCTGGCTTTGTATCAGTATCAATCGTTAGGATCTCCGCTATAATTTGCTTCAAAATACGGGGTAAAGTTACGGTTTGATCTGATCTTTTATGCAACCAGGCTTCATTGGTTCGTCTGCCATTTCTGATGCAAAAGATCTTCTTTTTTTAAAAGGTTTTCCCATTTCTGATCGAATTAGACACGTGGACAACATAAATATTCACAATAGACAAGTTAAGACTATCAGAAAACGAGAATAATGACCATTAGTTGGTCTTACGACTGGTACACTCATAACCGAGCACATATTCTGATCTACAGTATCAGTTCTTATAATAAGATCAATATATTGACACCGATAGGTGTAAATGATAAAATACTACAATATAGTTCATAAAATACGTAAATAATTATATATCTATAATAAAAGATTAAAATTATCAACAGAAAAAAGAAATATGACTTGAAAAAAAGCACTACGCTGCCACTAACCTTTCGTAATTTTTACGACGATTCCGCAATATCTCCAAATCTATAAAAAAATCATCCGCAATGAATGATTGCGGGATACTGGCGATGCGACTTAGGAAGGTAAAAAGAACGGCAGCAGCGGGAAGGGGCGGGAACTTATTGAAACATTGAATGCGTGAAGTGAGCGTCGTAATTTTGACGAATGGTTAGTGATCTAGGGTTAAAAAAAAAAGTTATTTTCTAATTTACGAAAAAACAATTTTGTGAATGATAAACTAGTTGTTATCTATTACTGCAATAATAAAATAATCAAAAAGAAAAATTCAATAGAAAAGAACAATACCAACCGATTTCAAAGCCAACCAACGGTTGCACCTGTTTCATTAGCACGTACTGCACACAGGGTGTAGAATTCCCAGCAAGATCGGAGGACGCGAGTAATCGTGTATCCAACGCAGTTTTCATTACCACTGCTTAACATACCGGGCGACAGAGGGCGGCGGGGGCGCGGGGGTCGCGGGGCGGGGTTGCGCCCGCGTCGCGTGCCCGCATACCGCGTCTTTTTATTCTGCCTAATGTTTATTGCTCACCGGTCAAGTAATGCGACACTAATTTCGCATGCCTTCGTTTAGCAATGCCCTAGCGAAGTACGCTCGTAATACCCCGCATTTACTGTTGTTCGCTGCTCTACGTAAATAAACAGCGGTTTTATTTTGTAAGCACCTCCACTCGACCACCTCGTTCGATATGTTTAGTAGAATTTTATCTCGTCTTAATAAGGCCAGAGGAAATTGGACACCAGTCGTACCGCTTCTAATTTCAAATTACAGCTCTAAAAGAGACAACTCAAGATCAAGAGAGATTACCATTAAACCATTTAATTACACAAACCATTAATTTATTTGAGAAACTAAATTAGAACACTTTCAGTATTTCGTATATTTACGTCGATGCTCGTAATCTCCCCGCTTTCGAGGGTTAAAATTCAGTCCACAATGGCGGCATTGTTCCATTAACACAATTTTATACCCGACATATTAAAATAATAAAAACTTATGCCTCTCTTAATTAAATAATTTAGCGGCGGCCTGAGCCGAGATATGTAAATTGTTTTAGGGGATAGATCAAACAACCCTTTTTTATGACTTTAATATGCGGTCGCCGGGGAGGGGTTAAGGGGGGGTTGTGAGACACAGTCGGGCCCGGGGGGCGAGGTAAGTTATGAAATATTTAATAACGGCGCACACGATTCCATTTGAATTACTTTCGAGGAAATGACGACGTGCAAAGCAGGCGGCACATCGCGGGCTGCCCTCCCCGCGACGTGAGCGCCGAAATGAGCCGACAAACAAATATTACTACAAACAAACTTTTTGCCTTATTAAAATTCACCAACGTGGAGTTATTATGACATAACCTAACGTTTTGTTTAGCGACTACACGTTTTGATAACTTTCCTTCGTGATTTCTGAGCTCTATTGGCGAAGGGCTTACTTAGGGATTTGCTTATTAATAGTATTAGTTTTGGTAATAGAGTAAATGAATGTAATTAAATTAAATTAGGAACTATGAAGTATCTCATTTTGAAAAGACATGACATGGCGAAAACAATGACCGAAATTACAAATACGAGTCGGATTCGCGACTCTGATGGTTCCCTACAAAATAGCTTAACACCTGTGATCTACCGATGATTATTCATGATATGCAGCATGGTGATAAACGGACCCACATAAGAGCCATTGAGTTTCGTTTTAAGGGACCCTAAAAAAGAACGTGTTACATTCAAAAAGTATTATTTCATATCACTATGTACCGCATGCGCTGTGTATTAAGCGCACGGGACTGTCTCAAACACCGAGGGAGTGTTTTAATTAATGTTTCCCGACAAATTGCAAAAAAACCGGTTAATGACGTCACAGTCTGAAGGTAATGACGCGGCTGTGTAATCAAGTAATGACGCTTATTATTCTAATGACGTCATATGCCGTGTCTTTTAAACGACGTCTGTTTGAGTACGAATGCGTGTAAAGAAACGTGTCGTGTTAACTGTCATTAATTTTAATGTGACACTTTGTGATTTTGTTTAATTGGATATTTTGTTATAATTATAAAAGAGTTGAGAAATGTTTGCGTGACGCCATTTAAGGAAAAATGGGAAAGATTTTTTTACAGCTTACGGTGTACGTTCAGTGTGTATTCAGCCTTTATTACAAAGGCAAGGTCACATGAATTTTAAAAAAATATGTATGCAATAAAAGCTTCCACAATCATAAAAAAAAAGCATGTAAAGTCAGGGTACAACGAAAATGATGCCTTACTTATAACAAACATGTACGTTTTTTCATCTCACCCTGAGAAATGAGGCTGGAGCGATTCTCACGCATTCGTAAGTCGTAACAAGTATTATCTGGCGTATCGCTCGCGGTCGCGGCGAACTCGCGCCCAGTGTGCACACGCCCTATCAAACATTATCTCCGAAACACTGATAACTGAAATATATGATCTAACATGCAGTAAATTATGTTTTAACATGTTTTTCTACCCACGGCCCGGTAAAGATATGTAATTGGGGCAGGAAGTTGTTCGTAAGTTTTATTACTATTTTATTAGCGGTTACGATTGCTTGAAATTACTTTTACATACGTTTTGATGTTATTAAAAATATGTTTTTTGAAGTTACACAGCAGGTGAAATTCGTTTTACAGCCAATTTTTTAATTTTGTTTATCGATTGCGATTTTTCGAGTTGTCGGCTCATAATTGGCCTCTAATACTTAAATGTTGTTTTATTAAGACCTTCTAAAATGTCGGTCTCTCTACTTTACTCCATAAACTTCACAAAAAGAGGATGAATGCGACTAAAACAAACATAGCCGTCAAAGACCAGTAAAAAATAGCCTCTAATATAAAAAAAATACTTTAAAATAAGAAGGCCCATCACTTTAAGTGGAGCGGCATCTCATTTCAACAACTGCAATCTCCTTGAACAATTAGCGATAGGCCCCTGTACCAAGACACTAGTAATTTTAATACCCAACGTTTTGAAATCAACTTCTTTAGATGTTATCAGTACACGTTAAATTTATTCTTCATCATTACCGTGGCATCTGCTGACAGTAACCAGTGTATCGACGCACTCTTATTTATAGAATGAAGTTTATCTTTGAAGATATCGGGAATATGCCGTAATGAAGGCTGTTTGACTCGGTAAATCACTGTGCAATCATTAAGTTGTTAAGACATGCCAATTCGACGTGACCTGCTTGTACTTACCCCTTACGTGTATAGATGGTGAATTGTAGGTTGTTTTAACCCTAAATTACTAATACGGGGTAGTGTGAAAATCAGATTTTTCGTTTTATTAGGCCCACCGTAGTTTATGTAAAGTTCTCAATTTTCGCTACAAAAAAACCAGTGTAAATTTTACCTATAAGTTTTATTTAAAAAGATAAATTTAATTTGTTAAGGGTATTTTTTTACTTTTGGGCATTAAACTCAAATCAGCTTCAATAAATCAGCAGGATGCAGAAATCAATTCTCTTAATCTTGACTGTTTTTTTTTTTATAAACTGTCAAACTTAAACAGACGTAGTTACTTTCAGAGGGTTTATTATTCCCTGTAGAGGTAAGGAACCCTAATAAGATAATTAACTGTATTAATTGAAGCCATCCATTTTATGTTACATTACAGTAAAAATGTTAACAGCATGTATATTGTACGAAATTACTTCTAAAGTTTTATCAAGAAAATGCTAGCCGTCTTAAGATTTTTATCAATGTCAACGTAAGTGTTGATAAAATTATCGTGATCCATCCATCAATCATTAAGTATAATTATTAATTATATAATGAACGTGTTTCTGTGTTGAAAATTAATGTCATTTGTTACTTATCAATAGATCTGTAAAGAATGTTTAATGAATGAAAGCTTTAAACATTGTGAATGGCTGTCCACAGAGAGCCTTCAATGGTCTGGCCAGTTGTTTTGGTGGTTAGTGGCCCTTCCTGCTTTACGTAGTGGATGGAGGTAGTGGGTTCTATTCCCATCCAGGACAAATGTTTGTGTGCTGAGCACTATAATTTGTTCTGTGTCGGTTAAAAGTAAGTTATCTGTAATATGTATTTATTTAAACTTTGTCAATCCAATTGATATTTCTTCCTAGCAACATCCCTACAGAATTAAGAAAATAAAAAAGGGACTTATAACCAAAAATAATTTGGCATCGGTATTAGGTACTTATGTATTTATAAGCTCCACAATTTCTATACAACTTAATCGCGAACAACTTTTGCATCGTTTCAATCACTCATAAACAATTTTAATTAATTTGCCATCATGTCTTCAATCTGAACTTCAAAGGTTCCAGGAATATAAAACAAGAGGTGAGTATTAATAACAGAATTCGTCATAGCCTTTTTGCGAAGCCTATTGATATCCTATGCCAGTGATTCTCAAACTATAGCGGTATTCTAGATATCTAGATTTCCGTAGCATTACAATAGATTGAAATAAAGATTCAGATTCATATTTATTTATTTGTTGTTATATTGTTGTAATAATGAAAGCATTTTTTCAAGTAGAGAATTAATACAGAAAAACAACATACTTTTCCAAATATTAATTTTATGTTTTTGATATTTATATTACAAAATATTTAGAGAATTATATAGATACAAAATGCTTTCATAATTAAACATGTAGACACGCGTATAATTTGCATATATTTTTCTTTTAAAGCTGTATATAATTTTGAAATAGTGCCTACATCCTCAAAATGAGAGAAAAGAACGAAACTTACTTCTGAGTAACGTTAAACTTACCTGTGCAGAGTAAACAAAAATAAAATCTCTTTTGCAAAAAGTTTGACAACCACATCCCGTTACGGTGGGCGTACTCATGGTCGTGAAAACCATTGGCAGATAAATCGATGGCTAATTCGAAATGGCTCATTGTTGTCTGCATCTACAAAGGCACACAACTTTCACAGATATTGCTCTTGCACAATACTGTGGACACTTAAGGCCAAACTTAATGTCTAGGGCTGTCGAGAGCGGTGACAATGTATGGGAAGCGTAGTTTTAGTTTTAAATGTTTGTAAACAATGTTGTGGCGTTGTTTGTGTTTTTAAGGCTTAGAATGCACTGGTGTTTGATTTAGCTGTCGTGTTTCTTGTGAGCGTGTATATTGATTGTAGATCGACTGTATGTAAAACAGAAGCTGCGGTAAGTACTAACTTTTCTTCCGGCAAGGGTACTTGAACGGTTGGTATCAACAATACCAAGTCTGAATGGGAATTCTTGTGTCTCGATGGCGCATTGGACATCAAGCTATGAACATATTATTATGTAGGTCGAATAAATAACTGTCCAGATAATTACCAACAATTTACTTTTTTGTATATTCACCAGCATGTATATGGTAGAAACAGGTTGATAGCAAAAAACCGGAGATACAAGGTTGTGGGCTAGCGCAAACATAAGGGCGTGTACTGAGTGCGCGAGAGCGGGCACGCGTGGGCCCGGCCTGGCCGCCCCTAACAACTTAATAAGCGGTTGTGCGTGATTTACGCGCGCTCGCGGCGCCGGCGCACTCGCCCGCACCGACTTATTTATACTAATTTATGACAGATAAACATCGATTTTACTTAGCAACCAAGACAAAGGTCCACGATGCACATCTATTATCTTCCAAAGAATTCATACTAACAAAGCAACCGAACAGACCAGTTCCCGTGCATTCATAGTAAACGCTATCCGTATCATTAAAGCTACAGCAAGTCAGAATGGCTCATTAGCGCAAGCGTGCCATTAAAAAGTGGCCTCAACGGGCTCTACACATTCAGATTATAAATCTAAACGCGTGCTAATTACGCCGCACCCAATAAATCTCTTGCATTATATAGGCCGTAAATATACCACAAATATACCATAAATATACGATTCCGTGGTCGTTGGCCATAGACCCCACTCGAAGCGGTCTCGGGCCGAGTTATGGCCCTTCGAATGGCCGACTCGGCCGTAACAATCGGTGTGAATCGGAAATAACCGGAAAATTTCCACAACTTGTCTAATGGCTTATTGTTATACGATTGTTGTGTTATTGTTGTTACGGCTAACAAATTGCCGTGTTGTCAATGTGTTTTAAGCGTTATTTAGTGAGCACTTATGCGGAGAAATGTCCGAGCTTTATGAAATGTTAAAACACGTTGAGGAATTCAAATGGGGCGCGCGTCGGTGTGTTTAAGCATTATACTTCATTTAGCGTACAATGAATAAATAAATAATGGAAATCGGTCAAGTACGGGTTAAACTTGTACGCTCAAGTTTGCCCATCAATATTTACTAGGTGCTTACGGCTGAACTAGATAACGGAGACTCAAACTTCACAAGTACACGTGCACGGCTTGATGACAACTTGGATTGTGGTTCGAATACCACTACCGTTCTACACACTCTTAAACTTTCATGGGTGAGTAGAATGTCAACAGAACTTCTTTTTTTACAAACGTCTTGTATAAGGTAAGTGAGTAACAAAGCTATAACAGAAAGACTTTTCGAATACCTTTCTCGATTCTCGATCAGACTTCGATATTCGACAGAATCTCACTTCTGCGATTTATAACGAACTACTTTCTTTGATTGAAGACTTGAGACTAAATATACAGTTTTCGTCTATAAAAACCCTACACTCTTATTCGTAATCAATAGGTTCTTGCTACACAAGAAAAACAATTTGAACTTCATCAACTCCACAATGCACTTTCAATATTTATAACGACAACATTCAGTAACTTTTAGGACTTGTCGTAACGCGGTAAAGGGCAAATGATTTGTACCGAGTTGAACCGATAGGTTTGTTAGCAAAGACGAAGAGATACCACTATAAGCGGATTTTTGTACTTAGCAGGACGGTATAGATAACCGATCTGGGTCTGGACTAAAGAGTTCATATTATAATTTTAAGTTATTCAATTTATCCGTTCCAAATCTTTTTCATAAGATCATCATTTCATCTACTATCGAAGATGATCAAGCTATACTTTATTGTGTATAACTATGAACTGTAAACCAAGTTACTTACACAGTATCAAAATAAACGCCAGTAAAACTGTATATGAAGCAAAGTTAACAAGTTGGAAAGAAAAGCAATCAGCTTGCCGGCTCGATCATAGTGCATAAATTAGTTTATAAGCATAGTCGCGGGCGTACGTGCAAACACATCATGAATAATATTAATTATTAATTAATTCGCTTGTTAAAGAATAGAGCGGACGTGAATTAAGTGCTAATGTTTTGATATTAATTTGTGATTCGTTTTAGTTGCTGGCTTTTAAATTAATGGTATGAATGTTTACCGTTGCGTTTTGTTGTTGCTCAGTTGAGGTAGGAGTTTTAATTGAGTTTTTTTTTGTTTTAGGCTGGAAATAAGTAATGAGGTTATGAAAAATCGTAGGTAGGTATTAGTGTAGTAGTGTATGGCATTCGCATTGGAAGAGGTCTGCCAGGTTCTCCAACAGTGGGAAAGTGAAGGATAGAGTAAAGAAGTAGGTACGCCGTGCTGACCATGTTGCTGTTATGAGAAAGCCTTAAGAAATTACTCGGCTTTAACCATTAAATTAGACTTCCTTACGAAAAACGATCAGTAAACGGAATTACACAATTTCTTATTATTCTAGCTTATGAAATAAAGCGGAAAGGATGTGATGAATTACCTAACATTTAGCACTAAAGAACAGTTTATTAACAACTTCCTTATTTCCAATCAGAACTCGTAAAACAAACAAACATTGTACGGGAAGTGCCTTAAAATTTCGATTACACACTCTCTGTAAACGTTCGTTCATTCATTCGTTCGTTAAT
This sequence comes from Trichoplusia ni, assembly GCF_003590095.1. Classification (NCBI taxonomy): domain Eukaryota; kingdom Metazoa; phylum Arthropoda; class Insecta; order Lepidoptera; family Noctuidae; genus Trichoplusia; species Trichoplusia ni. The sequence continues at coordinate 4,875,249 of NC_039492.1, forward strand.
CGCTTAGAGCCGGTGACGTCACGGTCACGTAAGACGCGATGAATTCGAATGAAGAAGAAAACAACTGTTTTACCGACGGAGGCGACAATGGCGTCGGTAACGAGGCGATTCCGCAATCGCTTCGGTCGGTCATTAGCGGTCACTCGGTAAGTCTCGCGACCACTTGTGGTAATGACCGTTACTTAGATTGGTGGAAAATATGTATTTTTTTACATTCGTTAAAATATTGTTGAGGACGGCTGAGTCGTTTTGCTTAGTTTTGTTTTGTCTGAGTTATTTTAATTGTCGCCTCAATTTTTCTTATTTAAGTTCTGTTATGTTTCTTAAACATGATTTATGTTTACCTTAGTGTATGTTACCTACTACAAGAAAAGAGTTTTTTTAGAAGAAGCTTATTTGGTAGCTTGAAACATCTTTTGAAACGCAGTGCTAAACAAAAGCTCAGATGTATTATTAAAAGCTCTACTTTTGTAACTTTAATTGAATTACGACTTATAACGTAAACAGTATACTGGATTCGTAATAATTTCTAAACTTTCTTTTCGTATAACAGCTTGATATCGAAAGCTTGAAACCCAACGAACATGCTAAAAACCGACCCCACATTAGTGAGCGTAAGTTCACATTCACACCTCACAGAGATTACGCAACGATATCGTAACGTCAAGACATACCGATGGTTTGTATCTCGTATCACAGATTCACAGTACATTTGGGAAATCGAGGCTTACCTCGTACCTGTCGCATGAAGGCTGAATGTATCGTATCATTCAGTTTGTGCGACCGGCTTGAAGCGAATCGCGCCAACGCGAACGGGCTTAGTCCCTCACACTTCGGTAAAACGGAGCGGAAATATAAATTCGTATTGATAACATCTGTGAAAAATACTTGCAAATTTAAAAAGATCGAAACGTCTCGAACCATCCGTTCGAAGTATTCGCTTTTTGAAATATTTATTCGCTCAATTGAAATTAACACGATTAGGTATGTTTTATTATAGTATATTTAATATTTGAATGCATTTGAAATTGGAAAGCTCTTTAATTTGTGTCATTAATAAAAAGGTTTACATAATTGAAAACGGCTTTTATAAATCGAATCCAAAGGCTCTTAACGTGTTTATAATAACGAATTAATTAATAAAAAAAAACGTAAAAAAAGATTTAATTATCTTTCTAATAGACACAATTATACCAAAAAAAAAACACTAATTAATTCTCAACGCCCATTTATATTACAAATCCTAATTTAAATTTGAAAATGAGAGGCACAAAAACAAAACGTATCCACATAAACCCAATTAACACGTAATAGGGCCTATAAAATATGATTCATCCAACAAAGATATCTAATAAAGGTCGGCACGTATTAATAAAATACAAAGCTATTCATTACTTGTCGGGTTGGGTACAACGCCGCGCGGCAACGTGTAATTAGGGCTATCGACTCGGTCATTTTCGATAATTCATAATGTATGTTAATTATGGTGGTACCTTAGCCCCGGGACAGGCTTTCCTCCGCCGGCCGGCCCTTGCGAACGACCTGTGTTTATATTGTGCACTTACAAATAAATAATGATAGACAACAGTGGGAATTCGAAATAAGCGTAGTAAATTATAGCTATTGTTAGTATTTGATTTAAGGGAACCAAAACAAATGCTTTGTTGTGAGATGTGTTTGTAATGTAGACTCAGTGTTATAACGGAACTTTTTTTAAATCAATGTGCAATAGGAGACGGATTGATTGGCGCGACGCCAAGGGATGCGGGTTTGATTTCCGCTCGGGTCAAATAGGCAGTGTGGCCGGCAGATATTCGTCTATGTTGTGCGGTTTGTGTGTGTGATTGTTTATTCCTGACACAGTGCTGGTTTACAAAGTTTTTATTAGAATACTAAGAAGTGTGTGCAGCATCACTTTCAAGCGTGTAGTTGCCGAGATAGCACAGCCAATTCTATATTTATTGGCTAAAAGAAAAGAACTCATAAATTCGCGATTTTTGAATCGAAAGACTATACCTAGTATCAGGAATAATTTAACAAGCACACTTGAAACCATAAAAGATGTACTCATTAAAGTTCGCTTTCAATCTACTATAAGTAGATATAAAACTAAGCAGAAAATAAAAAATCGCACACATTCACCACACGCAATTAACATCGCGGAGAGCAAATTTTGATTCGAGCGGGGAACTCGCGCACATCCAAACTACACAACACTTTTGTGTGTTTTTCACGGCATCAACGAGCACGATACTGAAAAGCCTCAGGCTCCTAATTAGGCTGAAGTCGGACGTGCCAATTAATTCAAGTTTCACTCGGAAACTTTGCCGCGTCAATTAATTTCATAGTTAATTAGCAAGCGCGGGGCCCGGACAAAACCGAGTGAACGAAAGAAAGGCTAACGATGGTAGCCCGCGGCCGCGGCCCTACAATGCACCAATTACAACGGCTTTGTGGCGGCCAAACTGCATTTGTATCGTATCACAGACTCATTCAATACGCGCCGTGATGTACCGAGAGCTAGGAGAGATATGAAGCGCGCGCGCCACCTGCAAGTGGCTTTCGTCAATTCTAAGGTACATTTATTATGTGATTGTTGTTAAGTAATATATGTGTATGTTAAAAAAGTTTTATGTTTTTGTTTTTAATTTAGTAGATTCTTCTTCTGTAAGTACTTATTTATTTAATCAAAAACAAAATAAGTGTCTTTCTAATAACTGACGAAAATGACGTACTAATTTAAGATCAGCCATCGATAGATATTTACGAACGTAAGTTTGAAAAACAAAGGAAACTGCAACAACAATCGTGGACACAACAAAGCCATAGTTGAAAGTAAATAGAGATATTATTCAAGGCACGGTGATATGTGATATTGTTGTTGTTTTCTTATGACCAAGGTATCCATTACATCAAGACACTTCTAGCGAACAAAGTCCTCTCGATATTCCGCGAAGCAATAAATAAGAGTGAGTATTTTATTTTATTTGTAGGCATTGTCTTACATCAAGCAATAATGGCCCACGAACGAGACCGATGTACCGAGGAGAATTCAACAACATCACGGCGCGAGACGCCCGCCATTCGAGCAATAACTCCGTGCAAATAAAATTTTAACCTCTGTTTAATATCTGGTGGAACATTTCGACGAACTGAACCAGCCAAATTGACAGACAGTAAAATATTTTACTCGCAATAATTTCATTTGTAAGAAAAACAAGAGCGGGAGGAGCGCGCGCGAGCACCGCCGCGCGCTGCCTCTCCACAAACATCTTCCACGTGAATTAACCTATTAAACACCAAATTCGGGAAATAAACTTCGGTTACAGACATTATTCTACTCGTAAAATCGCCCCATATTTTTGAACACATTAAAATTGTAAAACTCACCCATTTATTTCAGTTGTTTGTCAAAACATCTTGCCTTATTTGTGTTTATATTCGTATATCAACAGTCTGCTTAGGAAGGCAAATAAAAATGTCGAGCACTCGCGTTCGCTGTTTACGTCTTCAAGTGGGTGTTAAGAATTTAGGAGTCCACACTCATGAGGGTAAGTCGAGACCTCGGGCTCAAGACTCCCATGACTCGTCGAGGCGTCACACGTCCTTAGGCCGCGTTTGACTCGAGCTGAGCTAGATGGCGCGCCAGTCGCTCAGCTGTGTCGACCCGGTTCGCTTTGTTTTCCCGCGCGATGTCATTAGTGGAAAGCTCTCGATATTTTCGCAAGCATCGATTATTTTTAATGGGCCGCCGCCGGCTCAGCCACGCCGCACGTACTAGCGCCCACCAAGTAATTCGATAGTACATCCGCACTCCAACAGATGTAAGAATCGCACGAATATTTTTTTTCAAATTTTAAAACGCAATTTTAATAATTAAGTATTTACGCGATTTTGGACACGCAACAAAATAAATCTCTGTATTTTACCACCCCTATGTTACAAAAGTTCCTCGATGTTATTAACGAATTATCAAGACAAACGTCAAATTTAAATAGAAAACATGTACTTAAGTAAAAGATTTTCAGTGTACTTACACTGGAAACAAAAATGACACATTTTTTTTCAAAAAAAAACTGACAGTAACTGACTATCAATACATCTCCTTTAAGAATGCGGGAGAATAGCCACGTTCCTCCTTTTATAGCTAAGCAAAGAGCAGGCTGAACACTATTGGGCTGGTCCGTGGGCTCAATCATTAAGAAATCATTAATGGCGCTTAACGACCGTTGTTTTGACACCCGCACTCAGTGCACACGCTTAAATAACTGAGCACGCTTGAGACTTGAGAACCCGACTTCTTGTTCTATTTTTGAATATTGATCGTAATTAAATAAAAAGATTTTTGAACGAACTCATTATTAAAAATGGAACGGGATTTTTGCATGGAGAATTTTTAAATTTATTTTTTTCTGATATATTAATACTTTTGCTGCATTCATAGCCAAAAATTGTTATTTTTGTAAAGAAATATGATTCATAAATTCTGCATCTAAAACGAAAGGTATCAATTTTACAAGAATATTTTGCTAAGGTTTATTAAATAGGTACTATCAATATTAGATACCTTGAAATAAACAATAATAAAGTTGTATACATTAAAATACACATTGCAAGAGGTTTTGCTCTTTATCTTTTAAAGTTTATGCATCGGGTACTGAGATAATGATCTCTAGTCACACAAACAAGTTTTGAATATTCTCAGATATCTGCGAAAGTTACCAAACACTTTATTGGAGAAAACAATGATCCTATAAAGGTTTAATATTCTAGTTAATGTTTATTTATAAAAAATTAAGTAACTGACTGATTCTTTTGTTTTTCTCAATTTTTTTTTCTTCTGAAACCATTACAATTGACAATACTGAACATTCTAGTATTAAGTAAATTAAATTATGAAGAGCTTGCATGTTTGTTGATAGCTAGTTGTGAGTGTGCACAACCGTGTTTAATTTGCTTCAGGAAATAAACTATCAACGATCAAAAGTTTTGTGTGTATATCCTTCTAAACGAATGAAACGATGAAAATGATAGTTTTGTATTGTTAAGTTTTTTTTTGTGAAGCCAGTGCGTTTCACAAAAAATATGTATTTAAACGAAAGTTAATGCAGTGCATTGTCAACGACATATTATTATAAGTATTGCCAGATTTTTTTTAAACTTCCCTATACTAAAATAACCCAATTTTAATTAGTTCCCTAGTTTTTCTGACTTATCAGTTTTCAAATCTGCCATAGGAAATATGAACGATACTATCTAAAATTCATTAAATCGATCAGACTTTATTTTAATAACTAGTCACTATTATTTTATCATCAATCACAATTAGGTACTACAAACCCATAATTAATCAGACAGGTTTTAAAATACACACTCTTGAATATAATCTTCAGCTGGACTATCTTTATATAACGCCTACAAAGTAATTTATCTCAAAGACTAATCCCTACTTAGTTTAAATCAATTTGCTACTTAAAACAGCAATAACAGTTGAACTATCTCGACTATTAAACTGAGTTGATAGTGTAAAGTTGGTCACACACTGTAATATACTAAGTGTGAAAAACACACTTACACTCAATACACTACCTAAATTGAGCATGAAAAAATATTTTTTTAAGGTTTGTCGCTTATGGACACGTCAAAAATAATTATAGGTCCGTTTTTACAAATTGGTCACCTACGGAACATTAATAATCTGTAGTAACTCATCAAAATTTTCAGGGAAAAACCATTTTTTATACATATATTTTATTTTACCAGCGAAAATGAACTTCCAAAATGACTTTCATACAAGCGCTGCAGCTTATCATGTTTCGTATACATATTTTTATTGTCAGTTCAATGCTTTTCAGCTATTCAATTAACCGTCACCGCTTGGAGACATGTCACATGTCTATAATATCATGTGTCATTCAGCCAACTTGTCTAAAGGTAAAATGACTTAGTGTAAAGCGGTATAAAGCCACATAAGGCAGTATACACACCGTAGTATAACTCTATAAGGCTGTGTACGTTATCAGGGTGGCACGCATCGTGTAGCCCGGGGCTCAATCATTAAGGGATCATTAAAAGTCCGCCGTCAACCTGTTGGCCGCTCAACCGATGCCCTTTCTCTCTTCCTTCATTTCTCCGTTTTCAAAGGGTTTAGATATTCATAATTTTTGCGTTATTATTTAAGTTTTAGACTTAGTATTTGTGTGTTTGTGTTTTTATTTGAAGATGATTTGTGGTAGACAAATACAATTGATTCAATGCTTGAAAAGTTTTAAAAAAATGTTAAGGCATAGCTTTAACATTGCCTAGGCAAGAATGTTTTAAAAGAGCTCTTTCTTCCGGTAAACACTAAACTAAGAAGCATTAAATAGTAAATAAATTCAACTAAAGTGATGTTGATTGTCTTTCTAACATTTTTTTAAACCAAACCTCTCTTCTTTTTTAAAAGACCTCAAGATCTTGTAGAATATTGTAGAATTAATTAGGTTACTAATTAACAAAGATAGTATCTAGATGAATAGTCTAATAAACATATTATTTTCTTCTCTTTTTCTTTCTCTCCAGTTGTTAGAACATAATCGTGCTGTAACTTCATTTAAAGACCTAAATCACTGCCTTTGACACCACTCTTTTCATTCAAATCCTATTATTATATTATAATTGCAAAAGTATGTGAGTGTGTTTGTATATGGCTAAATAACCGACATCTAAACCTAAGAAGACACTAACAACAGCAAGTAGGTACATACAAATTAACAAAAACCTCATTACACATCACAAAAACACGCAAATCGAGACGAGATCAGTCATAAAATATAAAATCAAGTGCATAAAACATTCATAAAGTTTTATGACACCGATTTATCACTTCAGCGGATAGTTAGAACGGTGTTGGAATGAAAAGAGTGGTAACAAAGTCGTCGGGCGGTACGGCGCGGCGCGGCGCGGCAAGTAAATGAGGCGCGTCGCTCACTGCTAACTAAACCAATCGGCCGTGCGGGCGACACAGACGCGCGGCTAACACGCTACCTCGCGCGATATTTAAATTTTAAATCTTTAGTTGTATGTGTGGTGGGCTTAATAGTGATGGGGTTGTTTAAGCAGTTTTGTATTCTTTGCGTGCTTATAATTTGGAATTTGGCGGCTGAAGTGCTTGTAAAGTAGGTAATAATTGAATGCTAAGTTAGGATGAAAAATACAAACAGGAATAAAAGTTTTTCGATTTATAAACGCATTTTTACTTTTAATGTAATAATTTTCCGTAATATAGTAAATACTAACACAAAAGTTACCTACATCAGGCTTCAAGCCTACAATATTCAAAAGTTCGTGTGTGCAGTCGGGCGTTTCAAGCGCGTTTCGGCCGCGCGTTCCACCCGCTTATTTGCGACGACCATTTAGCATCATTTGCGGGCTGCTTTTTCAACCTCATCTGTTTTTAATGCGAGAGGAATCCTTTCCGTTTGCTTGTTATTCGGATACTATACTGCTCTGAGATATTGTGCTGATACCTGGTATCCGATCTCTACTTAAAATTGAGTTCTCTCTGAAGATTTGATACCTTTGACACTGTATCCATTATAACTATAGTTGTTTGATGCTGATTGTAATTGGATGTCCAAGGTTCAGTATAGTGGAGTTTGTGAAGTTATTTTAAAACTTTGTCTTATCTTACTATTTTAACTACCAAATATATTTAGCTTTTAGCAGTTATTTAGATTGTCATACATTTTAATATGACCCTCGATCATTTTAATTATATATGGCAGTGGATCTTTAAAATTAATTTATTTGACATACAGGTTTTTTTATGTCGCTGCTAAGAATCGCATCACTATTGTAATGGCGCCCAACACATTCTAAAATTTACAAATAAAAACAAAAATCAACAAGTCTGATTAACTTGATTATCCAGCGAATGAAATATCATTTATGAAGCCATCAGCGCTAGCGATCCAGCGCTAACTGCATGTAAACACATAAATATTTATCTCGTAACATTCTCGACCCGGCCGCGGCGCGGGACACGGAGTATGTAGTTATTGGAGTAACACAATAATGCAACTGTTATTACGCATTGTTACAATTGACTTTACTTTAAAAGACTAGAGTTTTAAATTAAACTTAATTTTCTGTAAATATCTTATTATTACTGACTGATCATTTAGTATTGAAATGATATTTTGAATACTGTTTTCAGTCTAGACTATGTTCAAGCTCATTTTATAATCACAAGAAGATATGAATTATGAAAAGGAACATTTATTTATTAAAACAAAAATAAGTTAATGTTCCTAGCGCTTCTTTTGCATAAAGATCATTCGAAATAAATTTAAATATGACACCGTATTAGAAACTTTTTAAGTCTCCAGTCTTACTAAAGCACTCCATTTGCTCCGTGTTCGAGTCGTGTCATAAGTGCGACATTTTAAGCTCTAATTTAGTAAAGTTATTGCCTCGCATAGATGTCGCGAGATCATGACACTTCCTCCACTAAATTGGTAAACATATACTTAATAGAAACTTTATATCTAATATGCAGTTAGGATACGTCGAACGTTGATTTTAACACAAGTTTTTGTGAAAGATTGAGGTTATTTTGACATTTAATTCAGAAATTCAATGTGGATACCGTGGGAAAAAGAAAAGACTTGTGTCTCTGACAAAATTCAAAGGATATTTTTGTAGTTTTGTACAAATCTAATTTATAAAAAAATCCAAAAAAAAAACTCAAAAATATTCTGATCAGTAATTCAAACACATACAGAAAAATAAAACAGTAGAAGCTCCTACTCTTTTTTGTGCGTGTATTGGTGACACAATAATGACAACACTCGATCACTATTATCACTATCACCAAAACACGAATTAATTACAATACATTGACGTTCATGCCGACTAAACGCAACGTATGATCGCAGTAAAACCGTGCCGTCCTAATCCGTGCCGGTTTTGTGCGGGGTCGTTATCGCGTCGCCGCGGTCGCCTCATTATATCGCGATATCGTTCTAACCGCTAGTTATCTTAATTTATTTGTAATACATGCATTTTTATTACACGCTATTGGTTTTCGAATATCCGCGTTTTGTGATATTCATCTATGTTTAGTGTCTGTTAGAGTTTGTGTTTTTTTGGAATATTGAGGGGGATTTTTTGAGCTTCATTTTGGTCAGGTTTGTGCAGGCGTGGTATTTAATATTGTCGATTGATCATCAAATTTAATTGATTTGTGGATATATTATCTACATTTGTGTTTATTTGTACATGTTAAATGTCTGTAAAAAACACAGATTTACAAAAAAAGCAAAATTATTTCTACAATCTATGAAGAGCTTTTTTGAAAAGAAAAGAACTTTCAGTTCCTTTGTTGTTTAGACTTAGAAATATTATCAAATTCACAGAGGTTATCTGAAAAGTAGTGTGTCCTTTGAGTTTTTTCAATAATAGGTATTTAATTGATCTTCTCGTTGAAGTCCTCTTTTGTTACAGTTTTATATGCATACATCTTAAAATAAAACATTGAACACATAATTAACTAAGAATTCAGAATGTATCTATTAATATTATAAAACACATAAAATTATATTGGATACGTTTTATTAGTATTACCTAAAAACAATTTGACTCTTTTATTAAGTTCCCTTACTTTAATATGTATAACGAATGCTAGTAAATATTATGTACCTAGAAATATAACTTTACCAAACATCAGTTAATTATAATTTATGACAACTTTGATACACTGACATCGAAAGTGCATTTCAAAATGATCAAAGACCAGAAAGAGACAGCGATATATATCTTATTCAGCTTATTACCACAATGACTAAGTGCTTGGCTTAACGCGTGGGCTCACTTACAAGGCGAACCAAATTTATATGTACAACTAGACAGACATGTTTTAATGTATGTATATATTGTCTGGAGAAACTGTTGTCGGCTAATCGGATAGCTTAATGATATTTAAAAATGTAGAGTTATACACACGCACACATAAATTGATTTCAAGTTCAATGTTTTAAAAATACTTTTAAGTCTAATTGTTTTCTTTTTATTTACTTTAAATGATTATTCAGTGCACAACTTTCATATGTCTATTATAATCGAGTCGTGCTAGCACAGGTAATTCTATACTTAAAAGGTGGGCTTTAAGTTAGTACTTTTTTGCTTTATAATTTGTCACTAAACAAGCATTTATTTTTCTTTTATTTTACTGTTTTTCATCCTAAATCGTTCAAGGTTTTTTTTGTTATTTAAGAATCGGTAAATGTTATGTCTCTCGCGGTTTTCACGTTCCGGTGTTAAAAAAACTACTAGAAATGAATAATCAAGAAAGTTTAGATGTTAAGGCTTGACAATATTTTGATTAATGAATAGATGAAAATGTAGATCTAAAGTATTAAAAATCGGCTTTTAAAATGCGCTCTTTTCGTGTTTCAAAGACAGATTTTTGTAATAGTTTGTGTTTTGGTTATAATTGATTTCCTTTTGTCGCCTCTTGTAAAAATGACGTGTTTTACTATCTAAACAATCCGAGATGCTCTATAATTATTTAAATCTTATGTCTTTATCAAAACTGATTTTAGAAGGGAGTGAATTTTTTTATGCGATTATCCAGTATGAGATGGAATGACTTGCAAGCGTCAATTTAAATGTTTATTAAGACTGATTTATTTATTTATATTAATCTGATTCTCGTAATTAAACTTTTAGCCAGCATAATCGTTGGTAGTCTCAACAAAAAAAATACCTTAGACTTGAAATTAACCTTTAGACCAAATCAAATACAGTAGCAAAGATGTACATACCGTAACGCACAATTTATCGGAAACCGTTTATTCTAATACTGCTAAAAGCCAAACTCCGAACCGACACTATCCCAAAACAAATAGCACATAAAAAATCACTTTCTCAGTTCGGAATACGGGAAAAAAAGTCGGAAAAACGCAAAGAAACCGCAAGGACGACAAAGCACCCCAATCGAAATGGAAAAACGATTCATGCCAATAGCCATAAAAAGATCGTCCGCCCAATAAAACGGAATCGACATTGTCAGCGATGATTTGAGCCGGGCACGGGACTACGGGACTCCGGGAGTCCGGGATCCCGGGATCGCGGGGCGGGGGAAACGGAACACGGTTTGGGCGGGCGGGAATTTTTATACGGCGACAGGAAAAACTCGCGAGTCGTATCTGCTTTAGCCTGACGACTGATGCGTTCCCATTTCAATTGGTTACCAGATTATTCTGGTGACGAGACTTTTTCTGATTGACTTGTGAACGTATTTAATGTTCTGTGGGTTGTTGGATGCTGGTTCTGGTATATTGCTGGGTTCATCTTGCCTTCTTTGAGTTGAAACTTTTTGTTTGTTAATGTTATTTCTTTAAATAAAATAAAATAACCTTTATATCGGATAAGTTTCGGATAAGGAGTGTTATTTTATTGAGCTAATTTCTTGTCATTCGTTAACTACGAATGACAGAAGAAGTTACATATATTTTCTATCAATTAAATAGATCACTATTTTAGATTTTAAAAAAATGGTGCATATTTTAGTTATAAAAAAGGAAAGTTCGACCCTAAAACTAGATATAAATATCAAATTTAGAAACTGCAACTTCATCAATTCATTCGTTATCAAAAAGTTTATTATGATCCAGTATCATAATAAACTTTTTATATTTTTATATTTTATATAAGACAATACATTGTTAAGAAGTGAACTGTTATTTTTTTATTTTGTTTTATTGCCTCTGATACGTATTGAAAATATGATTATGCAGGATTGCTTGGACATTTTTTATTTATATATTTGGATCTCAAAAGTTTTTGCCAACATTTTTCCCTTTTATATTTTCTTCGTAAATTATTTTTTATATTGTTTAATGTGCTTTTGAAATTATAATACAACGTTAAAACTCGTCGCATTAATTAAATGACGTCAACTGAATAGAAATTAATAAATACATATTATATTGCAAAAAACTTCCTTGAGCAAAAACGAGATCACTAAGCCGTTATTAAATTCTTATTTGTTAATTTAAATAACAGGTAATATTTCTATGTAGGTATAAAATATATTTTCGTGCCACTGAAGGAATATGGCATATACCAGGATATGAACCCAGCATTAAACGAATAATTTATTCAGTCATTTAACATATAAAATTATGCATTAACCTACCGTCTACTTGTCCGAAAAAAAAGTTTTTCACAAAAGTTTGGCCAGTTTTCGCACTTTTAAAAACTTTCATAATAAACATCTCACTAGCTTTTAAAGTCCTCGTCTATGGTATTATTGGCAAAAAAAGTATCAGAGTATAACGAAGAATAAATATTCATGAACAGAAAAGTTCCATTACTTTACACAAGTTAGTTTTTACATGAAACTTACTTGGCGTGCGTGTGGGGCCGTGCGGCGCCTGTCAACGACACTTGTGTCTTGAAGCTGACGCCGGACTCCGCCGGTGACGACACCCACACCGACACCGACGACAATGCTAGACTTACAAGTTAACAGCAAGGAGCATGTGTTGTCGTAAGACGTAAGCTCGTAAGCGTTCAAAAGTTATGCCGGCGACCGCGCGAAGATGAGCGTCAGACGTCGCGTCGACAGACCGACTGAGCCGCGAGCGGGCACGAGCGGGCGAGCCGCGCGCGCTGGGCGGGCCGCCGCCACGCCCCGCCTCGGCCCCGCCCACAACCCGCCACGCCCACCTGAATTAATAAAGGCGGCAAACACCGCCGGACACGCGGACAATGCCGCATTGTCCTGCGTCCAAAATAGTTTCAATTAGAATCGAGGACAAGGCACAAAAGCTCCCGCCGGCGGATCATTCACGCCGAAATTGGCCGCTGCATGAGCGATTAGCGAAACCTCATACAAAACTGCCGATGATAGCCCAAACTATTGTCCCGCATTCAAACTAAACCGCTCGGGATAATCCGACCAGTCTGATCGGGCTACCCACATACATATTATAACCTCGCTTTACGCGTGCCAATCACGTCCAATATTTATGTCACGACCACATGTTCAAAACCGACTTTTTTCAATTTATTTAACAACGATGACAGACAAACACTATCTTGATATGTTCTTAATCATTTATTAGTGACACTTTCGGCTTCCGTTCAAAAATTCCTCACTTATATCTTCTTACCACGCGGACGAAGTCGCGGGCAACATATAATTTGCCGTATATAATTCGGCATCATCTTCATATAATTATATTTTGCCTCGTAAAACATTCAACAACTTAGAAAAACTGTCTCTTTTCACAATTGACAAGCTTGCGAACAAAAACATCTTGACTGCAAGAGATCTTAGACGCGTAACCGTCCATATTAAAAGCTAAATTGGCAAGGATAGTGTAAGGCTTAACAGCAAAACAAAAATGATTGACTTTTGTAGTTTCAGTCCTTGACTAAGTAGGTAATATACGGAATAAGCAAAATAGCATTTTCCCATACATGTGCATACAACATAGATATGCATATTTTATCCTAACCTTTAAATACCTTTTTAGGCTTCCGCACCCGAAGGAAAAAATGTTTTGCCCGTCTGCTCTCAGGCTGTGATAGCTAGGCAGTTTAAATTGTCACAAATCACATTCCTACTATAACAATATTGACAAAACAAAGATGGCGGTTAGGCAACCGTTGTTACACGAACATAAAATTGTTAGAAGGTGACTAATCGAGGGATATTTTTGGAGTATATGTACTGCATCCTCAGTTTCGCAAGTCCGAGTCGCACTTGACCGATTTTTATTGCTCCTGTCGTTTTGACATGTCAAAATCGAACCGTCATATTTTGGGTTATCTTTATTGTTGTTCTGAATTATTTTTAGTCGCTTTTTATTTTCAAACCTAGTTTTTAGACAAAAAGACAAGTCAACATTGCTTTAGTACTTTCTCAAGTAAGCTTTTAAAAGGAGTATAGTTAAGCATAATATTTACCATTTTACATATCCATCTAAAAATGTTCCTCGTACGTGTGCAAGTTGATATTCAATACAATGTTGTCACAAAAAGGTCAATAGAAACGCCCTGTAGATATGACAAATTATAACTATTTCTGTTACAAGTCTTCTACCATCGTTACAAATTGAAAAACATATTTCAATTATTAATTACGCTGGGTGTTTGTGCATCTGCCTCTATTATTAAGAAATATAGGTATAGTTATGTAAAGCCTACTAACTAATATACAGAATATTCGTGTCGCGGTACATAATTGAACTCTGATTCTCATGATAATGTTTCGTACATATTGGAAATTCAGTACGAGGCTTAACACTCGCTGTCAATTTAATGAATTTCCAATGATTGTATTGGCAAAATGCTTAGGATGATATGGATATTGTAAGGTTTAATCCAATTACCATTAATTCATCGGACCTTTGAAACAGCGGAATTGGGGCCCTGAAGACAAAATAACTAGGTCTGAAATCACCGCCGTCGGAGACGTACTGAACGTGCTGCTTTTAACGAAACATACATAGTCACCATCATTTTGTTATGGTACCCAAAAGGGTAATTAAAACGTATAGATGTTTTTATTCCGTCTAAAGACTCGGCATGGAAATAAAACGCAACTAGAAATCTAAATAATTTAAAACAACAATAGATTCAATAGTTAAGCAATGACAATATTCAAATATTCAAACAACCAATCCTTGGCCTTTTCACCAGGGATCACCAGTGTCAAGTTTGGCTGACAGCCCTCCTCCAAGTTGTACAACAACATTAGCAACACCCGGTCTTCAGCCTTACAAAACATTCCGAGCCAGCAACACTTTAAGGTCATATCTTGGTGGAAGGTGTCATTCGTGATACCATCTGACTACATTGTTACATGATAACATTCGGGATATTTATAATAATGGTATGTGAAAGAAAGACAAATCAATGGGCATAAAACATACGTAAAATAATCTTAGAATACTTTCGGACATGCTCTTCAACCGAGACATATTAGCTCAGCACAAAAAACGGAATTTTCCAGTGAATATTCAAACTATGATACCCTTTACACCTAGGCTCATAACAAATGAACAAAATAAAACAAATAATAAATGACTTCTCTAAAGCTTTGGACGAATATTGGTGTTACATCGTTTTAATGTAATGCAATCATAACAATGTAACCCAAATAATTATTGTATGGCAGTGAAAAAGAGTAACCATGAAGTTTCTTGCTCGTTCTTCTCCATGAGAATCTTCCGAACGAGCGGTAGCTTCAATAGGAGACTGACCAATAGACTGACACTAGATTTAAATATTTTTTATGTAAATTGTTTGACGTTCAAAAGTGCCATATACTGGTCTAATTGAAATAAAGAATAGATTTTGACTTTGATTTCGTTTTCGTCCAAATTTTCCCTCCTATACGCTCGACAGAAACGAATCAATGTTCTGCCATCAATTGATACGGCTATTATAACGATATGTGAGCTTACTACTCCAAATACATTTTCCAGATCTCAGTCAATATTCAAACTGTTTCCTTTCACACTTCCCTAACAAGATAAATCAATCGAGAAACTTCTCGAAAGATTTCGATTCCGAATCCAGTTTCAGATGAGCTCCCATCACCTTTTAAAGTAATCCTTCAAGTGTGTAAGCGGGACAGCGCTCTGTAGTCGGTATAGCGCCATCTCTTTTCCACACTGACACTTTAAGATGTGGTGATATTTCAATAGTTCCATACGCTGGACATTTTCGGATCAGTGGTTCGGTATCAATAAGTAAGGTTCGGAGTGAATCCGTTTGCTCAGCTGACCACGAGTTCCGATCTCCCGGATGAACAAATACTCCCGGTGTATTTACAGGGTGTTAGACTGTTGACCATGTTGATATAGTTAGAGAGGAGGTTTTCGTTTAGTATATTTTGGAGGTGCCAAAAATTTTAATGATTTTCTTCTGTTATAAGATATCCGATTAAGCTGCGGTGTTTGTACCCTAGTGGCGAGGAATATTCTCAGTTATGCTGATTTCCATTTTATTTCAGAGTTCCGCTTTCTGTCTGTTTCTGTGTCCCTTTCTCCACTTCCGCTCAATCTCATGAACCGTGATAGCCAGTTGAAAGGAGCCTTCGGTGTCGCGAGTCCTATTGTCGAATATCGTTTCTTTTATTGATAAAGTTACTCATAAAGCACAATCGTGAAGTACCATGAGCGTATTCCTAGATACTATCTGATGAATACCAGCGTAATCATGTTCAAATAAGCAAAGATCAGCAGTCTTTGATGTAACTAAAAAACGATCTATATCCAGTCCAGTATACGAAATCTAAGCAATGATATTGTAGAATTTCTAATACGTTTCAATACAAACCCTTTAGAATTGAGTTTCAAAGTAACAATGTCAGCGTGCATTGAGACGCGATTTGAACGAGTTACGGACTTATGAAAGCAAACAACCGCCGTCCCGTTGTCCCGCCCCGCCGCGCCGACGTCACGCCGACGTCCCGCCAACGACCCACCGCTTTGGTCACGTGCCCTAATATTTATTTTATCAATATTCAAACAGTTCAAACTCTGGCTTTCGTCTTGATAGTAAAGGTGGTCTTATAGGTAGGTAGGTAGTCGTCTATGCATAATATAATAATTTAAATAAATATGAGATCTGTACAAGTTTTGTGTGGCACGGTATGTTCGTTTTCTTGCGTTAAATTTTTGTCTAGAATAAACAATCGTTCGTCATAAAATATTAACTGTGCACATTTTTTTTGGGTCGACATACTGGAATCACAAATTGGGCTTTTATGGCTGTATATATGCATGCATGTTTTTTTTGAGTAATTTCAATTTGTTTTATGATCATTTTAGGTAATAATTAAGATTATTGTATATTTATTTTAACTTGATTTTTCACTTATACAAACCGATAAGAACTGAAAGAAAGGAAAGAAAACGCTTTGCCTTGTTTGCCTTGTTGTTGCAAAATAACACCACATCTCTCTTTACAAATTATAAAATCCATAACTTACAAAATCATAAACCACCTTAACTGCAAACCTATTAAGTAATCGATCAAAACTTCGAAGACTATCGACTTCGTCCCGTACGAATAATCCGTACCCTTAGTCATCGCGCAGCACAATCCCCTCACCGTCGCTAATACGTTAACGAGGCGCCATTCTACAACTCTACAAGTTTATTTCAGTCGCGCCGTGCCGCTGCCGGCCCGCAGTCGCCCCGCACATGCACCGCAGTCGCCACGCGCGCCGCCCGCACCGCGGAATGCTAAGCAGCCTCGATTGACATTCCAACGGCGAAGCAATCGAACGGAAAATACACTTGTCATACATTTAACGTGGAATTTTTATGATTTGACTTTAGCAGAGGGGAAATTATTACGGTTTTATTCGAGTAGATGTAATAAGGATGGCAAACGATTGAGCTACGTGTCTGCCGGCGCGTGCTCTAATGTAAATCAGTTTTCGTTTGGTTAATAGTTGTTTTTGTAACTCTTGACGTTTTTGTTAACTTCCTTTCGCTCTTTTAAGTAATTTCCATAGTTTAATTGGTTTTTTATACTATATAAATCTTCCTTAAGAAGTATTTCTGAATAATGTTATTTATCCTTCCGGGTATGGGAACTAAGAACAATAAACAACCTGAATTAACTCTAAATTAAACTATCAACGAATACGGCTTCATTAATTAAATGAAATAGTAACACAATCAAATTGATCAGATAGAGCTGGCATAACACCCTAACCCTTCATACAAACACGACGTGTTTGCGTACCTTTAACCCTCGCGAGCTAATAATTTCGCCCGGCCAGTCCCGCGGGCCCGCAGCCGGGGTACCTGAGTTCACGTCATGTCAAGTCGTCATTGGAACATCTTACGAAAATACGATGTTGTACGCGAACCTAATTCTTGGATCCCGTCGCACGTCGCTCTTCGCCCGTCAAATTTGCGCTCAGGGCTACCACGAAAAAGTTACTTTTAAATATTGCTTACTGAATAATTATTCCAAATTTACTTTAACAAAACTTAAAAAATTATAAAATCCAGTACAAACAATACATTTTGAATTCGTTCTTCAGGTGGTCGCATTTGAAAAAGTTATTTTGAAAATACAAACTTTGTGCAAGGTATGTCCTGTATAAATTTATGCAGAAAACTGATCATCCCAAACAGAAATAATGGCAGAGCATTGAATTCCTGTCCCTGAGATAACCTACTCAGAAAATGAAGATAGTCATTGTGACTCAAAATTTAAGGCGAAGTATACGAGGAGCATGTTAGAATTTGATAGATACATGAGGATCTAGTGAGATAGATCCTCATCACCAGGCACCCCTGCCGTCAGGCGCAGCACAGACAACGTCTTCGTTCGACTGACAGTCGGCGACATATTTTATTCACGGCGCACCGTCGTAATTCCGTCGATGCAGATAAATTGTTTTACCGCGGGAGCGAGCCACGTCCCACGACTTTGGCGTTTGCATGATGAGCTCGTTTTTTATGCTCGAATAAAATTGTGTTAGCCACAGGCAGCGGAGCGACGTGTGAACACCGCCACTGGTATCTCAAGAAATTGTTTTCGGGAAGCCTGCTTTGATATTTATGAAAGTTGGCATGTTGAGACGTACGTTTGAGTGAAGGGTACGTGCTGGATTTTAACGTCGGACTGTGGAGTATAATTCTCGAGGGAGATGGAAGGATGTTATTATTGGTTGTGTGTTAGTACGTTAGTGTTTGCGAACAGCCACCAGTTGCAAGATGTCACGTATCGTAAACACGTTGACACAGTCGCTTTGCAGCGCTGCCGCGGGACGAGCTGGCTCCGCCATCAATATTAAATCTCGCCACGCAAACATCTGCACGCGACTGCAAACGTATAAGTTTAATCAGCGGTGTTTCGATTAGTTGGATCAGATCGGCTGCTGCTGATGTGGTGCACGTTTAATTAAATGCTCGTGCTTAACTTATTACAAGGTTATGTAAGTCTTGAGTCAGTGCAAGTAATCAGTAATTACATCGTTTTTGGTCTATTTTACCATTTTTACTTGTGTTTGTTTTCTATGTTTAGCTAAATACTTACACACAATCAAGAGTGACTAACATCTCTCTTGATGAATAAAAAAAACAGATGCGACTCGAAACCACAGCCATGGTTAAATTATAAACCTGCCACATACCTAATTTAATTTGTTGGAAATGTTAAGCAGTAGCAGTTTGCCAAAACGCTGCAAAATTCTAATTTCCACCTTCAACAAACAGCTAAAACTCCTACAAATAAAGCCCCGTGTCACAGGGAATTAAAGTTCCAACATCTAAAGTCTAACCAGAATCGTGATTGACAAAATGCAAATACCCTGTTTTCTACCGAAAATAAAATAAGCTTTGACCCAAACTTCCATGGGATTATGAATGTTTGTACTGAAAATAATGCGCGGTTGTGTTCGGCGCAAATATTTGAAGACGGAGTCAAAGGGCTGGCTTTTTGCGAGGAGCTCTGAGCGGCCGCGGTCTGCGGTCAGATAACCCGATTAGCCCCAAGCCCACAGTTGGGATTTGTCCAGAGAATTCGAGCTCAGCTAGTTTTTACCTTGATGTGTAAATTTGAATTTCGGTCCTAATTATTTTAATGAAGATTTGTTTTATGTAAATTGTGTTTATTTTCCGATTTTCTTGTAATTCAAAGAAAATAAGGTTTAATGATAATTGTACTGTCACATTGTCATAAATAAATTAGTATCACGCAAATATCAGTTTGCTTTTAAATAACACTTTTTAGCTTAAAGCTGAATTCTGATTTGAATTTAATTTTTGAGATTATTGCAGGGACGTAAGTTGCAATGAGAACTGATTTGATTAAGACTTAAATAATGAAGGCAGTAAAATAATTAGCGTTTGGTAAAATTGACAGTAGGTATTACAAATATAAAGAAAATATTTCTTAAATATAAAAGTAAATCTATTAAAGATATAAGTCTGTTGGTTTTGATGCTATAACAAGAATACGAGTATTATAACCAATGCTGGCAACATTATAGAAGAAAAATCAAACGTTCAGAAACTTGTAAGTACCGTTTCATAGCAAATACACAAACTGCATGAGAGGCTTTCTGCCACAAACTGTAATGTTATGTCTGCTTTACGACTGACTGACACTAAAATGTTTCCGAATAAAATTGTTATCCGTCAAAACATGAAGTTCCTCCAACGTAAGAAATGCAGCGGTATGGGCACAAGTGTCTGTGGATGTATAGGAATGGGAACTTCTAGATGTGGTATGACAATGTTGACGAATTATTAAAAGCAGACAAAAAACTCTTATTATCTATCTATATTAAAATATCTTAAAATAGCAAAAACTCGATGTGTCTTGTTTTGTTTTAACTGTTCAGTAAATCTATAGTTTTTAAGAATAAAGAAAATAGTTATTAAATGTTGCAATGGTTTACTCACACATATTTATCCGGATTTCCCGACTAGTTTCGGGCCCCAACTGGATTTCTTTATCATGAGCGGACGCGGCGTCGGGGTCGCAATTGATCACATCATTATTCTCACGACAGTTACTTTAAAAATATGAACACCATATTTACCCTGGAGTACAACTTATTTTTGCCACTTTCATCACTGAGATCTCATATCTTATTAATACTTATTTTTTTTACGAGGTTTGCCAAAACAATTTATAAGTTCAATTAACATTTTCTTATTCTACCGTCATTTTTTATACCTTTTCATATAATACATCTTGTCAACGATATCCTGAGGTCCCTTCCAGTTACCCTGATCGAGGACCATGATCCCGCTGACTTATTCAGCAGCGCTTGTGAAGGCTCCACCTGCGGTGAGGTGTAACTTAACGAACCCCTCTGAATCTTTAATACAGTTTCATTTAATGTAAAGCTAGTTGCAAACTACCCGATGGCCCTCTCTCTGTTGATTTTACGCACAAACTTCAAACATGTGAAGTGTGTATTATTGTAATCATACCGTATGAAAACAGGTTTAATTATTTATAATTGCTCTCCCTTACATTGGTTATTTTGTATAGTGTTTTGAAATTTTGGGTGTAAGTTTGTTTAGGCTAAAGTTTTGTTTAAGAATACAAAGGAATATGTAGATTTTGTTTAAATCGGATGAATATAGCCTGATTTTTGTTTTTTTTTTGGTTTTGACGTTAAGGTTTCGATGGAAAATCCCCTCAGACATTAACCACATCGTAATTGACTCAATTGACTCCATTTAAAGTAGATAGCTATTTAATAATTAGATGATGAAATAGTTCCTAAATGTTTGGAATGGCTAGACTTTTTACTGCTGTCTGATTTCCTACGGAAAAGAACAGGTGGTTGTTTAAGGCACGCAGCAAAAATGCGCGACAACATTATGCTGAAAGATTTCTAGATTTTCAGAAAAAAACAACATGGAGCTAAAATATTTTCCAAATTATTAGTAATTTAATGCTGTCTTAAACTCCCATTTCAAATTTCAATACTAAAATAATTAATGAAACAAAACAGGCCTATAGGGTAACTTTCCTAACAATGTTGTCACAAATTGTTAATGATTCTAAAAAGCTTTTGATTTCGCGTAATTATATTTACTTTGCAGATGAGAAAAGAGGACAAAATACGTACTTACCTAATATCAATTATATTTAGTAGGTAATTCAAAAGCAGAATTAATTCAATTCCTAATACAAACATCTACCTCGAGTCAGGTGGCTCCTCAAACGAGGCGCTCGGTTCCCTACTTGGCAAATTAGATTTCGCATAAAGCCTATTTTAATTTGCGCCGTTGCTAAACATTGCGAGCTCTTAAATGTTTAAGCGAGCGCGCAAACTGTGTGTAGGGAGCGCGGCGCGGGCGGCCGGCGACGGCAGCCGCGGCTCCGGTGACATTCAACAAAGCAAATATGTTCTTGGCGGCGGCGGCGCCCGGCCCAGCGCGGTAATAAGCTTACCGGCCGAGGGCGGACGCCCCCGCGTGCCGCCCGCCGCCGCCGGCCCGCCCTGCAAGCCGAGTTATTAAATTCTTTTGTTGCCCGGTACCGGAATGCCCAGTTATTTAGCTGTGGTCCGGCTCTACGGGATCAACGTAAATATCTCCTACGAGTTCTTTTGAACTCGACTAGATTGTGGGATGAAACGGATTATTTGCATCCTTGTGTTTTCGTACGTACGAGGGCTGCCGACCGAAGGAGTCAGTAAAATAAGTAATCTTAACAATTCAATATGATGAATTACATGTTGCAGGTGTTGAAGCCCCGGCTCGCTAACTACGTCAGAGCATATTGTAAAATAAGCTTGACACAAAACAAGAATCCTCTCGCTCCCCTTTTCGTATGATATTCAGACAACATCTAAGCCGAGGGCGCGCTTCATTTCGAGCACATTACTCTCTGTTTAACAATAAAACTCATTAAATCGCTCGTGCGGTCGCGTTTTATAAATTTTTCACATATTAATAAAATTAACAAAGCAGTGGTACACGAGAGGGCTATTTCCCGACAAAGCGTCGGAGCGCAGTACAATGGAATCTAAAATAAATACGAGGACTTTAGCAAACAGGAGAGCGCACAAAGCGTCCACCTGGTGGGAGGTGGTGCTCCGGGTCCTATTGAAAATTAAGTGCCTGCGACGGAGTTCAATTAATGGCCGCGAGGCGTCGGCGCGCAGGCACCTCGCGACCTGCCCGTGTGGCGGCGGACCTCCGAGCAAATATCACTCGCTAATACCGTGCAAGTCAAAGCAACTTAATAATACAAATCTAATCTGACTTGATCTGGTCAGCTAGCAGACCGACTAACAATACAAATTTTATAACTCCCTATTTGTAAGTTTGCTATATAAAAAATAGGAATTCCATCGATATTGCCAATTGTGTGCGAAGCTTGTTATACTCGTAAAAAGTGGTCACCAAAATGCAGTAGATACCACTAATTTATTCAATCCTTATCTGTAAAAAGTTAAGTGTAGTCCAGCTCAGCGTTGCGGACACCCTCTTATTGGCTGATTCGCATCGGCATCGTTCAGCTAAACCACTGCTTATCTCACACATTACACCGTTTTACTGGATCCCATCGAAAACTGTGGAAAGTAAACCTTTTTAACACAGCTTAGGACATGTCCCCTACCACAAAATTTCGTCTTTGCTCAGAGGTTACGAATTCTTTTGTCAACAATATTATGTCAAAGCGTTTGTCCAGTAAAGGTCGAATTTCTCACAAAATATGCTGGAAGAAATCTGTTTTAAGTTAAACCGGTATTCTAGTAAAGCATCATAACTAAAATATTTGGAAAAGACTGAGTTATTCCCACAAAAAACTCGTTCTTTGTTACTTTTCCAAAATTGCCCCCTAGTAGGGGCTGGCAGCTTACCGATCGCCAGTTCATCCCCCGTCGGCGGATTTTATTGCCATTCGTATTGTCGGCTAGAGATTTACTTTGACACGTCGAAAATTCGTTTGTTGACTCTTCGCCGCTATTTTCGAATGTCTATTTCGCACACTGTTTTCTCCGTTTTTCTTCGACGTAGAAGCTTAATTGCGGTTTAAACTGGCCGTCCGCTCAGTTAAACTGTAGTCCGATAGCTCGGTGGAGGCAAACCAACAATTCAGGCTTACGCCTCGTTGAGATTTACACGAATGAACAAACCGTGGAGTGGCAAACAACGCTAATTTTCCCTCGACTATGCGTTCACCTAACAAATTTGTGTAATTTATCAATTTCCGCGCCACTTCTTCAAAAACAGCGGCGCAAGTGTATAGCAGGTGTGTCGGTAGAATGCATTGGGTAACACATTAACAATGTTTCCTCTAAAAGCCTTTGTCTGCACTCAACGAATTACGGGGAAAGGCGAAAATTTAAATACCCGCCGGGACTGTTTTACATGTAAGAGATGCACTTTGCATGTAATGCGGCGATTAAATGAGACGACAACGCGGTGCCAGGGCCCGCCGCCGCTTGTCGAGAAAATGTTCATAAATATCAAATTGTAATTCAAAAATCGAGTACTTACTTACCTGTAGTATTAAGCATATCGATTCTCCAAACGTCTTATCAACACCTGAATTGATAGAACGCGATAAATAGATAACTTCAAATTACCCTAACTTTTTACTCATTCTGCCTCAGTAAGAATCGATTCTGCTTCAAAGAGTTCTGTTAAACGTCGTCCTAATCTATTTGTATTGGCCGTTAAAAGTGAGGCCACCTCCAGTCCGTCCGCTTCGTAGCACCTCATTGCTGCCTATTCTCGTTTGAGGGTGACACCACTCGACACCACAAAGGTGCAAAGGGAA
Organism: Trichoplusia ni; assembly: GCF_003590095.1. NCBI lineage: Eukaryota > Metazoa > Arthropoda > Insecta > Lepidoptera > Noctuidae > Trichoplusia > Trichoplusia ni. The sequence goes on from NC_039492.1 coordinate 4,899,531, forward strand.
GAAAACTCAATTAAAACAACGGCACTCTTGACGCCGGCCTCGCATTACCACACGATTACACCGACGAAGGATAATGTCGTGTATATGGAATAGATGTGTTCGCGTGAATTAATTAGAATTTTTAAACTGTTGCTGGAGGCTATAAAACTATTTTTTTATTGTTAATTAATGAATAATTACTTCAACGCCAATTCTTTCTTAAATGTAGTTTTCTTTTCGTTGTCTGTTTTTAATGAGAGTCTTTTGCCCGCGGCTTTGTCTGTGTGGATATCGGTTATATAATAAAAAAGCCTATTCTTGGTCTGAATGTTGCAAATTTTATCTACATTGGTTAAGCACTGGTATAGACTGAGTGATCAGGTTGATTTAAAAACTAAGCAATTAAGCTTATCAGTACTGGGACTACCTGATACATATAATTGATGAAAATAATACCTAACTCTTTCAACAATTTAAATATGTGTGTAATTCTAACACGATATGATATGTTGCAAAAAACTTGTCTTTATAAATTGCAAATAATGTACATAATATATTCTGGAAACCTAAGTAGAATATTTATAAATAGACGCATTTCAATTGTCAACCGTAATAGAAGCACCATTTTTAATTTACAAATGTACCTACATAAATTAATAGAAAGACCGTGGCGTATAATCTACGTATTAAGCGTTAAGTAATATGATACAAAGTTAACGATCTCTTCAATGCACGGCCTATTTATTTGTCGCCTACGGTCATACTTTTAACTAATTCCAAAGTTAATTATTACATCTTGCATTAAGGAGCAGCTGATGGCTCTTTGTTTATGTTGAAAACATTTATTATCGCATATCTATTAAGATGTTAAGTTCGTAATATTATTTTCGTGTCGATATTTTTACTAAAGTTGTAATTAATTACTGTTTTATTACATGATGAAGTTGTGTTATGGAAAAAGGTTTATAGTGTTAAGAAGTTGAAAGTGAACGTGTCTTCTCACGCGAGGTCACTAGAAGTGTTTTGTAGTCCAGATAAGTTCTCAGAACAAGATCAGTTAAAATTAGGTATATTATAATATACCAAAGGACCTGACAAACATTGTTATTTGCTATTTACAGTATTTCCGATACCAACCCATGACGATTCACTGATCATCTGAACATCAAAAATCAAAAAGTTTTTATTTCAAATAGGCCGTTTCTCAGGCACTTTTAAAACGTTACATTACTGACTCTAGTTGCACGGTTCCAAAGGGTCATTCTTATGGAGAAGAACCGGCAAGAAACTCCATAAGTTACTCTTTTCAAAATAAAATATTACAGTAGCATTTTACGTTAAAATGAATGTCTGCAAAAACAGCGTAAATTAGCAAAACAAGTATCAAATAGCAAAATGTTAATGATTTTCTATAAAAAACTGACATCCAGAGAAGAAAAAACGTTACAATGAAGTAAGTTTTGCTGAGGTTTACACTGTTGATACATATACAAAGCATATTTCACAAAAAAAAAGAAAAACAATGATTATTTAATGATAATTTTACATAATCTAAATATGTAGTCCTAATCAAATCCTTAACAGGAATGTCAAGGCATGTCATAGCTTCTATGAATAAAGGCTGTGGCTAAACTAATAGTAGATAACAAGGAAAATAAAATAATGATCTTGTAGACCGCCAGGGAGACCACATGTACAGAGATAATACTAAGTCCACGCGCGCTTATCATTTATATAATCACTAATTTTATAGTACGCTTTCTTTACCAGCATAGATCCATATTTAATTTAATCAAAAGTCAAGTCAAGTCAAGTTACGGAGGAGGATGGTAACTTATATTGTACGGGAGATTTAAATGATCCGAAATTTGGAAAAGCTGGATCTGAACTGGAACAGTAATTTTTCATTTTACGAATAATTATAGCTATCTCATATCACTGATATTATTTTTAACGATTTTAGCCTATACCTCAGAATTAAGTTTCATATACAAGGGTAGGTAATAAATAAACTCACACTTAAAAGTAATACTTACTCCTTTTCGGGTCTATGCTTTAAAAAGTTAAATCAAACTATGGAACGATGAACAAAACGATGGTAAAAAAACATATATGTTATAAAAGTACATGGCTTAAGTGAACAAGAAAGTATAAGGAACTTAAGATTTTCCGTGAGAAAGGGACATGGGAATAATGCTTTTGTGTTGGGCGTAAATGGACGACAATCTGACCAATGGCCGTCTCCGAGGGAGGAATCTTCTGATACGGACAAAGATAGCTCGGATATGAACCACACAAATCCTTAAAGCCACTCGATAAATGAGGCTATTAGATCGCTTAGTGAGATGTCGACATTTACGCTGCATAGAAAAAAAAGGTGGATAAAAAGATTTGTAAAATGTGTTTCTTCAAAAAGTTGCACCTTTACCAAAACCCATTACGTGAACCCTTTGATTAGGTATACGTAGGACGGTATTAAGTGTCTTAAAATAAATTTAATTATTACAGCAACGCAGGCTGGTGAAACAGTTGAAACCCGTGCTCAGACTGAAGATAAAATATGAGAAGAAAAAAATATTATCTATACCATAGTATAATCATAGACCAATCTGTAGTGGCGGGTTATGAAGTCTTTAGGTTCCCATACCTTTAAAGTACATACGTATACCTATCCGCAATTGTCAAAAATACCCATTAAAAGAACCTCTCAACAAGTAGCATGCATAAAACACCTTTTATATTTGTCTCAACAATTTAATAAAACTTAAGTCGACGCGAAACACGGAAAACAATAAAATTTTATTTTATGTTGGAGTCTTAAGCATGAAGCGGGTAAGTGCCGTTACCTGGCACACCTCAAGAGTCCCAATAGGGTAATTCATTTTCAAGTTGGCTCATTAATTAATTGGGCGCCTACCACGATGGGCCGTGTGCTTTTTACGATGACAATAAACTCGGTACGTCGTACTGTCTTCGTTATCTGATGCCTACTGTTTAGGAGAAAGTATTGTTAACTGTTAGGTAAATATCTTAAGATGACCAAGATTCTTTTAAAATCTATCACGTCAGGCGTTTCAACCTTTGTGCTGTCTTTTCACTAACATTCAAGTAATATCACAAAGATACGCAGATTCAGGGCAACCAATACGTGGACAACGCAGATGCTTGTCCTAGGCGAAGATCGAATCCGTGTCACGCTCAGTGAGTTTGGCGTGGTGATCTTCACCACTCGACGATAGGTATACCACTCGTTTGTGGTCGAGTCCTTGATATTTAATGCACAACCGTTCGTCTTCAATTATCTCCAATGTTATTAAGGCCAAGCAATAGTATTTACAAGATCCTTTTATCATACTTACATAATTTATGTCTGTCTGTCTTCTTCACTGGCCCTTAGGTAGACCAAATGATGTTTTAATAAACATCTACCTGGAGATACGTTATTGATATTATAACTACGTATCTTTGTTTTTGATCTACTCAAGTTCGAAACTGGTTGTATATCCCCAAATATTTGCTTGCAAGGGGAATGAGATCTTTCTCTACAGAGCAAACTTTAAGAGTTTTCAGTTATGATACTTACCCATCCGCCATATTTTCTTGGAACATCACAAACAGTAATACATCCTTCGTTTTACGCATATTTAATTACAAGCTACTGTTCGCAATTAAACAGTTCCTAGGCCAATTTAGTTTACGATCGAGCCTCCGTTCGAGGCTTTTCGACGCCGCAATCACTTTTACGATGGTTTTTGTCAGAAATTTGCCATTTTATTGCAGACTTAAATAAGTTTGGTCTTGTTCGAGGCATGGTTGCGAGATATTGATGCTTCAATTGTTTACGACAGTAACAGGACCATAATTTGTAGCTTGAATGTAAAATATCCTATTTGTTTGTCGTTTAAATGTTTTTTTTTTATTTATTTGGAAGCCTTTGTGAAGTATGTACTTTTTGGTTAGTAGTAAACACTAAGCTCTTTATATTTGCTTGAAATAAATTTGCAGCCGAATTCCATAAAATTGCTTTGGACAAAGACTTTGGAATAAAAAACTTCTAAATATTTTCTTACCGCCAACTAACCTCTACTCACCTCAATTTAATATGTCGCAGACAAGTTGCTACAGAGGATTAGTAGGCAAACCCTTAAGCTCTTTATATCTGCCAAAAAATTCCGATAAAATAAAATCTTAAACGTAACCAATAGGAGGTTTATCTCCTCCCTAAGAAACGGGCGACAGTTGTCATAAAAACAGATTGCCTGATTGCCCCTTCCTTGTTCGTGACTAAATCATTCGGCATAATCAAAACAAACCGATGCAACCCTTACAGCGGCAATCAATGGATCCCTTCAGCGGCTACAACATAGATCACGCGCCTCGCCTCACCGCCTTGCATCCTTCACGAAATCACAAGACTACCAGCCTACTGCCATGGGTAAAACTGATATTATTACAGTTGTGAAAGCAAGACAGCGAGCTACATGGCGTAGAGCTCCGTCTCTTTTCCACACGAACCATAATCTTACTTTAAAGACTTGGTGGCAGGCCCTTTGGGGTCCCGCTGTCGCAGCGTGCCAGTTTTAATAGCGGGGCGGCGCGCCGAATGTAAATCAGCCGTGGTTCCGCAGCCCCACATCCACCAACACCTGACTATTTACGTTATTCTCCTCGTCTCCACAATTCCTCGCAATTTTATAACTTCCCAAACTTCCAGGCGAAATTGTAGCACGTTTTAGAAATAATTCGCATTTTAAACGCTCGTTCGAATGTAATAACGAAACTTTATGGTATAATTTTCATTTATTTTCGTAACAACATAAGTACATGATTGTTGTATATTCGTACGGTAGAACGTTATATGTAAAAACATACAAACTTCTCTAATAGTTTCAGGTACATGTTCTATCAACAACATTTGTTATTTAGAAAATGATTACTATTTGAATGTGTGCGAGCTTATAGTTCATAATAAATACATTGTATACAGCCAACGACTGGTTATTCTACTTATTGTCTATTTAATTATAAAGATATAACTGAATGCTTCTGTGAGATCAAATAAAAATGCCGCAAAGGTACTTCAGATTGTATAAATTACATTATATATCATACTCTCTATAATACCTCATTGATAATTAAAATACACAATTTTTTATCAAAATTATGAAAAATCCCTACACTACGTTATAATCTAATTCAACTGAATATGCAATTGCTAAACTGTCTGTCGAGCCGATTGACATTCTTGCCATTGAGTCATCTCTTGATTGTCTTAATGAAGAGATGACATGTCAAAGTCTCGTGATTTTTCGGAAAGAAATGTCATTTCCATACATAATAGTGCAGTCCAATGACGCTTATCACTATTATCACATACATAATAAAATGTAATATTAAAAAAAAAGTTTTTATTTATTATCACCCACAGAAACAGCCAGTTCACATTGTGCTGACGTCATTTTTGTAATAATTATTGCACTTTGTACGTAACAAAATACTGTAAATCTAACATATTAAAATCACATGAATACACTACTATACAAAACCAAGCAAACAACACAAGGCCTTAAATTATTCTTAAGTTTTAACTTTACTAAGTACACGTTGTAAGTAAATGAATGAAAACAGCCGGTCTTCTGCGAAGCGGACAGAAGCGAAAAAGAGTCCACGCCATTATTAAAAAAAAACGCAATTACAATATGGTTGTTTGTTGGGAGCTCCCGTTATACATATGTGTGAAGTTATTGGAAAAATATCTTCATTAAGAATGCACTTTCTAACTAGAAAAGATTCTTCAATATTGTATACAAGTAAGAGTCTCGTTTTTAACCTCTGATACGGAACTCTAAAATACTTCTGACATAGTTTTCCATTTTTTCTATAATCGACTGTTTAAAATTATCAAAAAGTGAATGTTGTTATACAATAGGGTTACGATTCCATCGTTTTAAACAATGCGAAGGAATTTTATTAACCGACAAGAGTTGTCACTTGGGTTTTCAAAAATGGCTTTGTATTAGGTTCATTCGAGTGCTAAAGAGCTATAAGTCTTGTAAAGATTTAAGTTAAATTAATTAAAAGATCTCAACAATTAATGTGAACTTATTAATTCGAGGATACATTTAAATTGAAATAACTATTTCGTACCTTCCACCGATGCTAGTATAAGTATGTTTAAAATGTATCTTTAAATAAAAAGTGACATTATATCTTCACCAAGGAGAACTAACCGATTGTCTTTGGAACCAAACGATTGTTTCGTAGACCCTTCACAAGCGCGGGAAATAAATTTATCGTTATTTGTCTTTTCTTAATTCTTATTTTTTCATGAAATAGCAAAGTAAGATAATAAACTTAACTGCTTTGTGATAAGGTTACAAGTCACTAATCGACTTAAATTTGATATATTTTTCGAATTATCAATTGCTTGGCACGTTTATACACTTAAGTACGGTACAATACTGACGCTTGTAAATTAAGTAGCTTATAATATCTTACATTCTAACCTAAAATTATTTAACTTAATAATAACGTATTGTAAACACCTATAAAAATTGGCATTGTTACACTGTATTTATAAAATATGATTTTTATATAATTTTTCACTCGATCTCTTTTCACTGTCGTGAAAATAAATAAATATTGATCTACAAAACTATCTTACATACTTGCAACGACATTTTGTATACGTCATTATAATTACTTATGATAGGTATTGTATTGTCTCTGATTTTTTGTAATTAAGCTACTTTTTTTACATTCATACTAAATAGCTATAATCTTGGTCCCATAACGTCAATAATTATATATTCCTCTTTCAAAAGAAAAGGCTCTCTTTTAGATGGCACATACTGACATACAACATTGACGGTGTTGCCACAATAATATATTTAAATCAATCGATGATATTGAATTCTTGTGTAGAAAATAATAATGTAATAATATGTTCATATATATTTTGTAGAAACATCGTTAATCTTAAAAACAAAGTATAAACGGAATGATTACATAAAAGGCTAAAAACTTTTTAGAGAGAGCCAAGTCCATACAAAAGAGTTTTTATACACATCATCTACGAACATGATAAAGATAATAAATATTATAATACATAACAACGTCGCCAGCGACAATACTTTCAAAATCGATTTTTAAGTATAAGTTTCGAAAATTACTCATTATCTTAATTTTATTACATCACTGTGTGACTAGAATAATTTCTTAGTCACAATGAATAAAAATACAAAATTGTTGATATCATCGCTTCTTTCACCTACTGGTTACGCCATTCATTTCAATCTAAAAAAAGAAAGAAATATAAATAAAATGTCCAATAAAAAGCTTGGTAAGGAAACAAAGAAATGACATGAAAATAATTTTCAATTTTACTCATTGTTTTAGAGCAAACATGTAAAGAATGGCATTTGCTATTCGTTATCATGCAGGCGTTAGTCAATTACCAACGTTTTAAATTCTTAATTGGTGCAAGACTATTTAAGTCTGAGCTTCAATTTATTTAAGATAAAGAAAGTATTAAGCAATTAGTACTAGCTATACACAGCACACAAAGAAAATCAAAACCAAAAGCATGCTACCAGAAAAAAAAATACTTCACTCAGTCCAAGTTGCTATAACATGACTGCATAGACAGATGTCAATTGATGATGATGACAATGACAGAAGGAAGAAAGAGTTGCATTACTTATTGACTTGTATCACCTTGTCGACGGTGGCCAGGATGAGGGGAGCTGAGTGGGGGGTGGCAGCATCTAACGACGCCCTCGCCCTTCTCGTGTCTCCAGCCTTGTCCCGTGCCTCTGACGGCAGCCAGCGCCACATCACTGGCGTGAACAGTTCCGCGTCCATCTTCAACGAGGACGGCTTGTCGAAGAAGTAGCCCACTACCATCCCAACTAGCAGTGTGGTGATGAGACCGAGTGGTGCGATCCAGTGGTATGATACTCGGAATAGCGAAACACGGAAAACAATAAAATTTTATTTTATGTTGGAGTCTTAAGCATGAAGCGGGTAAGTGCCGTTACCTGGCACACCTCAAGAGTCCCAATAGGGTAATTCATTTTCAAGTTGGCTCATTAATTAATTGGGCGCCTACCACGATGGGCCGTGTGCTTTTTACGATGACAATAAACTCGGTACGTCGTACTGTCTTCGTTATCTGATGCCTACTGTACCTAACATAAGTACATGATTGTTGTATATTCGTACGGTAGAACGTTATATGTAAAAACATACAAACTTCTCTAATAGTTTCAGGTACATGTTCTATCAACAACATTTGTTATTTAGAAAATGATTACTATTTGAATGTGTGCGAGCTTATAGTTCATAATAAATACATTGTATACAGCCAACGACTGGTTATTCTACTTATTGTCTATTTAATTATAAAGATATAACTGAATGCTTCTGTGAGATCAAATAAAAATGCCGCAAAGGTACTTCAGATTGTATAAATTACATTATATATAATACCTCATTGATAATTAAAATACACAATTTTTATCAAAATTATAAAAAATCCCTACACTAAGTTATAATCTAATTCAACTGAATATGCAATTGCTAAACTGTCTGTCGAGCCGATTGACATTCTTGCCATTGAGTCATCTCTTGATTGTCTTAATGAAGAGATGACATGTCAAAGTCTCGTGATTTTTTGGAAAGAAATGTAATTTCCATACATAATAGTGCAGTCCAATGACGCTTATCACTATAATCACATACATAATAAAATGTAATATTAAAAAAAAAGTTTTTATTTATTATCACCCACAGAAACAGCCAGTTCACATTGTGCTGACGTCATTTTTGTAATAATTAATGCACTTTGTACGTAACAAAATACTGTAAATCTAACATATTAAAATCACATGAATACACTACTATACAAAACCAAGCAAACAACACAAGGCCTTAAATTATTCTTAAGTTTTAACTTTACTAAGTACACGTTGTAAGTAAATGAATGAAAACAGCCGGTCTTCTGCGAAGCGGACAGAAGCGAAAAAGAGTCCACGCCATTATTAAAAAAAAACGCAATTACAATATGGTTGTTTGTTGGGAGCTCCCGTTATACATATGTGTGAAGTTATTGGAAAAATATCTTCATTAAGAATGCACTTTCTAACTAGAAAAGATTCTTCAATATTGTATACAAGTAAGAGTCTCGTTTTTAACCTCTGATACGGAACTCTAAAATACTTCTGACATAGTTTTCCATTTTTTCTATAATCGACTGTTTAAAATTATCAAAAAGTGAATGTTGTTATACAATAGGGTTACGATTCCATCGTTTTAAACAATGCGAAGGAATTTTATTAACCGACAAGAGTTGTCACTTGGGTTTTCAAAAATGGCTTTGTATTAGGTTCATTCGAGTGCTAAAGAGCTATAAGTCTTGTAAAGATTTAAGTTAAATTAATTAAAAGATCTCAACAATTAATGTGAACTTATTAATTCGAGGATACATTTAAATTGAAATAACTATTTCGTACCTTCCACCGATGCTAGTATAAGTATGTTTAAAATGTATCTTTAAATAAAAAGTGACATTATATCTTCACCAAGGAGAACTAACCGATTGTCTTTGGAACCAAACGATTGTTTCGTAGACCCTTCACAAGCGCGGGAAATAAATTTATCGTTATTTGTCTTTTCTTAATTCTTATTTTTTCATGAAATAGCAAAGTAAGATAATAAACTTAACTGCTTTGTGATAAGGTTACAAGTCACTAATCGACTTAAATTTGATATATTTTTCGAATTATCAATTGCTTGGCACGTTTATACACTTAAGTACGGTACAATACTGACGCTTGTAAATTAAGTAGCTTATAATATCTTACATTCTAACCTAAAATTATTTAACTTAATAATAACGTATTGTAAACACCTATAAAAATTGGCATTGTTACACTGTATTTATAAAATATGATTTTTATATAATTTTTCACTCGATCTCTTTTCACTGTCGTGAAAATAAATAAATATTGATCTACAAAACTATCTTACATACTTGCAACGACATTTTGTATACGTCATTATAATTACTTATGATAGGTATTGTATTGTCTCTGATTTTTTGTAATTAAGCTACTTTTTTTACATTCATACTAAATAGCTATAATCTTGGTCCCATAACGTCAATAATTATATATTCCTCTTTCAAAAGAAAAGGCTCTCTTTTAGATGGCACATACTGACATACAACATTGACGGTGTTGCCACAATAATATATTTAAATCAATCGATGATATTGAATTCTTGTGTAGAAAATAATAATGTAATAATATGTTCATATATATTTTGTAGAAACATCGTTAATCTTAAAAACAAAGTATAAACGGAATGATTACATAAAAGGCTAAAAACTTTTTAGAGAGAGCCAAGTCCATACAAAAGAGTTTTTATATACATCATCTACGAACATGATAAAGATAATAAATATTATAATACATAACAACGTCGCCAGCGACAATACTTTCAAAATCGATTTTTAAGTATAAGTTTCGAAAATTACTCATTATCTTAATTTTATTACATCACTGTGTGACTAGAATAATTTCTTAGTCACAATGAATAAAAATACAAAATTGTTGATATCATCGCTTCTTTCACCTACTGGTTACGCCATTCATTTCAATCTAAAAAAAGAAAGAAATATAAATAAAATGTCCAATAAAAAGCTTGGTAAGGAAACAAAGAAATGACATGAAAATAATTTTCAATTTTACTCATTGTTTTAGAGCAAACATGTAAAGAATGGCATTTGCTATTCGTTATCATGCAGGCGTTAGTCAATTACCAACGTTTTAAATTCTTAATTGGTGCAAGACTATTTAAGTCTGAGCTTCAATTTATTTAAGATAAAGAAAGTATTAAGCAATTAGTACTAGCTATACACAGCACACAAAGAAAATCAAAACCAAAAGCATGCTACCAGAAAAAAAAATACTTCACTCAGTCCAAGTTGCTATAACATGACTGCATAGACAGATGTCAATTGATGATGATGACAATGACAGAAGGAAGAAAGAGTTGCATTACTTATTGACTTGTATCACCTTGTCGACGGTGGCCAGGATGAGGGGAGCTGAGTGGGGGGTGGCAGCATCTAACGACGCCCTCGCCCTTCTCGTGTCTCCAGCCTTGTCCCGTGCCTCTGACGGCAGCCAGCGCCACATCACTGGCGTGAACAGTTCCGCGTCCATCTTCAACGAGGACGGCTTGTCGAAGAAGTAGCCCACTACCATCCCAACTAGCAGTGTGGTGATGAGACCGAGTGGTGCGATCCAGTGGTATGATACTCGGAATAGGGGGAAGATTGTTTCTGGGTCCTGTGAAAAACCGTGGTATTTAATTGAGGTTATATTATGTGGATACTGTGAAGTAGATTTTTGTATCGATTCTATTCTCAAATGGGTATTGGTTGTGACAATTGTGCATTGTCACAACCAATACCCATGCAGGTGTCTTTTAAACCTATCCTGGACTTTGACAACGCTTTCCTGACTTAAATAACCCAAAAAGTTTCTGCCACTCCAAGAATAAAGAACATTCATTTTTTTGTAATTCCTTTTTTCATGATCTTGGTTCTCGATACAGATAGTGACGATGTTTCGCTTAGCGACAACGATCTGTCGATAAATCCCAATGATCTACTTATAACGGTTCTGCTATTAAGCCTCTCGATTCTTATCAGTATTACATCGATATTTATCGCAAATTTAACAAACTTATCTCCATTTACTATGTTTAAATAATCTGTTAAAAAACACTGAGTAGAGCTAAATTGGAAAAATTGTTGTTAATGTCTCTGTATTTACCAACATTTTCACGTAGAATTTTCCGGATTGTTGTTAGCAAACAAAAGAGAGTTCACAAACCTCACCAAAAAACATTCTCATTTTAAAGCCACTTTCGTTAGTCACTTATTATTAATTATCAATTGACCGTGGTGACGTCCTGAAGACATTTCGAACATTATTATTCTAACATGCAAAATAATACAACAGGTACCTATTGTTAACTGACCTACAATTTTATATTCGGTATTGTGTTACTTAGTCCTTGATTCACACTCGTGTAGAGTTCGTTACACGTCGGGTTGTCATAAGGTTTCCCAAAATTCGATAATGACTTTACTTTTAAAGTATGTAACAAGAGTTATTATTCATGAAATAGTAAATTGCTATGGACAGAAACATCGACGGTGAATTTAAGTTTTACTTTAAATAAACCTGATTTAGAATTGCATAAAAATACGCACAGATTTCGGCCGTAAAAATCTACCCCTGAAAAATGGTAGTAGATACCGAAGATCATTCATTCACAAAATTTGTACATTAACAGCTAAAATGCACAAAAAAACATTACTGAGTGTTACCGATGCTGAGTGTTATCTATGTCATGCATTTAAAAATCACAACCTTTACCCAAAAACTACTTACAATAGTATTCTCAAGTCCAACAAAGGAGGCATTTCTGGCGCACTCCATGGTGAGGTTGAGCGGTGGAGCCCGCAGGCCCCTGGCGGCCGCAGCCTGCGTGCCCAGAGACACGGTGCCGGCGAGGATGGCCCCCGCCGCGGCCCCGGACAGGGCCCCCGCAGGTCCCACCCACCAGCACACCATGCCGAGGGTGAAGACTCCGCAGGTTGCACTCGCCGCGATCGCTGATAGAGCTGTCGCTACGCCTGCGTATGAAATTGTCAGTGTGAAGTTCTTTCTTCTTTAGATAAAAACGAGACCTTACTCTTTATTATAAGTTACAAAATGAACATTGGTCACCAAGATATCAATTTAGTATATTATTCGTATCCCTACGTGATAACCTCGTAAAACTTTCGGGCTTAATTGATTTTTCAGCTAATTTGAATTAGGATCGATGTCCATTTCACAAAAAGTTCATTGAAGCAGACACTTACCAAGTACGCCTCCAAGCTTCTGTATCACGAACAGCATGATGACAGATATGACAGCCAGGGTGCCTGTGATAGCTCTCGCCAGAATACCTTCAGTCATCGGCTTGAGTTTCAACTGCAGCCATCCATGCATGATATCTTCTACTGCCACAAGCGCGCATGCGTTCAACACTGCTGATAATGAACTGAACAAAGGAAAAGAGTGTCTTAGTCTTTGACGAAGTCCGGAAGCATAACCAGTAGACTTTCCATCTCCTCTTACAGGAGTTGCAGCTGTGAAAGAGGGACCCTGTACGTCGTCTCATGTGTTTCTCGCTTCCTCAATTGCGACAATCTTGCTTTAAAAATCATGGAAAGTTCCCAAATTAAGAACATATACGAAATTTAAGCATCGCTATGTGACCTGGAGTTTTAGCCTAAATAATGGCTATTTTTACTTACAAGGTTATTTACTGCAGATTAATTTTCGGCAGATAAGTAGTAAATTGTGGCCCAGGACTCGACAATTTTGTAACTTAATGAAACGTCACGTTACGTTTCTTCTACATAATCTAGTTAATAAAACGTGATTGCAGTTGATGCATATCAAATATTAATACAAGATCTTTGCTAAATCGTCAGTAAGACAAGATAAGAATAATATTATCTTTTTATCTAAATTTATTAGACTTGAGATTGACTTTAGCCACGAAGGACGTGAAAGTACAAGCGAATGTCATTTTAAGGACTAAACATGGCAAATTTTTCTCCTAAAACGCGTCCTCTAAATACCTACCTTAATATGAGACTTAATGACAGACAAATGGGCACAATTGTGGAAGAAAATACAAGAGGCGTATTTCCTGCAGGAGATGAAAATATGGAGAAGCCGAGGAGAAGAAGAACTGATCACAGCTTAATAAGAACAAAGATAATATTTGTATAAGGTTGGTAACTATTCTTTGGCCAAATCAAAATACTGTCATCACCATCGGTGTAAAGACTAGTGTATTCAAAATCGTTAAACCATTCACTCAATTGTAACATATATCACGCCCTAATGTAACAAGTCGCTTACCTGAGTCCAGCACCAAATACTCCAGCCAGAAATACTCCAGCTAGACCAGGGAGGTGTTGCAGCTTGGACACGTAGGTGACGAAGGCGGGCAACAGTCTGTCATCGACCAGGGGCACGCCGCCAGGGTCGCAACCGCCGAGAACCCACGCTCCCCACGCAGTCAGGCCGCACCACACGCACAGAGATATCGCCAGGATCGCACCGATGCAGAATATGCCTAGAGCACTGGAAAATGTATGTTGCATTAGATAAGTCAGCATTTTGTGGTAAGCTGTGAAAAAGTTGCAGCTTGGCCTCCGACGATAGGGAACGGTGAAGCATTCCGGTGATATTATCCGGTAGGATTCATGCCTCTTCGCCTTTCGAAGGAAGTCAAAGCAAGATTTCAGCCTAGGGTAATAGGTAAGTATATGAACGTAAAAAAATACAAACCGGTTCCCACTTTATTGGCTAGAATTTTTTTATCCATGTATCCAGAGATATCCTTTTCTACTTAACAGTTTTCTCTTCTTTGGCATTTAATACGTAATATAATTTGTAAGGGAGGCCAAATTACCAGATTTGTTTTGTAGAAAAGATGAAAAAGAACAATATAAAATGTACAGCAGTAGCCTTCGTCAATCTTAACAGGGGAAAAAAATAAATGCGTTTCTAAATGGCAGCAAAATGTAATGTATCATAAATATTAATGATAGTTATCTTTGAATGCAAATTGGCTTCACAATACTAGCACATAATTCTTGACATTGAAAGTATATTTACACTAAACAATTACACACTATTTGATAATGTAAAAAATCTGAACTAAAAATAATAATTTTATCAATTGAAAGTTGTATTTTTAACTTGTTTTAAACTCTGTAGGTCAGAAAGGTAATTATGTTATGCAATCCACAACATGTTACGTTATTTTGTTGAAACATCGGTGACATAAATAGATGGCTTTTGTCACTGCGCAGACATTTTGTAGACATTCTGATACCATGTGTTGTTTGTATCATAATAGAATGGGCTATAATGCCAGTGAATTTCGACTACATAATATATCTAGGTATCTTGGTAAAACACCATTTCGTGTTTTTTTCCTGAGAGAGCCGTGCTATCGTTTACCGCTTTATTTTGTTTATTGCTATTTTAATACTAATTCGTGCCATCCCGTGTTACACCCCTAGAATCTCCGTTTTACCCCTGCAGTGGTAATTACCCCCAGGTTAGGAACCACTGGTTTAGATGTACTCGTTTACATACATTTATTGAGAAAGTAAATCCCTACTAATATTATAAATACGAAAGTAACTCTGTCTGTCTGTCTGACTGTTACGCTTTCACGTCTAAACCACTGAACCAATTTTAATGAAATTTGGTACAGAGATAGAGTTGACCTTGAGAAAGAACATAGGATAGTTTTTATCCCGGACTTTTAAAGAGTTCTCTTGCAAACGCGATATAACCGACCTCGACGCGGGCGCAGCCGCGGGCGCGGCCGCGGGCGCAGCCGCGGGCGAGAAGCTATATATTATAAAAGCACTTAATTAATATAGGTGTTTGCCCAAAAAGTAACCTGCTATTTTCATTTTATTACAAATCCACAAAAGTAAAGTAATAAAAAAAATCAAAAAATATATAATATATGTTTAATATCCAAAAAAGAAAACAAAACTGAACAACATCTAGAACATCAATATGTGCACAGACTTCTAAATCATAACTCTTATCAAATAATTGCTGTAATCTTAGTTCTGAGTGAATCCAACAAATATTGCAACTGTCTCGAGGACAGATCCGACTATTCTCAAGACGTACCACAATTAGCCCATTGTTGTCGTATGACGCAAACTATACATTTGCAATTGCATTAGGTGCACGTAATTGTGCTCGTCTGAGTTGGATTGAAAAGAGATAAACAAATGAAAGTTACGATTCTACGTTACTATGCGACTTTTCAAAAAAAGTTTCAATGTTTTCAGAGTTTATTTACATGAATTGTGACGTAGGTACGTATTAATAAGGCAGATGCCCCTGTAGCTAAGTTTTATTTCGAAAGTTATTCGACTAAATGAGTCAAAATAATTATATCGTTTTGATCTGTAATAATTATATATTCCAGCGTTTCCTATCAACAATTACGATTGGTGTGCGTGTACGAACGTGCTTCAAGTTTTTGATGTTTTCATTTTTAAAACATGAACTTGTTTTTAAGCTTTATAAAAACGAGTAGGCTATTTCCCTTAGTTCGGAAATTCTCAGTTTAAAGACTAGCAGTTCACTTCTATAACACAGACATACTCGTATGTTTATATTGACACATGCCCAAAACTTTACGCCGTCTTGTTCTTTACACGGTAAGCCAATTACGAGCTTATAAATAGCCAAATAAGTACTGCACTGATGAGTATTATAAATGGGTCATGACTGCGGTCTACTGCTATGATAAATTGAAATATAGTTTTCTGTATCTTTTGGAATCATAAAACAAAATATATCAACTGTTATTTCATGGATACATCATAATTATAATCTTCAGTAAATCTGCCTTTCCCAAAGGTTTACGTATGTAACAAAAATGTGGTTCAAGAACCAATATAGTCATTTCGTCGATGAAAATCTGTCAATCGAAGTTTCAACTCAATCCAGCATCGATCCTAGTAAATACATCCTATGGGCTTCTTGGTAAAGTAAAATTATTGCGGGTGTTACAGCGAGACGGCGCCATACACCTTGCAGAGCGACGTCCCTCTCCAACACCCGAAAGAATATTACTAAGCGATGATATAAGTTGAAACTGATTGCTTCTTGAAAATTTCTGACTAACTAATAAAGAAATATAATATCAACTCACGCGATAGCCTTCCTCTTGCTGGGCAGCGCGATGTACCTCTGCACCATGGTTTGGTTCACAGAGTTGAAACAGGTCCAGTAGAGGAAGCCGCCGACTACCGCACCCCAGCCCGTCTGACGCTCGTATGGGGAGAAACTCCAACTGGTGACAAACAGAACAATATTGAACAAGGGGGTAAGGTTAGGAGAGGAAATGTGAGGATTAGTGGAAAGTTTCGTACAGAACTGCTGTTGCTAGGTAACACGAGTCAAAAGTGAAGAAATTACTATAAAGCACGACCTTAAGCTAAAGCAAATATATATTCTGGTTTTTATGATCAATGGTCTACTTAAATAAGTTTTCCTGTGTGTAAAATGCTCTTGTAGTGGAAATTATATTTTTTTTTATTTAAAACTGTTTACGACTGTTGTCTGCAATCAATAAATAGCCAAATTGTATTACAGCTGTTATGTAATGACTTTACATGGACGTACTGACGTGGATAGATGGGGTTACGTAGCAAAAACGTACTACCATCGTCACAACAGTTCGCCTCATGAATGGCTAGTCTCATATCTTGGGCAGTTCTCCAACAAGAACATGTGCTGTGACGTCATAGCATACGTCATATTCCGTTCTATTAAATAAGTAATGTTTCCTTTGTGATTATAGACCGGGAAATACTAAAGAAAGAGCTTATTATTCGGGAATTTACCGATTTCTGTTTATTGTACGAACGATTTGATAACACATAAATGTTAATTCTCTTCAAACTCATGTTCACGAATTTGCTCTATATTTTACTTAAGTATTTATTAAAATGACAATAGTATGTCATTTTAATATTTATAATAAAAAGGGAACAACAATAACGTTTAAAAAATCAATAGACAAATGACGTCAATTAAAAATACCTACTTGTATCATATTTAATCTACAAACTCGTATATTTCAATATCTACCTATATATGTAATTGTACGATGAATATTTAAAATTCTGTTGTCCTCAATTCGTGGCACGGCCATCGTTAAGTGTTTGCACGTCGCATTGCAAATTCGCGGCGACGCGCGACCGACTTTTTGCTAGCCAATAATATTTATTTAACAACCAACCAACGAACGAAGTTCGACGCGTCAGTACCACAATAACGAGGCTGAAATGGAGCTGGGTAGGCCACTTGGCTAAAAGTGATGGCAATTGGACTAAGGCGGTAAAAGAATGGTGGCTCCTACAAGGCAAAAGAAGCGTCGTACATCCGGGAGCCAGATGGGTAGACCATTAGTTAAAAGTGTCAAGTCAAGTCTAGATGAAGCTGGCATAGAGCCGATGAAAATGACACGATAAAGGGGAGGCCTATGTCCAGCAGTAGAAAGACAAGGGCTGTGGGATGATGCTGATGATGAACCAACCAAAATTCTTATATATTCGGAAATGTTGCAACAGACTACAAAATTATATAACTTATATTCACCTTTGAAAATAATAGGTTAAAAACATAGTTCTTGTATAACATTTCTTAACGGATAGGGGCTAATGTTATTGAAATTTCTTCAGTATGTTTTTTTTAATCGTGAAAGTCGTCATAGATAGAAAAAAACACAGGTACATTTAATAACAAAATGGAATTATCGTGTACATATACTGCGTTTACCCGTTGATTTTTAAAGACATGAACGTGGGAGAATTCGCACGGTGTCTTGTGGAAACTCTGTCATAAGAACGTTTGAAACGTTCCTTTTCGAGAAAATAAACAGTTTAAAATCATTTTATAAGTATTTTGAAAGACTACGTTAAGATGAAGACGTTACAGATACTTTTAATTGCACGTGCATTTAGAAAAACAATGTCAAGGTTCTCTTGTAAAACAGTGATTTATTATTTTGTTTGTAAGTTTACCTTATTGTAAAGAAATAAAGAATTTATTTATTTCTGCTAAGTAAATAATAGTTATGTTTCGATTGGTTTAGTGATTAAACTAGCAACAAAGCGTATAATGGGTATTCCGCACTATGAATACATCTCAAACTCGCTACGGTCCTAGAAATGACGAAAAATTACTAAACTCTTTTCAAGAACAATTTTTTCCTCTTCATAATATAGTAGATAACTATTCATAATGGAAAACTCATTACAAAGACATTATGTCTCAAGATATATAAAATCTTTTTTCTAGTATTTTACTCCACAGCGGAGTAATGTTCAACAGCAGAACACGTGCCTTCTATCCCAAATAAACTGTATTTTAAAACATACTTACTTAGATAGTTCCAGTCTTCCGGATTCATTAGCAATGTCCAGGACTTCCCTTACACCGCCGACGGCGATGGTCCCGGCGGCTGCCACTAGCACCACTCCGATAAACATGATACCGGTTTGCACCGAGTCCGTCCAGACTACAGCTTTCAATCCACCCTGTATGGAAAAGTTTTAAAATATATTAATTTTTATTTTAATGAGTAATCATTGGAGAAGATGTTTTGTCTCCGATTGAGGTTTATAAATGTGACAAACTTCTATCTGTTACGATTTCGCATTTAGAGTAAACGTGCCATTGAGATACCTACATCTTGATACGAGCTTCTCGAGAAAAAATTAAGTTGTTTATAATTTTTAAAGTTTTGTTCCAAAAGGGTAAAAATGGAGATTATTTCTAAGGCTCCGTTGTCTTTCAGTCTGTCACCAGAGTTTATCCCAGGAGCCATACGACAGCCATGATGACAAAGAAAGATATCAAAGAATATAATTTAAAGTAAAGCAACGAGTGGAACGGTCATAAATTTGATCAGAGACCACTTTCTTTTGAAAATTGAATACTGTCCTATATGTAGCTTTAGTGTCGCGAGCCCGACTCGCATTGGACCGGCTTTGTTTATATTGCATAATACCTAAGACAATAGATTATGAGAATAATTTTACTGTCCCAATGAAAATATTGTCTTGTATATCGTTGCAATGAGAGGCATTATAACATGTCACTTCATATAGCGCTTGTTTAAATTGATTTATGGCATAAATAATGCACGTGTTTGACTGATCCAATATATTAATTAATAACTATATATAATCACTAAGAAAATTTCTAATTGGCCTTATCATTAAAACAAGTTTTGATCTTAATATAATATTGATATTGTTAATATTATCTGCATAATAAAGGCTTTAAATATTCCGTACCCAAATGGTAAAAACGAAACTATATTTTTAGGCTCCCATTGTCTGCCCGTCCGTCTAACACCAGGCCGTATCTCATAAACCGTGAAAGGCAGACATATAATCTAGGTTAAGCCAACCAATTTGTTCTATTTCGCCTATTTGTTCAGAACGTTTAATGTAGCGAGTCCAACTGGACTTGACAGGTTTTTATAGTCCGTAGTATCTCATAACTTCTTCTGTCACTTTTACATACTTTAACAGTTTATAAAAATTACATAAGTATAGTCATAATAAAATATAGGTCTAGCCGTCATAACAGAACAGTACAACATGATGTAACTTGCAACTTAACAAAATATTCTACAATAAACTAAGCTTAGTCTATAACAAGCATTTAAACTCCAACGATGTAACTGCAAAACGATAGCTTTAGGTAAATATACTTCAAATCTGTTACTTAACTTAAACAATTATTTTATTCTTTCATTTCACTTCACATCATTTTGTAACAACATCGTCAATGGCGCTGATTCTGTATTTATGAAAACACATTATTCGATTCCTGATATAATGATATATTCATAAAGAAAAAAGGGTATTTTTAATCCATAAAATAACGATAATATGCATTGCACTCGTATTTCTCTGTTCTTTGCAAGTGCCTGACAAAAAACTAATTTAAATAAAAACTTTTTGCGTATGAATACTTTAATTTTGACTACGTCTGGGTACAAAAATCAGCGCCATACATATAATATGCGTACTTAAATAGATAATAATATCAAATCTACTCACTAATACTGTATACAGGCCACAAATTATAACCATAGCGCCAGCGACTGCAAATACACTGAAACCCGTCACTGGAAATAACAACAAAATATCTCAATAAAGCTGTACTAAACTAAAGGCTTAATAATATGTCGAAGCTAAAAACATCGTACGAATAGGGTATTTGACTAAGGCCCGATTTTTCAATCGTCAGATAACTTTTATCTGAGGAATAAATATGGCCGTTTGACATATTTTCTATACAAAGGCTGTCAAAGCGTCAAACATATTCGTAGAATAAAAGTTATCTGGCGATTGAAAAATCGGCACTAAATCTAATAATGTTAATCTGTCTAGTCCGTCAGACAGATTTCCAAAAGTTTTTATTTTTTTATTAAATGATACAACGGTTTAATCTCGCGTATTTATCGGGATGCTGGCGCGGCGTGGTCGGGAGTCGAAAATATTTTTCAGTTTATTATGATTCAAAAAAATAAGGAAATTAAAAAGCACTTTTTATTATTGGGGGCTAAAACATCATTTGCTAGTAAAAAAGTCACTGGTAAGTGATGTCACACGAGATTTTAAATCACTTCAATTTTTGTCAATGGAATAAAATTAAAAATACGTAGGTACTACATGGATTTTTTTTGGAAATACATATGTTTAAAGACGGACTAAACAATATATTTTTGTAAAATACCCTATTGTAATACATTACGGCGATGTGCAGAAATTTAAACAAAATTCATGTATCATTTGCCAGGAATGTATCACGCTCACACGATATTTTACGTCTTTTCTAAATGAGCTTTGATTCTAGATGAGCATGCATTAATATCTTATAGCAACAAAATTGTACTTAAAAAACTACTGAATAAAGGAAAATTGAATAATTAGGTACATATTACTACACACTTACATTGATTGAATGCTAACGCAGGAACGAAGACCACCATCGGTAAGAATAGTACCTGAAACAAGGGTTAGATATTACTACTTATTAATTTAGAAGATGGGTATGGGATGTTATATATTAAACGCTTTGCTGAATAATTTCCAAGCAAATTTTGGAATACCTAGGCAATTTAATCGTTTCCAGGAACGGTTAGGCGTTCCTGGAAACGACTAAAAAGTATTTTGATGCATGGTGTTTCTCGGATTGTTTTATACACCTGACGATACGTAAAAACTCCAAAGCCAAACTCGATTAAATATTTAAAAGAAAAAAGGATGAAAAATATCGGTTCATCTAGTACGAAGTTCTTTGGTAACAAACATAAAACAATACCGACCAATTGAGAAAGTCCACCCTTTTGAAGTCTTCTGAGAAAAACATAGATGAAAATTAAATGTTACTCAATATTTAACACATTATTTTCATTCATTTTCTAAATTACCACCTTTAATTCATTAGAATACATGTTTAATCATAAAACATCATAATTCATTAGCAAAACAACAAAAAAATGTTATCGTCAAAATATGTCACTACGTGATTAAAAACAATTCTATTATTGTGACAATATAACTTTACTTTGCCCTATTTCCGCATTCAATAATATTAGAGTAATTAAACATTGTTTGCGTTCATTAATTTGTGTTTCAATCAATTGTTCTTGTTTATAAAGATATCAAGACATCGGTACAAAGGTTGATAATATTCCTGAGTTTAAAGGTTACACGGGCAAGCCGGTTCGTTAAATTAACGTACATTCTGAACAATGTTGTTGGTTTTCACAGGAAAAGACTTTATTGACTTTATTTATTGCTTAAAAGTGAAATATTAAAAGAACGAAACAATTGTTTATCCCCAACACCAAAAGATAGGAGTCTGATTCGTTCACTCTCAAGCAAATCATTAGGGCTTTAGTGAAAAGAAGAAACGCAAGCAAACTCTCCGATTGTATAATTATTATATTGTTTATGATCTTTCGGAATTTAATATCTATCTTCCTAACTATCTAACTTTCGTGAGGCGGATGCATTATTTAATAAAATAATGGTTTTCTCTACTAATTCATAAATATCCGAGCGTTACTCGAATATCTACAACAAACATTTGAAAACATGAAAACATTACGTCAACATACATTAAGTGGTCAATTGACCATTGTAATCTTTGAACAATGTTTATATTGCCGCGATCAAAGTACAGCACACCAACCATGTTTAGCGGAAATTGTAGCAAAAATAGACTTTAGAAATATCTGATCATTATTCTAAAAGTATGGAATACTTTGCTACTGTCTACGCGATCACATTGAAACTTGTTACGTAAAGGTGATTGTGAATAGCTTCGTATTTCTCAAGCCAAATCAATAATACTACGGGTTATGCTTTCGTCTAAATGATTACGGATCCGTCAAACAATCGGCGTACTTAGTCAAAGCAATGTGTGGTCAGTACGTCATACACTCGTAACTTTGTTTGTAAATTGTACGTAAGATATGCAAACGATTTTTGTTGCTGGTTTAAGTAGTTTTTTCTCGACTCTTGGATTGTTACTAGACTATAATAAAGGCCTGACTGTTAACACTAAGGCTAATATCGCTGGACACCCGCCAGATTAAACGCACACAATCTGGAAAATTATCATACAATTATTCTAAGTGTAATGCCTACATGTGATAGATAATTCAATATGAATCGCTTTATTTACTGAAAACATGGGTCCGTCTAAACTTTAGTGAAATAACGCCGGGTGACAGAGGCGGAGACAGGCAGAACTAGATGAGTTAGACTCCTTCAATAAAAGCCAAAGTAATATGTCCCTGGATAGAGAGAAATGAAAGGAGAGTTCGAATATAGTCTTACAATAGCAGCAGTAGTCTTTAATAAACAATGTATGCGATTATTTCTAAGGTTTTGTTTTCGTCAGAACTTGAACAGAGCAAATATTCCAAACTAGCTGTTGCCCGCGACTTCGTCCACGTGGTTAGAATTTTCCCCATTTTCCATTGTATCTTCGCTCCTATTAGTCGCAGCGTGATGTTATATAGCCTATAGCCTTCCTCGATAAATGGTCTATTCAATACAAAAAGAATTTTTCAAATCGAACCAGTGGTTCCCGAGATTAGCGCGTTCAAACAAACAAACAAACAAACTCTTCAGCTTTATATATTAGTATAGATATAGATGTCACGCCACGCTTATAAAAGATGCAAAATAACAATAAGGCTTTATTGAAAAATAATATTATTTATCGGGCGACTGATGTTCATAAATCATTAAAAAACTTGTTTTTATAACGCGCAACTAAAGACTGTGGCAACGTATCGAATCAATTCTTTGAAGCTTGCTAGTAGCGAATGAGAAGGACACACACGATTATACATGTATCACAAATTGTCACTTGAGATTTGTTTTTTTAGTAATTTACACTCCTTTGATTTTAGTAGTAAAAAAAAGATTTATACAACTTGCTGTGTCACTTCTCAAAATCCTACTTCCTACTAATGTTTTAAACGCGAATGTTTGGATTTATGGATGTTTATGCCTCGTTAACGCAAAAACTACTGAACGGATTAAGACAAAACTTGGTACACAGATAGTTTACAACTAGTAATAAACAAGGGATCATTTTTCTCCCGATTGTACGTTCCTGTGAGATTTTTCGCAAATGGAAAATCATTTTTTATTTTTTTCATTAAAAAAAGACATACCAAGAATACTGTTTAAATATCAAAACCACTGGAATATAAGTATGTTAAGATCTAGCTATCTGTGGACAATTGATGTTCATTTTCTTCGTGTACACCGGCGTGGGCAAAGTCCATTGCGGCGAAGCGAACGACCTTACGCATACAACTAATAAGAAATTCTGATTCAGTAACATTCTAAAGTATGGCAAACAACTGCGACCTGTGAACTACATTTATGTAACTGTAGGTACAATGTTTCTAGACACGTTATTTACAATTAATAGTACATTGAAAATAAGGTCAACAGTGTCTTTACTATTTTTAAACATTATAAGTGTAATGGGATATTTGACTAAGGGCCGATTTTTCAATCATCTATCTGAGGAATAAATATGGCCGCTTGACATATTTTCTATACAAAAACTCAAAACGTCATACATATTCGTCAGATAAAAGGTATCTGGCGATTGAAAAATCTGCCCTAAAATAACCTTTAATAATAAGTAAATAAATCGGTTGATTAACATAAAAAACCTATCTTGCTTCATGCATTAAAAAAAACAAATAAACATGACTCAACAAATTGAAATCTCGTGTGACGTCATTTATCAGTACGCGTTACCGACAAGTGACATCGTATCTACGTCACTATGTAGCCCCCACTTTCAGACGTTTCAACAGCTTTGATCAAAAAGATAAAATATTCAAAAAAATATTATTTTGTTTAAAAATTAAAAAATCATGGACATTTTTTTTTTTAAAACGATCTGCCATATTGCTTCGATTCCTTTAGTCAAAAAACAAATTGTCCGTGGCAAAACGAATTATAGTAATTGAATTCATTTAATGTGAAAAGAGTAATATAATATCATATTGGTTGAGTTTTTACGGTGGTGTACATTTATTTATTTAATAAGTTATTCTCACGCGTATTTATTGTGATCGCACGACTAGTTTTGGACCTTACCGGAGCAAGACTAAAATAACAGTCTTTAATCATGTGTTGACGCGACAGTTGTCAAATAAATAATTATGAATCGGTTTCACGAGAGTCTTTATAATAGTGTACATATCTGTTGTTCTTTCACAATCGCACCTCTGAAGCATTTTCAGCAAATTTTGTTCAGACAGCTAACGGTTGACACGCTCGATTAATAAGGCAATATTTGCAAAACATCTGAAATACAGTCGGATACAGCCGCGAGCATGAACTTGTCATATAAATGGTGGCAAACATCTATTCGTCTATTCCTAGGCGCTTTAGATAATATGTGTCTATCTGCCTACAAAGGTATTACGTCTAGGCTCAGAAACATCTTTTAACACTTCAATAGTCGGCGATATCTAAGGGTAATCATAATCGCGTAGATTTCATGACGCCGGTATTTTCTTAAATCGCTCTGGCATTTCGAGTCTCTAGTTTTTATCATTCAGTGCACCGATATCCGGGTGCTGAATAAACTGTTAGATAAATTAAAAATAAAGATAAGTCTTGACTTTCGTATATTTCTAACAAGTTTTGTTTTAACTTTTAACATCCTTGTTATCCATATTTGGGTATATTTAACACGAATTAGCATAGAGGTGGTACACTATTCGATCTTTTTTTTTATTAGGACGACATCGTGTAGTGTTTGTAAAATGTTTTTGCAAACATGAATAATAATTTAAAAGATTATATTTATGATTTAATTCTTTTTAAAGAGAATAATAATAATTAGCAAATGAACTTACCTCGTCTAGAAGGAACAACACCGAGGCGGCTGCCCGGACATGACGGTTGAACCTCAGCTCTAGGTACTGAAACAAATGAAAACTTCAGTTATAAAGTCAGTAGAACGGTCAACGAAAGTCAATAAACAAATGACACTCACAAAGAACTGAGGAATGCTATGACGGCAAATGTCCCCAAAGTGCGTTTTGGCTATTTTTCAGATGTCAAGCCTTTTTCCCCGAGCAACATAAAAACTCATCGAATTTGTGAAAGGCATAGAACACTAAGTATCTATCTAATTGTCTCAACGGGTTTTTGATGCCCACGGAACATAAATTGAATTTTCTAGACATTTCATTAATTATAAAAAAATCATCATCTTTTTACCTACAAACTTGAAATAAAAGCCTGTGTGAAATAAAGAAAAATATTTTTAAGCAGCTTCAAATAGAAGGAGGCTTACAATGCATCTGTATTTTTTTTTTGTCTGTTACTTTAGAACTTTGGCGTGGATAGACCGATTTTGTTCATTATTTTTCATTTAACGCGTAATAGCTGTCATTTGATCCCATAACATTTCCTTAAGTTTGGCTCAGTAGTTTAATGTGCTTGTATGTTTATTAACTACACATTGTTTTTCAGAGAGACAACGCAAAAAAAGTTATTTCATCTTTATACACCGGCAAGAACATTCAACAAATCTCGTGTTGTATAGACCCTTCACCGAGGAAGGTTTTAGGCTATATACCATCAAGCTGCGATTAAAAGGAGCGAAGATACAATCGAAAATGTGGAAAATTATTCATCTTCGAGGGATTCCGTTCTAAAAATCCTAAATTATATCTTCTAACCACGCGGTCGAAGTCGCAGGCAACAGCTAGTTATCTACAATAGTGATTTCTAATAAAATACACGTATGCAAAGTCTGGACTTCAGTCATTCTAGATAATTGTAATAACATAACACGCTAACGGGACACCATAACAATTTTATGATTCACAGAACACTGCGATATTGCAACTTTAGTATTCCTTGGTATTTTCAACATAATGTTAATGTGAGTACTAGTGAGTAGAAACGATTGATCGACCAGGAAATGTCATGTGTTTTAGGAAAACCCATAATTCTTGGCTGTTCAAATTATGTGGGCTTTTCTTGTATATTACGGAAGACAGTTTATCCTTTATAATAATTCCAGCCAGTATATTGTTCAACAGCTGGATGTAGTTTTAACTTGAGTCAAGGTTCGTTTCGATTTCAAATCGTCTTACGAACTAAGCTATCGGTGTCTCCGGTCAAGAACTCAAATCTTTCCATAACGTTGTGTTGCGTCCACAGGTTGTGTCTTATGACAGACTTTTATCCATAACGCAACAAATCGCGTTATTTTTCTATTTTGTTTTTAAAATCAATCAAATTCCCGAAGCGTTTATGAAATCAATAAAGAATAAAAAAGATTTCAACATTTGAATACCATATTATAGGTATCAACATGACTGGCAAATTTTATTCGTTGCATATATTTCATAAGACGTCTTTGATCGACTATACATAGAGACTACAAAAAACTTAACAAATAGACAAACGCTCATCGAATTCAATAAAACTGATCAGCAAATCATCTTTAGTAGACTAACAAAAACTCACATGTACACACAGCCTTGTACGAACATGTGTATTTTTGTCCGCGGGGAGCAAAGTCCATTGCAGGTTGTCATACAGTGATAGATTACTTAATACTACGATAAGATCGAACATACTGAGATAAATTACTTCAACAAGAGATGATTGTCCGGCTGTTCATATTTTATTGCCAAAGAGTTAAATGTAATTCTTGATTTATGTGATACTAGCTGTTGCCCGCGACTTCGTCCCGGGGGTAGAAGATATAAGTTATGATTTATACCTGCCCTGTTTTTTTTCACATTTTCCATCGTATCTTCGCTCCTATTAGTCGCAGCGTGATGGTTTATAGCCTAAAGCCTTCCTCGATTAATGGTCTATTCAACACAAAAATAATTTTTCAATTTGGACCAGTAGTTCCTGAGATTAGCGCGTTCAAACAAACAAACTCTTCATCTTTATATATTAGTATATAGAAGTATAGATTACAATTATATTCTCGATAGTTCGAGACTTGCTGACGTATTCACAAACGTCATTTTAAAGTTTGTGTGATGAGAACTACCATTTGTTCTCTGTCTTATTTATCTATAACTAGCCGTTGAGCGCGACTTCGTCCGGGTACAAGATGTAAGTCAGATGTTTTTATAATCGGATTTGTAGTTTTGGAGTGCACGCATTTTCTACCCTTAGCCCACCTCAATAAATGGGCTGTCTAACAGTGAAGTGTTTTATCGAAATTAAATCGGACCAATAGTAACTGAGATTGGATCAAAAAAACAAACTGTTCAGCTTTTTAATTTTAATAATGATATACACTTTGCACGATTGCAAGGGGAACCTATCAAGAGCATCATGTAGAAGATGTTCATATGCTGAGGACAAAGACATAGAGAAAGCACTTATTTATTAGAAATATTTAAGTATAGGAAATTATAAATTGTCTAGTACACATAATATAAGCTTTGGTTACTGGTTCACTTTAGTGGCGATCTGTATAGTTGTGGAACAAAATATATTAAAAAAAAAAATGTCTCGGGTAATGCCATCTTGTCACTGTAACGTAAATGTTAAGACAAATAGACATTTAGGAACGATACAAGCAAAGTATTGTAAAAGTGGCTGTAAAGCATTTAAACCGTACATTTAAAATAGAGAATTAAATTTATTTGCAAGTTTACTCATAACATTTCGTCACAGAACAACGTCATAAAAACGTATATAAATACTACTTTATCCATCCTTAACTATTATCTAATCTAACTTTCATGACATAAAATTATATTCAACTTCTCATAAGTGAAATTTTCTTATATTAAGTTTACATAGTAACTATCGAATTCAATTTATCGAGTAGTTCATATATCAATGTAACATTTATCTTTATTGTACATTAAATTTATTGTTATAATCATTCCTACATGCTGGGCTGTAACATTTAGGATTTTAAAATGATAACTTCTGATTCTAGAAAATGATTGGTATTAAGACTTCTACATTATTTTCATTTTTTATGGAGTTTCTTGCCGATTCTTCTCCATAAGAATGACATTTTGGAACCGTGCACCTAGAGTCATTATTGTAACCTTTTAAAAGTGCCTGGAAATCTTCCTTTATGAAACAAAAACATTTTTGGTTTTTCGATTTTGACATAAAATAACACTGTATTTAACTCTTAGGCGTTGTATTTACATAAACACACGCAACAATCAAAATACCAGGTCACTAACCAACTTCTCTGAAAGCAAGACTTTTGCAGTTGCGAAAAAATGGCATATTACGCGATCTCACTTTAACTTTAAACGGTTTATTAAAGCCATAATCTAACAAAAACATATGACTTACCTCATAAGACGAGGATAGCCGGAGAGTACAAAACACCGGTAGGTATATGGTAGCCACCACAGCGCAACTCAGCGAGACTCCTATTATCACCAGCCAGTACTGCGTGCCGTAGTTGTATATTTCAGCCGGCGTCCCCAATATCGTCACACCTGATACGTAACTGAAACAAAAGACAAGTGAATTAAGAAAATCAGACGATTTAGCATAATTTATAAAGCCTTTTGGAATCTATTAGAATCAATAGCTGTTGCTTCCGGCACTATAAATCGAAAATGATCTCAAGGGAATATAAAATCGGAAAGAGAACTTTCCTATGTGTTAATCAGGTTACAATCTGTAGACAAATTTTCGTCCAAATGCGTTCAGTGATTTTGCGTGAAAGAGTAAGAAACATCCATCCATACTGGCAATCTTTCGTTAATTTGTCGGATTAATTTGCTTGAAATATAGTAGGTGCAATATACAGGTTATGAATTAGAACAATTCCTCATATTTCTACTCTTAGTTCGGCATGGACGGCATGCAAGTAATATACCTTTATTCAAATTTTGGACTGCTTCCAATTACATATTTTGTGTACTAAATTCTGCATGTGCCTATTTTCGGACTAACACCCCATTCACTGAAGTAGACATTCATTTTTTAATTAGTTCAACAGTTTTTTTATACTACTTTCTTACTTCTCATTTGATACGTATCAGCGGTACTTAAAATTCATAAACTTAGAAACTGCTTTGCAAATATATTTTTAGCTATAATATTTTTTTCTCAGACCATTGGTTAACCGTTAACCTATTAAATGCTAACGTCATAAACCATCAATTTCCATTGAAACCATGCAAAACTGATGACGAGGCCTGTAAAACGTACTTTGATAACTACGATAATTGGTACTTATATAAGAGTTAACGTTACTAGGCGCGCATGTATGTGAGGAACCATTAATAATTATGTGAGAAACAAAGGAAGAACGTAAATGACATTGGCGATAGTACTTGGTGCATTAAATTATTGCTAGGTTCTAGGTGTTTTTTTTTTCTAAATTGATATGTTCCGCATTTCTATGTTTTGGTGTGTATTGTATATTGAAACTTATGAGGTGGAAACAATATGTTTTGGAATTGTTTCGATGATAAATTGGCAACTGATGCTTCTACCGATGTTTGTTACTCTTTGACGCAAAAAACACTGACAGATTAAGACGAAACTTAGAACACTAGTTTTTAATCAGGATTAATACATAATAACCATGAGTATACATACTGTCGATAAATTAATTAAAAAAATATTTGATATCGATTTAGCTCACGATTCAGAAGTCCGGTTAGGTCCGAAACTAGTCAGGCTATTCCGATAAATATGCGTAGGTAAACTATGAGAGAAGTAATTAAAAATTAATGTTTAAAATTTCGGTATCTCTTTTACTTTCGATCCGTGGATAGAAATAAAATAGGAATTTGAAAACAATGGGGAAGGTAATGCAAAACTGATATTCTTGACAATGAATTTGAAAGTTTATATTCTAAGTAAATGTTCTACTAACTACTCTACTAAACGACACTAAAAAAAAACAAAACATTATCGATAATTTACCCTGCAGTACTACCACTACCGTCATTATATTTTCGGTATCTGCTACCTGTGGCTACAAGTACTTGTACAGAGTTAAGAATCTTTTCGAACATAAATAGGTAGAGGTAACTACTAATTTCTAGCCAAAAAAAATACCAAATTTCTTTTAACCAAAAAGCTTTCTTTTCGGGAAGCATAACTATGAATCTTTCAATGACAATTAAAAATACATTAGTTATTATTAGGCAGAGCTGACTAATTTGGATTTGTGCCCAATTACTGTATAAAGTGAAATGGCCACACACTCATGCGGCCAAATCTACAAAAACCTATAGTTTTGGCCTCAGACAATTATCGATGTGCCGAGATAAAAAACCATTGAAGAGTTATAACACCTTTTCGGAATGATTTCTATTAAACTACGTAGACGGGAATTAACGCTAACGGACATTTATCATGACCTTGTTACTCTGGCCATGGTCACAAGAATACCAGTTTATGTAATCCTAATTTCTTCTATCCTACGAATATTATAAACGCGAAAGTTTGTATGCAAGGATGTTTGGATATTTGTTCCTCAGTCACGCAAAAAACATAGTACTGATTTTGACGAAACTTGGTACACAAATAGTTTATAACCATGATTAACACATAGTTTTATTTTGATAGTAACTGTCGTGAGAATAATTCATTATCTATATATACTTATACTAATATATAAAGCTGAAGAGTTTGTTTGTTTGAACGCGCTTATCTCAGGAACTACTGGTCCAAATTGAAAAAATCTTTTTGTGTTGGATAGACCATTCATCGAGGACGGCTTTAGGCTATAAACTATCACGCTGCGACTAATAGGAGTGAAGATACAATGGAAAATGTGAAAAAAACAGGGCAGTTGTAAATCATTACTTATATCTTCTACCCACGGGGACGAAGTCGCGGGCAACAGCTAGTTAAATATGTAACGGTTTACTCACGCTTATTTCGACTCGCGATCCCGCCGCGTCTGCTCATGATTAAGGACTCTGGTTGGGTCCGAAACTAGTCGGGCTACCCCGATAAATACGCGTGAGTAAACCGATACATCATTTAACATAGTTTTATGGTCTCGTGGGATCATTTTCGATCCGTAGCGGGCGGGCCCGCAGGCAACCGCATCCACAAAAACTCTACATCATTTTAAACATGCCTCAATCTACAATAGTAGTGCCAACGAGTAATCTGTGTAACACAGGCAGATACGTATTCCTAACATAAAATTGTGTCAAACAACTATCTAAGTACCAACACGACACAGGCCAGTGCAATTTTATGACCAGTTTTATTTCCGGCTCGTGAAGCAAGCAAAGCGATTTATGAAAATGAGTTACTCCAATCATTGATTACTTAACTTTTATATTTTTCCACATAGGAGACTTTTTAACTGAGAGTACCACTTCCTAAAGTAATACTATCATGGTTGTGGAAGTGTCACAGCGGAAAACATGGCGAAAAGAAGAATCTTTATTTTAGACAGGCAATAATATTATCTACTTTAAAACGGATCGGTGAGCCTCCAGAAATCCTCTACATGAGGTGTTTGTCACAAAAGTGCTAAACAATTGAATAAGAGGCAGTTAAAAATCACGACATCCCAAACTAACAAACTTATTTATTCTACCTTTCGTACATTGTGCCTTTATTACATGTGCGAGGAATATTCAAGCAATCCCCTGCTCGCGAGACGAAACATGTTGCTACGGTGCCAATTATGTACACAAAACATGTCTATACATTAATCTTACCTGGCTATCAGAGACATGGCAACGGGAAAGGTCGACATCGATCTCCCGCCGAGCAGATAATCCTTGATATCCACTACTGCTTTTGATCTGGAGCCGATAGCACTGTACCACACTCCACCAGCGCAGGATGCTGCACAGAGAACTCCGAACACCACGTAGTCGCCCACTCCGAAACCGCCTTCACTCATCGTGAATGACGGTGTCATCTTGATTTAAGTACCTGCGGCAAAAGATAAAGGAATCTTAAGCAGGTAATATTAAAAAAAAGCCTGGTGATTTGGCTTTGGTATCAAAGTACTCAAAAATATCATTCAATGGAATTTTGTCACGTTGGTGTTTTTAGAATAGATTCTATGGCTGGCTTCCATCTCCGGCATCGGATCAGCTCTGTCCTGTCATAATATTGTATCGTCTCGTACATATGCTGCTAAAATTCTAGCTCAATCCGCAAAAGAAAAGTGTATCAAATTACTCTTGCAAGATTTGAATACAGACCCACAGACCAAGAGACCTAGTATATGGTCTAGGAAGAGTTTTGAGAGCAGGATTCGAACCCAGCATCTCCGTCTGAGACTGTCACTCTCTTTTCATTATTAAGTATCAAATGTGTTGCCTTAGCCCAAAACTCATTCGGCATCCGGCAGATGTGACCAGCATAATTTCATTACAGTTTGGCATAAACAGATATAAAGAGAATAAGCGTAAGTGGCTGTGACGTTGTATGATGCAATCTGAATAAACTTTGCAATGCTATCAATATTAACTAAGAAACAGGTTACGTAAGATAAGAGCTGATTTTGATGTAAAGGCATCCTTACTCTGGATAGGAGTTTATAGAAACTCCTTCGCAATTGAGGTCTTTCTTTATGAAGAGACTGTATGATACAGTCGCTAGCTACTTAGATTCGGTCAATTGTTATCCCATGAAAACCTATCATAACCTTGAAGATATTATATTATTTAGGTTTACAAAGCACTGCCCTTAATACACATTAAGAAAATCTGCCTCGTTAATAATTATCGTCTTCGCAGCACAATTTGTTTTTTAACTGAGTGACGAGTGACAAGATTGCACAAGTGTGACGCACGTATCAAACAGTATGCCATAAATTGTTATACGTCAAATATTTTTTTGCACTTATTGTAGTTTTTGTGAAGTTCTATAGTGCGGTTGTTTCTCATAGTAATTTCATGATGATTTTTGCTCAGAACGGAATCGTAGGGATCTTATGCAAGTTAATAATGATCGTGACAGAGTGGCGGGTTTTTTATTTTGTGTAGGTAATTATAAAAACAACCAGCTTATAAATGGGTACTGCTGGAGTCAGGGGTTTGCATGGTAGGAAAAGCTTGACGCTAGCTTATTTGCGGTTTGGCAATTACAAATACTATTCGGACTCCAGGAGTTCAATTTCATATTCTGTGATCAGATTTCAGTGCCATAGAATAATTAAGAAAGTAAATGAATCTTTATAAAAGCCACATTGTTACTTTGTCTGCATTGAGATCGGACCTCTTGAATACGAATCCATGCATAGAAGGCAAGGCCACCGCGACTAGGGTACATAAAAATTTTGACAACGAAATCTCTGCTGGTCCAGAAATATGTTTGAGTTTTACTTTAGGTTTTCAATAACATGCCTTTAGCTTTCCATGGTTTCCTGCTATGTAACTTTGAAAAATTCCTTGAGAATCCATTATTATAATGGAAATATCCATCGAAACAGGTCACGCAAATCGTTCTCGTAATGCTGCTAAATGTATTCTAATTTTGTGAGTTGGAATTTCCTTAAAAAGCGACAATTAATTCAAGAATTTCGTTTCTTATTTATTCCATAATAATGTAGTACTTTCTTAGCATGAAATCTCTTGCAAACCAAATCTCGACAATTATTTAACTACTATTGATGCGTGGGAAAACTTGGCATTATATCTTTAAAAGAAAGAGGTACTTCAAAATTATTTATAACTTAAAGACATATAGTGCGTAGCATTCTAAATTCATTGTGTCAAGCATTCATTGATCTCGTGTAGTTTTACGTCCCAGCGTGACCTTTAAAAGTCGTTCAAACAATTGGAAAAGAATAGAAAAAACAAAAATGACTCAAGTGAGGATGATGTTATTGTTGGAAGCAAGACAGCGCGATACACGGCACAGAGTCTGTCTGTCTCTCACACAAAACTGCAACAGCTATAATTTAGGTGTTGGTGGTAAGCTCTTAAAAGACGTTCGAGATAAATTGCTACGCATTACCACGCAACGGCCAAAACGCGGAAGACGTTGCAAGGCGGTTCAGGTTATTCAGTGATAGTCTGACACTGCCCACTTGTCTTTATCCCCCAAGGATGTGGGTGTAAATGAGGATTCCACTGCTTTTACAAAAAAAAAATGATATCGACGTCAACTAACATTACAGGACATGCAGAGAGTCCAATTTCCCGTATGAGGCCAATATTCGTGTTATATCTACTTATAGGTAAGTGCTTGTTTTATATATTGATTTATTGTCTTTAACCACTATCATATTATGTGGGCTATGTGGCATGTCCCAATGCCATAGAGGTCTGATTTTAGCTGTTGCGTGAGGCCTCTTTGTGGAAGTCATTTGTATGTGACACTCTCATTGACTTGATCTGGCGACACTAACCGCGATGGATGAAAACGGTTGAAATGTCCCGACATAATAATAAGTACGAAAAAAAACAATAGAATACACGGGAAATTTTTCCTGTTTACAATCGGCAATATACTCGAACACAACAAATTTGTACTAAAATGTTTTGGCCAGAACTGTGTTGACACTAAGACGTCTTTAATTAGATTCAAAATCGCTATTTTAAAACACAAATATGTCGATTCAAGGTGAATAAAGCGATGAATTTAGCTGACTTTAGAGATAACTATTAACAAGATGCAAAGTTTTTTGTTATGACAAATCAAGAAACAATATACACCATGCTTCTTTCGCTTTTTTCCAAAAGGATATCATGCCCAACTTTGGGTCACTTACGGCTCCAGCATATGATATTTTTATCTAGTTGAAGAAAACGCTTCAAGCCCTCAGGAATTTATACCTTGTGTCGCGAGATTTTCACATAAGTTCAAGTCACATGCACAATTACCTTTTAGATTGAATGTTCCACCGTAAAAAGGAAATCGAGGCTTATGATAAAGCCAATATTTAACCAGTTGAAGCATTAAAAGAAAACTTTACAGTTATGTACCTTATTAAATGATGTAACGGTTTACTCACGCGTATTTATCGGGGTAATCCGACTAGTTTCAGACCCAACCGGAGTCCTTAATCATGAGCAGACGCGGCGGGATCGCGAGTCGAACTTTCGTTTTTAGTTCGAAGTTATGTACCTATTCACTGTTAATCTCCACAAAAATATACAATTAAAAATGATTTCAACTACGTCGCAATTTCAGATAAAACGAATAAATGAATTCAGTAATTAAGAAACGCATATTCTTTACTCATTGTACGTTAGTTACCTACAAACATAATATCGCGAAATGGGAAGTTTACATTTTCGTTTCATAAATATTACGCTGTACATTAGATGTTGTCGACCAAGAAAGTTTATGTTGAGCTAGGCTACACTTTTTTCAATCAGATGTGTTTAAAGCATTGTACCTGTTATAGTTTTCGTTTACGTCACGATTTAGGCCGTTTATACAGTATGCTACCATTTTAGTCACAAATGATGGTAGTACTGTTGATTAACAGAGCGTCTGATTTTATTTGTAATAGTAGCTATTGGAATTGCACGTTGACGTGAATATTTAAAAATGATCTTATTTTAAAGAAAGAAAAAAAGAATATTAACCATTTCCTCTTACATATATTTGTACAGATTACTTATATATTATTTTCTAGAGTCTTTTAAGGTGATCGGTCATTCAGGACTTAACTGTTTTGTTTCTTTTACTTGACTCGTCGTACATTTCTAGTTTGTACTAGACAGACCTCCGGTGGTTTAAGCCAGGGTAGTCCGGTATACTTGTCCGCCTTGCCCAGGGCGAAGAAAGTGAGGATTATTGAGGATTTCCCCGGGTAAAAAAGGTATAAAACAGTTTTGTCTATGATTATTTTCGCGCGTCTTCATACATACGTATATATATATATATATAGTCCTCCTTATCGTTTTCGATAACGGCGACCATTGGCAACTTAAGGTACTTTAACAAGGTGAGCAACTTGGTAAACAATAAAACTCTCACTATCACTCATAATTAACTTTCACTTCTGTATTAGTCGACCTTGACATTGCCAAGGACATATTGAACCAAAAATACCATATTATACAAACTACACCATATTCTTTTGAAAAGGTATTTCTAAATTCGACTGAATTATAACCGCCATGTTTTTTCACTATTAATGCTTATTTACGTGGATAAACATTAGCATTAAAAACAGAGTCTTTGTGTATTGTAATTGTTAGGAAAGTTATGAAGTAAGTATTTATTTGAAAGTCCCGTTTGTACGGGAGGACTAATAGCGCCACCCTTGACAAAAAAAGTATCTCAAAAACGATCTCTAAGCCCGTTTTACCACTGCTAGAACTACTTCTGACAATTTGATATAGGGTAAGATTTTTTTCGCGACCTTTTAAAAGAATAACTCTATCATTTATATCTACTGCATTTGGTAACTTAACAAAAATGGGTGTGACTTTTTACACAAACACAGTATAAATAAACAAACTTCGCTTTGGTAATCGTTATTAAATGTTTTGCCTCAGTTTTTATTCATGTTTCATTTATAACTGAGTATTTAGACAAAAAACATTATAAAGACACATTAAGTACTTAATGGAGTATAGGTAGAGCGGGTTCGAAAACTACAACACCCTGTACCTACATTAAACTTGTTTTTAAAATAAAAACGTCAAGAGAAACAAACGACTTTTTAATAAAAAGCAAAAATACAAACTCGTCCATTCAATGTCGCACACGGGGTTAAGTGATCCAGCAAGCTGTGATTTACGCATAGTCCCGGGTTTGATGCTCGCATGGAAAATATTTTTATTACTGATATTTTATAGTCGATCAGTAATTAGAAGTAGGTATTTTGGTATAAGTTAATGTAAACTTTAATTATTGGTAATAACTTCTTCAATTTAAATAATTGATTTAATTGTGTTGAGATAATATTGTCGTTGCTCGCGTGTCGTTAAATATTATTTACATTAATTGATTTACGAAACACGCTTATTTTGTTTCTAAGCGAACGCTCGAAATTAGAAAAAAACTACATTTTTATGTTTCAGTACTAATTGCTAAAATATTAAAATATGTTATCCAAATAAATGAATAACTGACTCACCTTTCCTTTTATGTAGTAAAACACAAACAGTCTTAACTTTGATATTGCGGAAGTAAACAAAGCGGAATTGATCTCGTATATGGGATGTTGCCAACCGCGCAAGGGCATGAACATGTATTGGCAATAACAACGTCACCAAACCTGCACAACCGCATTGCACGGTTTACTTTCACTGAACATAACTTCTGCAAACCACTGACGTGACTACCATCCGCCACGGAAATCGAGACTACGTTACTTTACTTAAATCTCCCGCCTGTCCACATGTCAATGTCACTTGAATCCAATAATATTTCAGGAATTTTACAAGAAAAAAATATAAACAATATCACACGCGATTCTATACTTTAAAATTGATACAAGCTCCCGCAAGCTGCCATGCAATGCATCCGACACTACCTATAAATTAAAGATGAATGAATCTTTTATAGGCATACGAGAAAATTATCAATTGAAATCGAATGTGACGTGCACATTGGCAGCTGTCTGTCGCGAAACCGTGCCACAGATTGTGAATTACCACATGGTTGGTGAAATTAAAATAGTTTACCTAG
This sequence comes from Trichoplusia ni, assembly GCF_003590095.1. Classification (NCBI taxonomy): domain Eukaryota; kingdom Metazoa; phylum Arthropoda; class Insecta; order Lepidoptera; family Noctuidae; genus Trichoplusia; species Trichoplusia ni. The sequence goes on from NC_039492.1 coordinate 4,938,322, forward strand.
CGACACCTAGTGTATAGTGCATGTACTATGTGCGACACTGTTTTATCGACTGTTACTTTTAATTGTTAGCTATGTCACCTACGTACCGGTCGAGTCACTGACTGACGGCCGCTTTCTATATTCGATCTCAATCCCTAATTTACGGATCGAGATTGACATTTGAATCCATTTACAACTTTTAGTGTTTCTATAACCGATCCATGGATCGTTTTCTCGATCTTTTTCTTCAATCTATCTTTGGGAGGGCGGATCGAGATTTTAGATTGGTATTTGTATGAAAGTGACAGTTATGCGTTTTCTATAACCGATCTCTGGTTTTGACAAATCGATTTTTGACGTTTTTGATCTATAATTGCGATCCCCAATTTTTTACGGATTGTAATGAGAAATCTGTTAAAATGGAAATATTTTCAAGTGATAGTGATAGCGATCTTGAAGTATTAGCTCAGCTATCGGACTGGGATAGTAGTGACAGCGAAGTAGAACAAACTCTGTCCTTAAAATTTGTAATTGTGATTGTGATGTAGGTATCGAGTGGTTGTTCTGTACTTTACTTGTAAACGGGAGTCAAGGATTTAAGCTGAAGACCAGCGCTCAGTAATTCTTTTGGATTGCTAAGCATAAGCTGACGCTTAAACTTTTTTGGTTTCGGTATTATAGTTTTTGTGTACTAAGTACACTTTTACCAATATCTGTAATACTGGAATGAATAGATAACGATTATAATATTCTCGTTTTGATTTATTTATTTAAAATCATGAAGTATCATTACAGGGTTTACCCTAATGCGACAGCAAAGAACTTAAACTAAACAAAAATTGCAACACATTACATTATTAAAAACACGTCAGTCTGATTTTGAAGAAATTGGTGGCGTGGAGAGCAAATTTGTTCTCGCGGTAGGAACCACCAGTAGGTGCGGGCTTCGCCGCCCACTCCGCCACTCAAGCACTGCAATACTTCCGGGTGATTCTCCACTCCACGAAGCACCTTCACCAAGTAGACGACCAGTGCAAACTCCCGTCTCATATACAGTTGATTATTGCCAACCATGCCCAGAACAAACAGAGTGGGATCCATGAGTAGGTAGAACGGATTCACCCCATACAGTTTCTTGTACAGATGGCGCGTGAACTTATTCTGAATGCGCTCGAATATTACCGCTGTATTCTATTCTATAGCTGAGACATCGGAAAACGAACAACAAATAAATTTGTGATTTTAAAATATATTATGTTAAAGTCAAACTGACTGACAACTTTTCGATTGACTGACGTTCCGTTGCTCATCAATAAACTTTTATTGTCTTTTATGCTTTCTCTAATCTTCAGGTAGAATTATAGTATTTACCGCTACGACTTCCCAATCTTTTATTTTTGTATTTTGTGCAATTTCTAGTGATTATACATAAAATAGATAAGCTTTAAGACAATAGCCACCATTTTACTCATTAATAATCGCTGAAGTACTTTTTCTGCACATGCGTAAAATAAAACGTTTAGCAGGGCGATCTATCCGTTTTTTTTCGATGGATTTCGAGACGAGATCGATTAAAGAAATGCAGATTCAAGCTCAATCGAGGGATTGAGAAAAATCTGGATTGATCGGAATCTTAGATTCGGGATCGAATATAGAAAGCGGCCGTGAGTCGTCTTGTATTTAACACGTTTGTAGAGTCAAGCAAACGTAAGATCAATGCGAGTTATCATATTTTTTCCTTTAAGCAGTAAGCAAACGTTTACATTTTATGCCTTGTGTACAATTTACCGATATATTATGTATGTTAGAATTCTAAAAAACTATAATGAGATCTGCCACTCTGCGGATACGTATACTAGGTCCAATAACCACTACATGGCATGGTAACTACGATAATATGCTGTATGCAACAAAGTGTAGCACCTTAAAATAATACCAACATGGACATTATCCGACACCTTGGTAATACCTTGATATTACCCCAAACAGTAAACGAACCTTCATTTCAAACACTAAACACTTTTTGCTCTTACCAGAGAGAGCAAGGATCTCTATGGTTTTATCTTATAAGAAACTTCGTTTCCCAAAGCAGAAAAGTCCGAAGTCGTCCGAAGATTCCTTGAGATCTATCAAAAATTTTGTTTGCTTAAGAGGTTATGTGCCTTGCTCTTCCCGGTTATAACTCCGGAGTGTTTCACCGTTCCGATAAGTATGCCCGGAAGCGAGACGAAAACTCGAAACCCCGAAAACCATGCGAGGATTAAATCCCTGCATAACGTCGTGCATGCTGACCCAAGTGGTATGGATCAGGTAGGAGGCTACAAACACGAGAATGACACACTATTGTTTTTAATCAGTTACATTGTTACATAAAACCTATTTACACCGTCCTCTTTAACAAAAAAAAATATTTGGGTCTGTAGTCAATCAAAAATCTTTGTGTATAGTTGGATTACAATTGTTTTTTACGTATACAATTAACTAAGAATCAAATATATTTAGAGTTTTGTATTTATATTGTCGTTATCTGTAATGCCCCCCAAACCTAAGGATGCTAAGAAGCCCTCGCCACCTGTCAACCGGCCTGCTATAAGCGATTCAAGCCTGGTGTATGTTCCTGAAGATGCTGTAGAAGGTACGTAAGTATCTCTGTTTTACTAGAACTAATTAGAACCTACCAGTGGCTACTGAAGTAGACTAGGTAGTGACATGTTACACTTTTGAAAGTCTCATCTACTTACAGGCTTTGAAGAACGCATAGAAACAGGCATCGATTGGACATTATTAGAAGCTGGCGCTCGACATCACAGAGAAATCGGTAAAAGAGAGGATTTACCAACTGTCACCTTCTCAAAGGCTCTAGAAACAAAAATAAACAATAGCATTCTCTACGGCTTTCTAGACAAACATTCAGGCTTGACCCTTGAACAGAACTGGGAATTTCTGCTACCAGTTACATTATGGGATAACGAGAAATTTGCTACCGAAGAGGGGAAAGTATGTTTCCACAATGCTAACTGTGTAACAGACGACTTGGTGAAATTAATCAAGAGGACTGTTAAAGCCGGCAATCGGAAGGTTCTAAGGCATGACTTTAAGATGTTGCATACACTAAGAGTTAATGATTCTCAGGTAAATTGTTTCACTACAAAACTATCCGTGCGTGTTTGTATATTTGTACGTTTCTACACACAGACGATTTTAAGTTTTTCAAAATACATCCCTCGTTAAGTATGCTTCTTAAAAAATAAAATAGCCTAAAAAAGAGAAAGAGATACACATATTGGTCTTAATAGCTTTGAGCTCTATAACAAAAAAAACTTTATTTCAGATGACAGATTTAGATGAAGGCCTTTTAGGTTTCAAAGAACTAATATCTCTGAATTTATGTGGGAATTACTTAAATACTATAGATACATCCTTAATTCCACCTTCTCTGCGTAGCCTTGAGCTTCAAGCGAATCGCATCAAACAGGTTGAAGACTTTGCTGAGGGCTTGCCCGCTGATCTAGTATACTTGGGTTTGGCAAGAAACTTTTTTACTTCAGGTATTATTTAAATTAATTAATAAGATATTATTTAACATCAATACTAAAGTTGCCAAAACCTGTAATTAAAATACGGGCTTTTTACTACTTCTTCGACTCTGTAGAGCATCTTGGTTCGTAAATCTGTAACATAATATTATTTTACAGAAACTATTTTGGGGTTATCACGATTGCCTTACAAGTTGACGGTCTTAGATTTGTCAGACAACGACATCTATCATTTGGAACCAGTACTAGAAGCTGTTTCATTGCTACCGTATCTCACAGCTCTATCGCTAGCAGGGAACCCTTGCGCGGTACGTTCCATGGTTATAAAGTGATTCAGGCTTTAAAACACAGATGGCGCTGTTACAAATAATTTGTATTGTTCTAGTATTCTTCTGGATATGCTCGAACTACTTTAATGAAATTAGTTCGTTTACAATGGCTAGATTACCGAGAAGTTTTACCAACGGATAGACCCATGGAGCCTATTGATACGCATCCTGATGATTTGCGATCCACATATTTTAATTTCGTCGTATATCGAGTAATGGCAGCCCCTCAACCACCGAAAGCTGAAAAGGTAATTGTTTGTAGGTAATTGTTGTAATTGAAGTCGTATTAAAACGTGAGTCATATACAAACGGCTTAAACTGCATTAGGGGTCAAATCCTCCGAGCGATTGGTCTTAGTCAATTACCGCAAATGTAGCGTCGAAAAAGCATAACTACTCATTTTATTGATTGGAACTAAGAGATTACTCATACAAATCTATTTCTTAAAATTAAATTATTTAGTTTTTCGCAAGAGCCAGATTAGTTACCCAGGATCATTGGGTCAATTACTGCAAGTTAGCGTCAAAAAGCATGACCACTCATTATATTAACTGGTACTAAGAGATTACTCTTAAAACTCAATAGATAAAACTTTTTCTTAAAAACTTATTTAGGTTTTTCTCAAAGCCAGATTGATTACCTAAGATCATTTAACCTTATTAATTATCTAGGGAGCAGCTACAACATTCCATGTAGAATTGGAGATACCGCTGTTAGATGTGGTGAGGAGGAGGTTCCTGATGTTTAGGCGAAATGAATCTCTTATTGACATGCTGCCTCCACCAGAAGACGATGAGTGGGGATCTGCGGCAGGACCCCCTCCACCACCACCACCAGTAATTGATAGCAAAGCGGTTATGGGTAATTTCATTTCTAATATGTCCTCTACCAAACTACAGGATATTGTAAAAATAAATCACCCAATCAGGTGTAACTATCACATTTAAATTATAATAACTTACTAGCTGTTGCCCGCGACTCTGTCCGAATGGACATTAGCTTACAACGCGCGGCGGGGCCCGTTCCCATGGAAAAGCCGTTTTTTGTTTTTTATTAAGTGTCGAAACCTTCCGTGGACGTTAAGGAACATTTAAAAAAATAAATTGGCCGGTCCACCATTTCTTAAGTTATGCAATTACCAATATAATTATTATTTATTCAGACACTGAATTACAAAAGAATCACAATTCTAGGCGAGGAGTCGGAAGTTGGATCAAATATTTTCGACCATATGGAATATAAAAATACCCGCGAGATTCATAACTTCACGACGTTCGAAAGCAACCGCGTCCAATGGAGCAAGCTCATGAACTTCCAAGAACCACTTGTAAGGATCTTCTGTCCCGACCTGTCCGCCGTGAGGGACACCTTCCGGTCAGCCATCACTTGTAGACTGATTTATTCCGTTGTAAGTATGTAGTTTGCTAACAAAATTGCTGGAAAATTACTCACATGTTTGCCAATGCTATTGTACATCCCGTTCACTCTTAGAGATCAAATAAGACTAACATAACTTATTGAATGTTTTTTAAACGTCTCCCTACGCCGTCCTTATCAGTTAGAGAAAATGTTTTACTAAATAGCAAACAAATTTGTCAATTTTTTTCGACATATTCAGATATTTTAGCTTGAATGCCCACACATAGTCTTCGACAATTTGTCATTATAATCATCATCATCTTCGGCCCATATCAGTTCACTTCTGGACATAGGCCTCTTCCACAAGCCACTGTGCTCGATCTTCGGGTCTCCTTCTCGAATCCCTGCCCGCAGCCTTAAATATGTCATTAAAGATGCTATTTTCGTAATTGCCTCATAAGGAACAGCCAATTTGACATAAGTGTTGTAAGGGCATCGCAATGGCACTAGCTAACAGTCCCTTTAAATTAAATAATTTGTGTATTTACGTCTCGCTCCCTCCAGAGAGTCAATGGTAAATTACGCTGGCTATTACCAAATGCGGAAGTCACTATTGCGACGTAAATGCTGTCTATGTAGACTGACTTGAAGATCGAACTCTGGAAAACACAATAATGCTATACTAATCGCGATAGTATTGTAACATTTGTGTACTTGTCTATTACGCCATCACGACGTATGTACTAACCCCATCATGTTACAATCCCTACTTATATATTAATATTATAAATGCGAGGGTAACTCTGTCTGTCTGTCGGTCTGTTACGCTTTTACGTCTAAACCACTGAACTGATTTTAATGAAATTTGGTACAGAGATAGAGTTGACCTTGAGAAAGAACATAGGATAATTTTGATCCCGGACTTTTGAAGAGTTCTCTTAGAAACGCGATATAACCGACCTCGACGCGGGCGAACCCGCGGGAAAAAAGCTAGTTTTGTATAATTAGCTTAAGGGAGACTATTACCTCAAAAAAATTAAAAAGTCTTTCCCGAGTACGAAACTGCGGGGGGGGGACTGGTATTTGCCTATATCTTAAACTACCTATATAAAATATGAAACAATCACTCCAGCATTAATTACATTAAACCCGAATTTCGTATGACAGACCTACGCACCAACGAAACCTGGTCGTAACGACAGGAAGAGCTCGCATGTCCTGAGGATGCCGGGGGAGATGCGAGTGGTGATTGCCACGATGAAGTGCTCCCTCAAGGCCGTGGACTGGAGCCAGCCCTACCAGCACTTCCACTGGGACGACTCACTCGGGACAGAAAACGCCATCCACTGGGGTGAAGGAGACCTTTCTGTAAGTATTGTAACTAGAAAAGAAGACTCAATAAAAATGTAAATGTTTGAGAAATCAGCGGTGTAAGAAAGGGATAATCTTTTTTTTTTAATAACTATTGTTAGTATGATTCATTAAACGATGCAAGAGTTTCTCTCTTTCAAAAACCGCTGATTTGTGTTCTGTGTTGTGTAGGATTCAATCATTCAACCTCTTTTTTGACAAAAAGGATCTTTAAATGTTCATCACACATTTGCGGTTTAATAAGATACAAGTTATACAGTTATTTGTTGGATGATCTTGCTTTACCTATTACGATCATGCAATAAATCAAACTCGTACTGTTGAGAGCATAATTATGATTAAAGACAGCTTAGTGCATTTGAACTTAATACAATAAACCAAGATATCATACGACTCTATAATTTTAATTCTCAACGATTTCCAACATTATTACGCTATTAAACTGCATCGTATAAAAATTCCCGATCTTAATATTCGCGGCACAACTTCTCTAAATAATAAAGTGACGTAACACATCGATGATTTTGATTTATCGTTAAAAAAGCTCCTTTAAGTGTTTGAGAGACGCTTCATTTTATTTTATAACAGATATTCATAGATCTTTTGATGTTTTCGCGTTAGTTTCAGTTATTTATAATATGAAATAAAATCTACGCGATTTACTTGTTTGCTGTTCTTTGCAGTTATCGTAAATGCAAGCTTTTGAAGTTTGTAAATTTGTGGTGTGTAGTAAATAAAAGACGATAGCAAATAATATAAATACCAGTCCATGAGTCTACAGAGTTAAATTATTGTTAGACTGGATGTGTTAGCATGTATTGGATGTTCGCGGATAACGTATCTGTGATGCCACTTTAACAATAAAAAACTAAAAATATCTTATGATTGGTACGGGTATTTCATAATGGGTGACCAATTTTGAATTTTTTCCAATATCAGAACTATTAGTCTTACGAATCTGACTCGCATTTGACCGGTTTTCAACAATAACTTCTTAATAAACGACTGCTATCCATAACACCAGCAGTATTTATAAATATTTACCACTATCTGTTGCCCGCGGGCCTACCCACTACAAATCGAAAATGCCACTATCCTTTTAGTAAACTATCTATGAACCAAGTGTCGTCCAAATAACGTTCAGTGTTTTTTGCGTGAAAGAGGAACAAACATCCATACATCCAAATACCGCCGCATTTAGTATTTTGAGACATATAATAATGTAATAACAATCTTGGAGAAGCCAACAGCTGCACGTTAGGCAGGTTATGAGGCACACATCCTCAGTTTCAGGAATACATAAACAGTTGTATATTTAGACATAAAATCCTTGTAACTCAACTCATTTCATTTGTAATAACTTTGTATTTGCTCTAGCATATTATTAGTAGCTTGCCTTAATACTTATTGCTAGTATTTAACCTATTGTAATAACAACAAACATGAATACTACCATAATATCATAAATTTATGATTTAATTAAACAATAAGTAGATATGGTTTCTAATATCTTTGGATAATTCCGTATTCATACTACCTAGTCTGCCTTAAATATCATTATTAAATATTTAAATCGAAAAAAGAATATGAATACTTTGCGATTCAATGCATGGATTTGTACACACGAGGTAGATCTTCGATCCCACCGCAGGAAAAGTGTCAATGTGACTTTTCCAAGTTATACGATCTTTCTTCATTATTGTAAGATGCCACTGACAAAGGTTCAGGAGTTCGTGAGGAAACCTGGATTCCAAATATTGCAATCACAAATCTCCAACCTGCAGTGAGCTAGCGTGCCGATCAATGCTCAAACTTTCCTTAACTTGAAGAGGCCTGTGCCCAGCATTGGGACTTATATAGGCTGGTATTATCATCAATACTACCACTATAATGTGAGGCTTAACATTCCTGAGGGCCTATCACGACTTCCACGTTTTAACGATTGGGTTTTTGATACAAATTCCAAAAAATATCGCAAAGGTATTTTTATTTTATAAAAAATAAAGTTTTAAACAAATAATGAAGTAGAAATCTCGAGTGACATCACTGGGTAGTACACTCCATACTTTTGACAAACATTGATGCGTCATAATATCCTCTTTTTAGAAATCTGACCAGTCCATATATTTTTTATTCAAACGTCCTACAATCACAATTAAAACAATCTATGTCCTCCCTATTCTAGGTCCTGCAATACAGTCAAACGCCTGTCAAAGCACCCAAAGGAAAAACAGACGGAGCTGAAGCTGGCTCCCGACAAACTACGCCTGACAACCTGACTTGCCATTTCGGCATCGGAATAGAAACATTAAAAGTTGCTTAATAGGATTATTTGTACTTTACTATGTCAAATCAGTTTAGTAATTAAATATTTTTAAGTTCCTATACTGTATTCTCCTTATTTTTAGAAGTTTTAGCGTTGATTATCGAAAATGAATGCGTAAATGCCAATTTATGCTAGGCTTTGTTAAAAAAGTTAAAATATATCTGTCGAGTTTCTTTACAACGATATCTTATAAAAACATGATCAGAATTATAATCAGAATCAAAATATTTCATTTGTAAAACAGAAGTATTTTATTTTACAGGTAAGTAGACAGAAGGACTGTCTGTTTTAACCAGAAGTAAACAAATCTGATATACTGATGAAATGCTAGCCCTAATCTGTCGTTACTTTTAAGACAACTATTATTTAGAACTAAATTTCTAGAGTGTAGCAGCACAAGCACTTAAAAACGGGCAGCCAGTAACAACATTGTTGTAAAAATAGTAACAATACGTCCCTACATGCTAATCGGTTTAAATTGTTTTACACCAAGTATTCATATCCTCAATTTATCGATAATAGTCTCAGTTGTCCAGTACAAGATCAATTGTGGTCTCCAGCGGTCAATTGCAAGTGAATGGCGGTAGGTCTACATGAGCGTTGGGGCAGCGAGGCGGAGTATCTGTTGTCATGCCTCGGGTACGCGGTCGGCATCGGAAATGTTTGGAGATTCCCTTATCTGTGCTACCGAAATGGAGGAGGTAAGTTTTTATTAGTTGGCTGTTATCGATCAGTTTGTTTCGATAAACCTCACTGATCCAAAACAAAACAACATTAAAAAGATGCTATATTATCCATTTCTTCTTAATCTTTGTTTACGTTTCAGGGGCTTTCCTCATTCCCTACTTCCTGACATTATTTATATGCGGCATACCGCTTGTTTACTTAGAAACAACATTAGGGCAGTTCGCGAGCGCGGGATGTGTTTCAGTTTTCAACATTAACCCGTTGTTTAAAGGTGAGATTTGCAATTTGCACACATTGGTTTGTTTATAACTTCCAATATCTATGTTTAGCACTTCCTCGACAGGAGCGGGTTATGCGGCCATCATTGTGAATGTTATAGCCATAACTTACTTCGCATCTATTATGTCGTATCCCCTTCTGTATATGTATCACTCCATGAGCACGCCCTTGCCGTGGCAGAGTTGTGGCAATCCCTGGAATACCGATAAGTGCACTGAGGTTTGTAACATAAATTTTACTGTTAAATATTTTGTTTATAGAGTGCATCTTGAATATTCACGCTGGTATGATTTCAGCTCAATGGGAATTCCAGTATCTTCATTGGTAATGGATCTGTGACTACACCGGAGGATGAATTCTTTCAGTGAGTCTGAAAAGTACTCTATAAATAGAACTGTTGGCTAAAATTTAAGCTAAATGCTAAATATGTCATCTTAAACTAATTTTACTTTTAAGTACTCTACTACTAACAACAATAATTCGTTTCAGCATTCGGCTTCTAAATCAGTCGCCGGACATTCATCATATTGGCGGCATCGTCTGGCCAATATTCTGGTGTAACGTCATCTGTTGGATCGTCGTCTACCTCTGCATCTGCAATGGTGTCAAGAGCGTTGGAAAGGTGAGCTTCTGATTATTTTCCTCCATTGATCTTTCTTGGCAAGCTGCCGTTTTGTCAGTCACTTAAATGAATACACTTTTTCGTCGAATTTAAATTCTCGGAATCGATGTGTTTATTTCTGGTTTTCAGATCGTGTACTTCACTGTTGGGTTTCCTTATCTTGTGCTGTGTGTATTATTGATTCGCGGCGTCACGTTGCCTGGCGCTTGGAAAGGCATTCAGTTCTATATATTACCAGATTGGGGGCAATTGCAGAACCCAAAAGTGAGTATTTGGGCCAACTTTCAAATGAGGTCAAGTTCAATACTCTCACCTACATACCGCAATAAGTACTCTTTATAGATTTTGATATCGTAAAACAATGTTATATATTAATTATTTATATATTTTCAGGTATGGGTCGATGCAGCTACTCAGATATTTTACTCATTAGGACCTGGATGGGGTGGTTTAGTGTGCATGGCTAGTTTTAATAAGTTCCACTACAAAAATTTAAGGTATCGGGTTTTGTAATGCTTCATAATTAAAACATATACAAAAGATGTAATAATAATTTTATAATTTCAGGTCTTCGATAATAATACCTTTAGTAAACAGTGGTACAAGTATTTGGGCTGGCTTCGTCGTATTTTCTGTGCTTGGCTTTGCAGCTGAACGTTCAGGAGTATCTGTAGGTGAAGTAGCCAAGGCTGGGCCAGGTTTAGCTTTCGTCACATACCCTGCTGCTGTCGCCATGATGCCTACACCAAATTTTTGGGCTGTCACTTTCTTTATCATGCTATTCTTCCTTGGAATTGATTCAATGGTAATATCGTTAACTCAGATCTGATCTGAACTCATGAGTAAATTTTAATTAAATCTTTTTGTTTTTAGTTTGTTACAATAGAAGGTATAATAGCAGGTCTAGTAGATGAATTCCCATCGTTCCGCGCACGAAAACGATGGGTGACATTGTTTACGTGTCTGGCCCTATTCGCCATGTCAATCATCTGCAATACTGAGGTTTGTATCCAAATGTCTTTATATCACATAAAAGTGCATTTACATAGAAGCAAATAACCAGTAAATAGTTTTGTTTCGCAAGTTTCAATTGAATGACGGGATCGCGTGACTTAATCGCTTGAAGCTTCATGCATGTTCCGTACTCGGTTTGTATGATAACAGCGATTGTTGAGGTATATCGTCGAATTAATTTCGCGGGGTGTGTTTTAATGACTCCAAGGGTATTGTTAGTTCACGCCTTATAATCGCTTTCATACTATTAACATAAACCATAATGAGTCTTAATTGCAAACAATGATTAATGGCTTTACAAATAGCCGAGTGGTTGAGGTTACCTTACCAAAAAGTCATTGACCAGGCATTTGTGTGATCCGTGAATGCTTATCCAAAGTCTGTCATGGGACTTGAATGTATCTGAAAGCCCGCGGCACAAGAATTAAATTCATTAATGCGGGAGTTAAAAAAAAGGAAAAAATATGCACACATTTCTTAATCCCATATTTTTTTTTTTATTCCATCTGGCAAAGAAAACACTTTCTGTACATTATTCCCTATTTGTAACTTTTATCCTACAGGGTGGTATTCACGTGACGGGTCTACTGGACACACATGTAGCTATAGCCTGCATCCCACTGGTGTGTGCCCTGGAGATAATAGCCGCCCTATACACGTATGGGCCACGAAGATTCTCAGCTGATATACTGTTCATGACTGGGAAGCCATTGGGGAGAATATGGCTCGTTCTCTGGAGATACATACTGCCTTTCATATTGCTGGTTAGTATGCTATTCAATTATTTGGTTTGTATCTTGTTAAAATGACTGAACTGAATCTTTTTTTTACTATCACGTTCGATTTCTCGTCTCCTCTTTTTCTTTTCAACTTTAATCACAATTTTTTTAATTCAAATGTTACAAATCCATAAGAGATTCGACCCGGTCTGATAGACCAATCTAGGCAAAAGTCGAAAGTTAAATAAATTATGTACCTTACCATTCAAAAACTGAAGATCATCTAAATCTCTGAACAATTTGTGGACCAAAGCTAAATATTTAATTTACCATTAAATCTTTTGTCAGGATACACATATTCTGCCAGGAAGGAAACATTCTTCCTATATTTTATGTAGAGCACAAGTGTTTTAGATTGTCACAGGAAATGATAAGAAATAATCAATAACAATGAGCTCTGTTGATATTGCAGTAACTAGGTACATACTAGTAGTACCTAGTTGTTGGATGGGTTTTGCCGTAAACCTAGCTTTTAATTGATCTGTCTGTATGTTCCCATTTGAAAAACCATTATAGCAAAAAAAAATCTGTGTACCCAGCTTCCTCAAAAACAAATTGTATTTACTAAAAAAGTTAGAATACTTACATAGTATTTTAGTAGGCAGTAGAGTAGATAGTACAGTGTGCCGAGTGGTATAAGCCATCGCACCAGGCTCACTAGAGGCAAAGAACTGTTGTGATCCAGAAATTCATGTTCTGAATCCGGATATCATTACACATGTGACATGAATCTTTGGAAAACCCTCGTCGACACAAGGATTGAATTCCTCAATCGTCGTTTTCAAAAGAAAATGTGAAAGAAACGAAAGAATACGAATGCGAAGAAAATGAATTTTATCTCTACCCCTAAAATAACGTTCAACTCATGTCACAAACTTTTTGAACCAAACACGTAAAACGCAGACACATTAATGTTCCAAACTTTGCCAAATTACTTTTAAGGGTTCGGCTTATAAGTCTGACTTTTTATGCCAACAAAAGAAGACCTTCAGACGTTTTCAAGTTGAGACACATAATATACGACAACCATGTAATCAGACCCGCGGGCGAAAGTAGTCATTAAATAATAAAATGAATAATAAACCTTGTTTATGTTCCTCCTGTCATTATAACAGAGAGCCTCCTTATCCCGACGGAGCTATTTCCACTCCTAATAGAATTTATGAAGCAGTCTAACATTGGAGGGAAAATTATTAGATTATGTTCAATGGCCCGATTATAGTTCGTCACATACGTACATATGTGGGGTATAAGTCTTGACCTATTTGCCAGCTGTTCGTCTGAATAGTAGTTTACTTGTTCTTTTGTAACGTGCTAGGCATTTTCCAGGTTGTTGAATGAAGTAAGTTTGTCTGTGGAATGGAAAGATTCGTCTCAAAATACATCTCAATGTTTCCTCACATTATTATATTGGTCAGTACGAGCTAGATCAGCGATTTCCTTCGCTGGCATAGTTTCGAAAACTGACTTCGGGATTGTAACTTTTGAAGAAATTTATTATATGAGGTCTTATTATTCAAGACTTAACGCAATTTATCAGAGAAACGTAATTTAATCAGGCTAGCCGTTAAAAAGCTGAGTTAAAAAATGGGTTTGGTTTCATTTGCTCAACAACCTGCAAGCACAGATTTCCCTTTTATAGGTAGCTGCGAAAGAATCAGATACCTTTTCCTCCTGTAGGACTTTATTCACAAGACGAGCTAAACTGCTAAAAGTTCATTCTTACCATCTAACAAGTTCTGATGTTTCAGCTCATAACAGTATACTCTCTTAGAGAGGCTAGCGGACTAGCAGGCTGGTGCGTCGCCCTTATATCAGTAATATGCATCCCTATCTACGCAATACAACTTATAATCCGATCAAAAGGATCGTTCACACAGGTGAGAACCCATTTTTATATCTGTACAAACATTTCGGTAATAAACTGAACAATAAAAATAAACATCCAAATTCTAATGCTATAATAAAATGCGAATCCAGTATCCAGGTGCAAATATTTACTCATACCAATTAATATAAGTTCCTGTGGACCGAAGATTGAATGGATCGCTTAGCACTTTGTAAATGAATGAAATTTTCTTGGAAATCGCTTGGCTTTTCTCATCATTATTTCTTATTTAGACTGCAAAACAGCAGGATGCTTTCGGGGTTTCCACGCTTTAGCAATAAATTAACACTCAAGATTTACGTTTTGAGATATCATCGAGTACTTTACGAGTGAGAAAAAACTGAACATGTTCAAAATAAATTTGTAATTTTAGCGATTTCTGATAATAATTTTTGTTTTTTATGACCAAAATACAGTTGAATAATAGGTAAATATCTATAAAATTAAGGGAATCGATTTTAAGTTTAGGCAAATGTGAAACATCTTATTTTGTTTTTTTAGAAAGAAGTTCCGCATATATTTGTTATTTTTACCTTTTTATGTATACATTTATCATTTATTTAATTAATTATTTTCGTTCCAGCGCATTCGCGATAGCTGTCGCCCGAACAATGAGTGGGGACCAGCCGACCCAGAAATGCGACGTCTTTGGAAAGCTGCCATCAACAGACAAAATAAAAAAGATATTAAACTTAGAGATTTCGATGAATTCTAATATAACTATGTATTTCATAATTACGTTGTTTAATTTCGTTTTTAAAGTAATCCAAATACGGCAGTTATATACTGCACGCCCTAATAAGCATTCTGATAAAAAAAGAAGAGAAGTTTTCCATTTTTCTCTTATGCACACAAACATTAATGACACCGAAATAGAAATTTAGACAATAATGCTAAATATAAAAAAGCTCTGCGTTAAAGAAGAGAAAAAATAAATAAAATTAAAAAGAGGTTTTAACCTTCTTTCTACTTAAACAGTGACATAACACTGGCATGATGCATTTAATAAAAGTAAACTCCTTTCAAAACCGTCATTTTTATCGTGGCCTTATTTCTTGTAGGTAATCAAAATTATTTTTTGCTAAATTATTGTATTATGCATATATAAGTAAAATTTATAGAGTATTTTTATACGCCGCGCATTAAATTGTCTAGTGTTAATTGTGTCTTGAATAAAGAATCTAGAAAATCGTAAACATGGATGATAATGAGAATATACTTGATTTGGAAAACCAGGACGATAAGGACAAACGGGTCAAAATTCAAGTATGTATATTGTTCTGATATGAGCCAATAATACTGGAACTACTAAATAAGATTTTTGTCAAAGATTTCAGCATTAATCAATTTCCATACTCTGCATCCTACACAGAACTGTGTTTAAAGAGGGTAACAGATAATGGATTGGTAAAAGATTTATCCTTCAAAGTTTTGTAACAGATTGCACATAAAACATTCATCAAATTAAGCTCTTTATGCCAAGCACCAAGCTTTTCCCAGATTCTATGAACGATGGCAGTATTCTCGGTATTAAGTACTGACCTACTTTTTCAACTTTAGATTCGTTCTATAGCTGGGCATATCCCCAAGAGAAACACCGAAAACAATAGAGTGATTGATTAGATCGATTCCAAAAAACTACTCACAACTTTATTTGCGAAAGTTCTCGGAAGTAGTCCAATGAAAAGTCAATTCCAAAGAATGATGTCAATACATTTGCAGGTGGAGGGCGAAGATGAAGTGGTTGAGACTGAAATGGGACGGAAAAAAATGAAAAGATTTCAACTGCCAGATCTTCCGAGGTGGTGGCAAGCTGTGATCATTCAATATGCGTGAGTATTCCTGCCAAGCCCTTTTCTATGCATGTATGCGGCATCACAGATAAATTCCCAAGAGACGTTGGGGTCGTGATATAAATGAAACTGGATTCATCCGGGAAAGAGTGTTTTGTTTTTGGAATGGATACATACGAGATCTTTAAGAAATTCAATAAATCATTCGGCGTAAACTTGGTTGGGTCACACGGCTAAATGCACTTTCCTCGGTATGGGGAAATCACGATTTCAAATGATCACACCCATCCTTATTAACCGCGTGACTTTACTTTTATCATCAGTCATATCAAGTTTTACATGATATCAAAAGTTTCTCATTCAATATGCGTAAGTAAAACACTGAAACTATCCAAAGTATACACATTAATCAAAGTCAAAAGCATTCGCAGACGTGAAGAGTGAAGGATTCAATTTGTTAGTGTTTGATTTGGAGCGATCGGAACGGATTCACTTTGCTTTTTATATTAGTTGTATCACGCGATCTCCTTACTAACCTCGTTTCGAATGCATTACCTAATGAAATCTAAATTGTTTTAGCTTTTCTAGTACCGTGTCAGCTATTTAAGGCGCTTCGGAGAATTTTAATTTCGAAATGAGAAAAAGAATTTACTGATCCAAAACTAATTATAACCAGATTTTTCTGCTTTCTTATCTAGTGCTTTCCTTGTCCTAAGTAGACCAAAGACCTGACGCAAATGTTCCATGACACGATGACTATCAATAATACCTACATAGCGACAGTGTTCATTAAACAACCTACCAACATGATTCGATAAAGTTCGTCGTTTAGATATGTCAACTAGTTCATTAGACCTCCAAATTATCTGACGTCAACCTAATCAAATGTTTTTACAGCACTAGTGTAAACATAAAGATACAAGGCACGTGCCGGCGGGATCACGTGACCTCCCACAGTTATAGTATCGTAACATCTTTATTTACAATGTGCCATAGCATACGGCATAACGATATTACCTGCCACCCGTCAAACGGTATTCAGTTGCTCTCATAAATCAGACCAATTCGTGCAATACGCCATGCTTAAAAGCTAACACGACTACATATTAGCTGTCGTACAGTTACATGTATATTATAATCGGATTGCACAACATAGTCTTATTTGAAAAATAAAATTCTTTTGTATTGAATAATGTAGCGACCTGAACTAAGTAATTATTTTCGTGAGTCTGCGAAGGCCGCCACAATAGCATCAGCTGACCCGGTCGCGACCGGCGACGTTGGTGCTATCCGGGTCAACTTCGGATGAGGCTAGACCTACAAATGTACCGCATTTAAACAAAGTGCCCATTAGATAAACACATGTTTGTTCACCTAAAATAATAAACACACATCACGTAGTTTATTAATGATATTTTTGTTGAGTATGCTAAGGTTAACGAAATATACTACACAAACAAAATCGATAAAGCTTTAAAATAAACAAACGACGTTATTAAACTCTGAATGAACACATAAATTAGCTATTAACTTTCTGAAAGAAGTGTTAAACCTCGTATGAGTGCCTATAGACATCAGTGTATACGCGGGCAAAGGTGTCGAGGCGGGAGATTAATGTTCGCGTGTGGAGCCGGCGGGTGTCGGATCTATAGGGGAAGGGGTGCTCGGAACTATGATGGCGGCAGTCATTGCACCTTAGGCCGTGGGTCGGGCAACATGCAACAGTGACGATAGTGGAGCTAGTAAAGCTAGTGGAGGATGCAGCGAACGCCGTCGAGTGCCTCTGAAGGCTCGTTCTGGACGACGATAGAGCTGCTCGCTGGCCGTGGCCGCAGGCGCTCTGCTGCCGATGCTGACGACTACACAGTCTTTCTCGATGTCCCTACCAGAAGAACATCCTCGCTCAGGTTCCCTTCAACGATATTACCACTTCTAAATTCAAAAAAGTTTTCTGAGACTTCGATTTTCACGAAACCTCATTAGTTATCCGCACAATGCTTGTCGTTTTTTAGGCAATATTTTGTATAAATAACAGTTTAAAATTTACGCACATGCACACAATGTGATGAAAATATTTTTGTTTGAATTTACACAATCAGCTCGTCTATACCAGTTTCTAAAATATGTAACATAGAATTCTCGCACGATGCTATTTCAGTTGTTATGGTAGGGGTATTACAAACGGCGATATTAATAAATTCCGTTCGTAAAATATTTACGCGCGCAGCTAATGAAAACAAATTAATTCAAAGTTTGTTTATATTGAGTTACTTTACAAAAGGATAATAAATCATTGTTAAAATTTGAATGTGTTATCTCGCGGGATGGTGGCGGCTGCGGCGGTGTGGCGGGAGAGACACGCGCTTGTTATGGTTCAAAGTGCCCCGATAATAAATAAATGCGAATATCCAGCACTTTGCGTCATCTGCACTCGTCGTATATTCGCACATTTAACGTAAACAACGCGGCTTTGGACAAACTTATCGGCGCTTATCGCTGATTTTTTGCGGTTTTTTTTTTTAAATCTCCGTTTTTTTTCTCCGTTAAAACTACGTCATGTTTGATAAGCTGGAAAATACGTCAATCATTTAAAGAGAACAATTATCGTTTTACTAATTACTTTTCAGAATTAAGTGTTGTGATTATGTTTACGTTAAAATGTATTGCTTTTTTGCACTACGATTAGTTATCGGCTTGTGTTTACTTGAAAACAATTAATTAATCTATTTGTTATGCTTTTAGCTTTCGGTTGTTGTTTCTACAAAAGTTATGTCACACTTAATTGTATTGCTTTTATGCAATTTGATATCAACAATAATTTAGAAAGCGTATTGCAATTGAAACCTAACAATTGATACATCGGCTTAAGCAATAAGTAATTATACAAATACGTATCTAATGTTTAGACGGTGATGGGTTATCAAAAGTACAGATAATGATTGTTTTCCCTGTTTACATCAAATTACTATCACTTGAAACTCATATTGTATTGTACTTGTATTGGTTTTACGTAATTATCGATATTTAACAGCATGCATCATTAATCTGATTAGTTTTGCTTTTAAAGGTGCATTTCCATGAATTGCGACCGATGACAGTCGGACGCGACTTTCATTGATCGTAGGATCCCATCTACGGGGTAGGAGAGATTTTGTAAGTTAGATCATGCCGTAAGGCTTGCATGTAGTTTTCTCAATATCATTAGTCGGTGGGCCGCCTATCGAAAATTTTATCGATGAATTTACTGTCGGCCGCGCGCATTTTTAACACATTCACAAATGATGGCTTGAAATTCACACTTATTTAATTATTCCTGTCAACATAGTCACTGTTATACGATACAACTATTATTACTAGCCACGAGTGGTTGAAGGCTTCATCCAATCGCGGTGCACGGAAACGCACCTTAAGATTTGTTCAATTAATGAATCGAATGTTCTAAGAAATGGGTGTGTTTGCTATTTGTTTACAAATAAAAGCAATAAAAACAGATTCTGTAATATTGCCCTTTCTCAGAATAATGGTCACATGACAAAAACAACTTCAGTGACAATGACGATATCAACGATTACATAATACTAATTAATCATATTTTTTTTCCTCATTAAAAAATGATACTGATATCTGTAAATGTTACATTTACCGAACCAAACTAGCAGTCACAACTTATCATGAGTAATTTTAAACTTAGCAAATAGGGATGATGACAAACTTTTTTGCATTTTCCATCTTGTAGTTTTTTGTATAATAATGGATACGTATTTTTTAATTTGTCCCGCAAGCATAAATTGACCAAATTACAGTGAATGAAACTTACGCGTGACGTCACGATTGAGTATAAATTTTACCGTACCGTTACGTCACAAGCCCCCTCTCCTATACTTTAAAGCAGTTAATCTTTTTCAATTCTAGTTTTTTTGAAAAAGGAAAAAATACGTGTCTCATACTTTTCAATTATCTAACTGAGGGACTAATGAGATTTGTTCTTTTTATACCCAGTCATCATCCCTATTATGGACGAGGTTAGACATAAGTAACGATGACTCTACATTTATTGTTTTTTTTTATCTAATACTTGGAGGCTTCAGTACACCTAAGACTATGAAATCCCATGGTTTCTTTCACCACATACTGTAAACTCTCACTTTATTTCAAATATAGTTACCTTCTTTTTTAAGCAAATTTTATAAAACATACAAATCTTTAGATTCTACAAACAATAGTTAATTCAAGAACTTATTGATATCACCTTAATTTGTTCGTTTCAAATCCCTAATAATTGCAACGGCCTACAAAACTTACTATTAACCCTTGTGAAATTCAATTGCTACTGGTACAATGTGACCTTAGAGGGTAAACCTTAACACTTTACTATTACCATGTTGAAATTAGTCAGAGGTGAAGGGTCGACGCAGATTACTCATTAAGTATATTTAGGTACGCCTCTGTACCGAGAAACAAACTACAACAATAATGTGCTTTCTAAAAAAAATCATTTTACAATGTATCTTTATCGATAATGTAAAGTTTATAAAGAAATAAAGGGTTATATCAAGAACTACTGAAATATTAAAAAGTAGTTTTTTTTTACATTAGAATACACATTATTTGTGTGTCAAAGAATTTAAATTAATTTGAAAACTGCCCAACGAAGATAACACATGGTAGCAATTATTGTACTTAATTCATTTTTGGTTTCTTTTTATTGATATCTCGTTTCTGAAAGTTTTACTCGTTAATTACACATACAACAAAACACGTTACAAGTAATGTGTTGCTCATAATCTAAGGTCCACGACCTCAAAATTGCTAAGAATTTTATTGCTTATTTATCAAACTAGGTACAGCTTTATCAAATTACACGAACATAAAACGCGACGGCTATTCGGATATAAATGGCGGCTATATCAAATAAATACAAAAAGTTAACAATCATCTTGTTTGGGTCTGATAACGTCATCGTTTGTGTTCCATAGTAACGCTGCGTTTTGCACTTTTGATGATCACTTCCTGCACCTGCACTTGACTAAGTATATAGTCCATTGGTAATTCACCTCCTAGCGTGAGCCCTGATGTGACTGGCTAGACCGAGTTTGGATCTAAACACTCGGTCGCAAGCGCTGCAGTAAAGTTGACCCGCAGAATTGAGTGTATAGGTGTACGGCGGCTTAGGCCTCTCTTTTTGGGCTTGGCACTTTTCGTCTAGCTTCTGGAGTCGTTTTACATCGAACGACTTGACGTTTTCAAAAACAGTTTTGCGCCAAGAGGACCTATTTAATGCAAGCCTCTCCCAGTCTTTAGGATCAATAGCGCAAGCCTTCAGATGTCTTTTGAACATGTCCTTGTAGCGCAGATATTGTCCTCCAAGCTTCCGTTTACCTTCAGCCATCTCGGAATAGAAGATCGCTTTGGGTAGACGGTGGTCGTCCATACGAAGGACGTGTCCACACCACCTGAGCTGTCGCTGCATAAGTAGCGCCTCCATTCCACTTGACTAAGTAGTTAAGCATTAAAAGCTGCGCGTTCATCATCCACTAAACATCAATATAAACATGTTTTACAATAATGTTCTAATGTCTTCAAACACCAGCTGGGACAGTTATCTGGCGGAGAAAGATTAACCGCACAACCCACATAAATTTTTAAGTGCTTTCCGAAAAACCTAAACTGTTATATTTATTTCTAAAACGCAGACATCATTTTAAAACTCAGGTTGGCTTGGGATCGAACTTTGACTTAGCAGTTGTGCGGTCTCACCTCTAGGCTATCACAGCTTCGTAATGAGATAAGACTTACTATTTAAATAAATCATCATGATTATCGAAGCCTCCTTTAGTCCAGTGAAGTAGTCAAAGCCTCTCTCAAGCCCACTTTAAACTTGGTGTCTTTGGCATGTGACTTGAATGCTTGTGAAACCCCCACGACACAAGGACTCTATTACTTAATGCGAGAGTCGATTAAAAAAAAGAGGGAAAAAAGTACACTTGTTCAGTATGTTTTAAACCGATTGGAATGAATCTTCCCTAGAAACTGCTCCTTAAAATAATACTAAATATTATTTCAAATAGTAGTGTGAACGCTATCCGCATACATCAAAAGGTAAATAGGCCAACTTTTGCCTTGTCAACAGTTGTCACAATGTTATAACCCCAATAAAACCAAAAAGGGGTAACGCCTTGATAAAGTTCCGCAGAATCGAATCCGCAGTCCATCCCCTTGACATTAAAACGGTCGTAACTCTTGCCGGTTTTACGATGCACTTGATTGACGCCTTCCATCTATATTTAATATTCAATAGATTACATCTTCTCGGTAAGAGTTTGTATGGAGTGATGCCAAAACTTTAAGTATTCCAGAAAGATATAAAAGGAAAACTTTACAAAAATACCTACTTTCGTTTACAGTGTATTCAACGTCTGCTAATTCAGATAATGCGACCCAAAGTGCCTTGTCATAAGTAAATCTATCCGGGTATCAGCTGGAGCTCGCTTGTCGTACCTTCACTGTGCCCAGTAGGTAATGTACTGACAGACATTGTACGCGTTCGTTTCCCGTACAGGTAAAAAAAATGTTGTGCCCTTACTTATGCTTTATTTTATACTATAATCACAGATGACAATCTCTTCCTAACTAAACTTTATTTAATTTAACTTAGCTATAAAAAAAATATTTTCATAACTGTATATGAAAATATAAATAATGTTATTAACGACACTTTGGAATCGCGCCCAAACTCAATGAAAAACATCATCCATTGTGTGCATAAAACATAAATTCAAAACCTCATGAAAAGTCGACTGAAGTAAATAAATTCTACAATCGTATGTCAGTGACGTTTAGTGGTTGTAAAAATATCCGAGCTTCCCGGCAAAATGAGAGATTTTCTGTTGCACTGCTTTTGTTGAACAAAACAGTGGATTAAAGAATCTCATCCGTGGTTTGTAATTACAAACCGAATTCGTTAACGGCGTAATGGTTGATTGGATGACAGGATTAACCCGGTATTGATTTAAGAGTCAATAATAAAATATAGAGAAAGCCTTTTTACGAATATAGACATTTGACTTGCTGTAGAAAGATTTGATACTTTTTTAAGTTTTACTGCAATTGCATTTGAAAAAATGGAATATTTGTGAAACGTACACATTACTACGCGTCTATGTAAAGTTAAAACGACAACAATGTGATATACACAGATAGGTTATTAATGAAATGTAAAATTCAAAATTCCATCAAAAAGAAACAAGAATCAAGACACACCCAGCCATATTCAGGGTACAATAAACAGTTAGAATAAACTTTTATTGCAAGCTTTCCACGACTCATAATCATACTATTTCAGTATTCATTTATTAGTTTACTAGAAAACTGGAATACAGGGCATCGTTATTGCTGTTACTTGGCGACAAACTTTCGGTATATAAACGTAAAACAGTTGAACGACGCGATGTTTGACTTGAGCGCCCTTAGCACGAAAACTATCGAAAAGAAATATTCGTATTGAAGCAGCGTCTCCACAAAAACTTGTGAAGTAAAAGGCAGTGACCTCAGACCCTGAAGTCAACTTATATTTCTACAGATGCTAGCGCTAATAGAAAACGCTTAAATATATGAGGCTGACATTCCGTTTCGGTAAGGCCCGGGACATGATCTGTCAATTTCATACAATTGAGCGTTTTGTAAATTTAACCATGCAGGGCTCAAATTTAAAGGAATGGAAATTGAATTAAATTAGACATACACGTATTCTCCTAAGCATTTTGCCAACACTATAATTGGGAATTCAGTACGGGACACCAACTCACTGTCAAAACATAGGAGAATATGAATATTGACAAATTTAATCCAATTTCCTTTCGTTCATCGGCAATAATTGTAAACAGCGGAATTGGGCTCCAAGGCGCTATCCAAACTGAAAAAAAACTTTCCAATTGGTCCAGCTATTTAGGAGATCATTGATATACTCGTACACACGCACGTTGAATTATATATAAAGATTATAATGCTAAGTGCTTATCATGTAATAGTTAAAAAATTTAAGTGGGCGGGGTGACTGAATCGCTTAGTAATAAGCGTTCTAAAGCGATAATATATAAAGCAAATCATAATGAGGAAATAGGTTACGTATCTTAAAGTATTTTATAAATAGCCTCTTTTGTTATCCGTAAAAGATTATAGTATCGTTTTCTTAATAGGAACTGTTAGTCATTAGTTAAATCGGTCTAAAATTATATTGTTGCGATCTTTTATGATGCGTGTCGGACGTAAATTTGGTAACGTTATTAATAGTAGAATCCATGTTAACTGAGCCCCGATTCTATTATTTTACTATGGCCCATGAATGAATGGCAATTGGATTAAATTTGAAATTATTCCTATTCTCTAAAGAATTAGAAGTTAATTGTATTGACCTTTGGTGTACCGTCCCGTACTCAATTTATAATTATTGTGTAGAAAAATGCATAAAAGAACATAATACGAAAATTGACATTATAAGCCAAATTTCATTCATTCATTGGCCGTTGTAAATAGCAGAATTGGGGCCCTGTTCCGTAGAAAAGTTTGGTAAATTGTAAAAGTGTATAAATACTTAATTGTCTAATTTTTTTGCTATGTTATCTATTCAAGGTGCAGTTAGAAAACTACAATAATAAATTGGTGTGAATTGCGTGAGCTATTTAAAATGTTTACTCTATAGGCTGTAATATGTAATTGTTTAATATATCTTCGTACCCAATACAAGTGGATATTCAGTATTCTTATAACCAAGCAGGTGTTCAAAGAAAAGCTTTTATGATTCAATACATGATTCACTCGTATTAATCACTAACATTTTTAAAGCAACTCATTCACACGCTTGTCTGAGTATTTCGCCTTACTCCTCGGAAGCGAAGCTTGAATCGATGTCTAAAAGCTGACGAGGAGCGAAATATGTTTCTGGTTTCGTTACTTCACTGATGACGCTTTATCGGTTTTAGTAACACTTGCAGGTAAGATTGATCTGTCATGTGGAAGGCACAACGCAAAAATCTTATTTTCAGTGGCGTCCCTTGAGCTACAACCAGAGTCGCGAAAAGCATGTGCGAGTGATCCCGTGGCTCTGGCTAGGCAGTTAAAGGAGATTCTAAGGTGTTTTCTAGCGTTTCAAACTGATAAAAAAGGTTCCTCAATGTATAGCCACTCGTACGATATTCCTCGCATAGTCTAAACGAGCCTTTAATGTAGTGACGACTAAATGTATCGACATTGGTAATTTTGGCCCAGTAAACATGACATGTTACGTCATAGGATACTGGGAGTGGCCCCTACTAAATTCTTTCTACCTGTATTTTCTGGTTACATTACAGGTACTGAGATAAAATATTTATCGCAAACAAGTAGCACAAAGTTCGCCATGCATATTACAATATTGTAATACTTAATCTGAAACTTTTAATCGCTTCCAAAAACATTAAAGTAACTCGTGACCAACCAAAATCAGTAAGTTCATAGGAGTTCAATGTATCAGACAGCAAGGCACTACAATAATTATATTTTGTTGTTATCATTCAGTAGGCACCTTTGCAATGCAAATAAAAAAATTAACTGATACCAAACCACACAAAAATTATGACGTCGAGATTGCGTACAATATATATTTTTAATACACCATTTTACTTTAAAATAACAACGCTCCAAGAAAAACGTACTATAATATATAAATATGTAGTAGGTACTTCCTGAGTTGTGGGTGCTATTACATAAACAAATTCTACACAATCATCTCGAATGCCGGGAATACTTCGTTTGCGGTAACACATTTTCAAGTGATGATATGTCGTTCCTGTTTTCGGAACTCTACAGGAAAATCTACTTCAAGAAAATCTCACTTTTCTATTTTTACTTCTCTAGCTTTCAGTCTAGAAAACCATCAATCTTTGACTGTTTATAGTCCGTACTGTCTCACTGCTGGATAAAGACTTCCCCTATTTCTTCTAGCGATCCCGGTCTCTCGCTTTTAACTGGTAATACCGGAATTCTTCAAGACAGAAGACGTCAGAAGACTCAATTCTGGTCATGGTTTGCCGCGGCTAGGGTTAGATATTGTATGACATATGTACATTTCATTTACCGTCATCACGTTCCTTTACTCTTTTCACGATGTCGACTATACTTAATTAATTGCGATGTCATATTCTCGAGTTCTAAATACGGTCTACAATAAAATATGCAGTTAATCAATCCAAGAAAACATTTTCGTACGAATAACTATCAGAATTAATGCGTGTAATTTTATTATTATTTTCGCAATCACCAGTTAAATGACCATAATAGATTGTTTGTACCAAGATAGTAAATATCCTTTGTGACTAGCGATAAGCAGTGCCAAATATGGCTACTAATTAAATATGACCTAAAACAACTAACTGATTACCTAATCGCTTCTAAAAATGGAATCACGCAATCTAGTGTTCGTTATACAGACCTATAAAGCTACGTTTTTTTGGCGTTAATTTATTTGTTAGTGCCAACCACCGTCGTGATATTTTAACTAACAAAATAAATACCGCAAGTCAAACTATAATAAATCTTGTCACCAAGTGAGAAAATAAAAAAAAATAAGGCAGCAGTAAAACCCTAAACATATTCTTTGGCAACATGGCCTATGATAAAATTTTCTAACTTTCCGTCTCAGTAAGCTCTTGTTATTTATATTCAGGTGCTTTTACACTTTGATTTAAGAGTTTGATCCTCGTCTAGGACAAGCGTTTGTGCCATCCATCAATGCCTTTCCTGACACTTTGTGTCTTTGTGCATGTGACTTAATCTTGGTTAAACCCACGCAACGCTAGGATTGAACTCATTAATGTTCAAGTTGTTTAAATAAAAATATTTGGTTTTTTATTTACTTTCCATCTCTAGAGTCTACGTCTTCTTTTTTTCCCTAAATAATAATTCAGAATATACGTTGCTAACATAACATAGCTAGGTCGTATAGTAAGGTAGCAACATACTAAAGATATCTGACTTTACCTGTCGCCTTATATAACATTGTAATTTACCCGAAGCCTTCGATACCAATATGAATTTCAAATTAGCCTTGTAACCAATAGATTCTAGATATGAGAAAATTACTGATGAAAATGTAAGTGGGGCTATCTCTTAAAGATATAATCAGTATCAAACATAGTTTGTTAGACCGCAGAAATAATCATATAGGCAGATACTTTTCTATATTTCAAATTTATTGGTATTTAGGACATTCGGCCAGTCCATAAGTTTCTGTGTCCAGTGAATGTCGATAAGCTGCATTGATTGAAGATTTAACCTTATTCAATTGGAGCATTAATACTTTATCTTTAACTTTTCTCAAATTTTGATGGATTGCAATTCATCCTCCTTCGATCGTTGTTTTAACACGTTTTGTTAGACTGAATGGATGATCAGGCAGCGGTGCCTCAGTCTTAGCGTACCGGTTTTACCCTTTAAACTCTAAACCCTAAAAAGTGTCGGTTGGTCTCGTTCTTAATGACCGTGACTGCTGTACTGGAGATCGTAGATTCGATTCCCACCAAGAAAATATATGTCCTCAATTTAGCCCGAAAATGCCTCCACTCATAATTTTACCATATATGCGTTCATACCCACTTTTTCATTAACACCC
Organism: Trichoplusia ni; assembly: GCF_003590095.1. Classification (NCBI taxonomy): domain Eukaryota; kingdom Metazoa; phylum Arthropoda; class Insecta; order Lepidoptera; family Noctuidae; genus Trichoplusia; species Trichoplusia ni. The sequence goes on from NC_039492.1 coordinate 4,965,928, forward strand.
AACCGACAACACGCCGCTTAATACTCTACGTGTATTCGCTGCCGAAAAATACCATTTCCTTCCATGTTCACACTAGCGCTCGCAATAGAGGGCTGACAATACGTTTGTTTTGAACATGGCTTAATGCTTTTATAATGTTCTTCACCTCGGCACCGTGCCTACGTGTCACCATTCACCAAATGTACCCGGAAACTCGACCCCTGCTGTCCACGTTGCCTAGCAACCACAACTCACATGATAGTACACAAAAAAGTTATGAAAGAGTATTCATCTATTTACTAACACAACGGGGCGGGTCGTTGCAGTAGTGATAACGTCAAAACTGTGACTTGTGGTATTATGTTAGTGGTTATCACAAAGGATTAAGGTAATTCATTTTCAATATAATTTTTTTCATTGCTTATTTGATTTCAATCTGATCGTCACTTATTCTAGAAACGAACAATAATTCTTATACACAATCCTTCGTCAGTGAGAACTATTTAATAAAATCTGTAATTACTGATATTATTTCCTCTTACCCGTTATATTCTTCTTATCATCTAACAGAGTATCATTTTATTGTTACGGTTAAACCCAGTTAGCAATTGCATCGAGGAGGTCTAAAGTTCACGTTCAGTTTTCGCCCCACTATAACTATTTTAATGTTAAAACTTCCCCGTAATTATTACGAACATTCAGATACATAACTTTTATTCTGATAGATCATTGTCGTATTGATGGATAAAGCGAGACAGGGCATTTCACAAAGTAGAGCGGTGTCTCTTTTACTTTACACAACTGCTCTTGGTGATAGTAACCAGTGCCGTATTATCCATAAGGCACTTTAGACCAGTGCCTAGGGGCCCACTATGAACAGGGGCCCACCACCAAAGTAGGCATCTAAAAAGAATTGATAATTTTGGGTTACGATTATAGTATTTTCAAATATTGAATAAACAAGACATACAGTAAATGTACACATTCTCGATTACCGAAGCACAAGTCAACTTTAAGGCGTTTTCAAATCCGTGTCATTTTTTTTTTTTTTTTGGAACTCAAACAACTAGTCGATATTGTGAGATAATCTGAGTTTTTCTACAGTATTCGACTATAAAACCCTGAAATAATAAAGGATATTTACCCGTCTAAAGATTCATAAGTCTATGGCCAATTATAACTTTTAATTATTCGTTTCGCTCACGTGATACGCCCCTTTACCGCATAAACTTGCTGAATAATATAATTTATTGCAAATGACACGTTTCGTAACAGACTGCCGTCAGAATATCAGAGAAATGTGTTAACATTGTACATGTCACTGTTTTGCTGAGCTGTAAATATGCAGCTTTATGCATTGAATAGATAATAACTCAGAGGTGGCACGCCCGTGCCATGTATGGCGTTGACTTTCAATAGTCACGTCATGTAAGGGAGCTTTTACATTTTTTTGCTGTCATGAGATAATTCAGGTTTCGCATCAGTTAGTCATCATGAAAAGTCAGTTTTAAATTGTAGTAGAGTTGGAAAACGGCAGCAGAAGAATGATGTTTAGAACTCCTCTCAAAGTTGTATTTCAGAACTCAGGAGTAAGACGAGGCCAGTGTTCTTGATTTTATAATGATTCTTTAATTAGAAGTCTATTATCGTTTTTTTTTTGTCAAAGTATATTTTGCGAAAAAAGCTTTCTTGTAAAAAACAGCCGTTTTATGGGTTGGTGTGAGAACCATGCAGGTCAATAGTACTATAAACGATTTCACAGGCATAATCCTTGTTATCTATTCAATTCAACTATAGTCACTCAACCACCATTCATCATTGTACCATTGAACACCACTTAAAAAATAAGTAAAAGCCTTACTTACAAAACCTACCTCATTCTTCTATTCTAAGTGTGAACACTTCTCTATACAAAATTTGTACCAACATGTGGTGTCGGTGGGGGCCGTGCCATACCGTGCCAGCTCCACAGTATACCACGATAAAGGTCTCAACTATGACACTGAGCATGTAGCGTCAAAACTACTAAAAGTTTACGGCAGCGACGAGACGTCTGCTCGGGTTCAGTGCGTACCCTCTTTGTGGCTAGTGGTAGACAAGACGAGTTTTGAAAAAGGAGCGAACGAGTCCTCGCGGCTCTGGTAAGTGTTATACAGCCTGTACAGCTTAAAGACTCATGATACCAGTGATATACAAACTTCTTGTTAATGTTTACTACTGTTTTGAGTTTGTTTACGCGGTCATTTGTTTTGTTTCTTTATTTTTTGTTGCTAATTGTCTTTCTGGATTTTCTTTTGCTGCTCTTCTTTTGTTTTTTAGATTTATTTTCATATGTAGAGAGTTTTTTTTTTTTTAATTTTGTATGATAGTAATATGGTGTTACTGTAAGAAACCCCCTGATTTTGATAAAGCCCATAGAATTATGACTATTCTAGGAAGTATTTAGTCTGTATTTCATTGTTTTTGTATTTTGTTATGAGAGTGTTCTGCAAATAATGAAATTACTGGAAGCCCGCCAAAATAATTACGTCTTGTTATATCATTGTACATTAATAAACAATTTACACAATAAATTGAATCTTCTGTATATTATTTAACTATTTATTGCATTATGTTGTTTAAAGCTTTTGATTGTTATTGATGCTTTACAAGCTCTTCTTAAAGACATCGAATCAGAAAATTCACATAATAAAGTTAAAGTATCTATTACATATTAAATATCTTTAACAAGTGATATTTTTTTTCAAACCAAATAGGTATGTAATTTGAATCAATTTGATTTCGACAATGGAGTTTAGTATTATTTAACACCAAAAAAAAAAATTGATATAGGCTAATAAATATAGGTTAAGAATAAATTTCTTAAAAAAAAGCATATATTAACTCCCGACATAATTGTAGCAGTCGTCTCCAGATGGTCTAATATTGATTACTCTTCTCTTGTTTTATCGCAGGCTTACGCGTGCATACATAATATAGTAGGTAGAAGGAAAAAAATAATTAATCTACATTTAAATTTGCATGGCGTGAGCCTGATTATGGCGAATTATAATTTCACTTAAGAACATCTGGTTAACTTACCCATATTCTGCAAATAAAGTATTTGAATTTGAATTAAAGAACCTTAAAAAAAAGCATTGGGTTCAATATATTTGAGTGGCATTAAACCCTTATTGGACGAGTCCGACTTCCATTTGGCTGATTTTACTTTAGATTTAGCTTTTCTTGCATCGAGGGATATTTTAAATGATTATAATCTCTTGTCCCCAGCTTCTCGCATCCGCATGTCCGTGCGCGGCTGGAGAAGCACATGGGCAACAACTTGGTGCGGCTCACGGACAAGAACTACATGACCGAGCTCGAGGAGAGGATCCGCGCCGTCAATGAGGAGAACCTCAACAAGCGGATCACTACGCGTGTTGTGAGTACCATACTAGCTGGTCTTCAACCTTGGATGCATAGCTAGAGGATAGACCGCTCAAGTTATTTCCATCTTTAACAGGATGCTGCTCGTCGATTCAAAAAAACGTCCATAGATCTAAGGAGTACATGAAATGATTGTGCTTCTCCACTTCAATACATACACACAAGCATGACATGCTTCCTTTATAATTAATTACCATATATAAGCTTTCATGCCCCAAAAATTATTCTCACCAAGATCAGTGAAAGTGTTACCTGAATACTATTTTGTAAAAAATAACAAAATTGAAAAAAATACATGCAAATACCAACCAGTTTTGTGCATATTTCAACGTCAAAGCGCTGAAACTTTCACTGTAATTAAAGCTAGTTTAGGTTTTTGATTTAAAACAATTCCACAGCCATTAGCTGCTAATTTTGAAATACACTAACCCGCTGGTAGACAAAACTAACCGCTTTTCCAAGCAGTATAATTACCAACTAATCAAGCATAATTATGAGCTGACGGTAAGGTTTCGTGCCTGCTTCGTTTATTAAACGCCAGTCAAAGTGAAACTAATTACCCATCAATCGAGCATTGCTTTGTTTACGAACTTTACGATTCCATATTAAACTGATACCTGCGGCCATTAAGAAATTCCCCTTCGAAACCACTTCCCCGTCATTCTAACTTTTATAACTTTAAGCTTACTTACGCGTAAGCACGCATCGTTTAACACTGCACCATGATTAATTTACAGATGGATGAGATGGAGAGGCTCAAACGACTGATCCTAGTGGGAAAAACGCCGTTGAAGGAATGCCCTCCAGAGTTGTACCATCACCCAGTGTTCGTATTCTGGCGGATGGTCAACCGCGAGGTGGCACGCGCCTCCAAAAAGCGCGCCGACGCCTACTTCAGGAAGTTAAAGGCAGCGCAGAAGATTGATATGGTAAAGTTTAAACAAATTACCCAACTATTATCCATTTCGCTTTATGTCAACATAGCCCACATGATGATCCCTTGTTACAGTCCATAGACGAAGACCGCGAGCTTAGCACTGCTGAAGATGAAGGCGAGAGTCTAACACCAGAACAGAGACTTTCAAAATGCCGAGAACAATTAGAACATAATAAGCAATTAGACATCGAGAGGGGCGTCCGCTTCACAGAAGAACAGTTTGCACAATTAAAGTATGAAACCAACGAAGTGAAAATACTTAAGAACCTAACGGTAATGAACGTTTGTCACAACAATGTGTGGTTTAATTATATAGAAACGAACTGGTTGAGTGGACTTCAGCGTGTCAACGGGTCACTATCGAACGAATTTACATAAGTAATTGATTTGTTTATATAGTCTGGTGCAGTGGTGATAGCGCTCGTGGCTAACCGCTTTGGAGCGGATTGGTTCCACATTAGATTGACCCCGACACCGCTTGCCCCCGATACGATCTATGGACTCAACTAGCGCGTGTAACTGCCCATACACGGCATATAGCTAATCAATCTTAAGGAAAATCATTTAACTTTCACTAACCTTCAAAGATCAAAGCATGACGAGCACTTTTTCAGATGAAATATGATTACGAATCCGAATGTTATCATGAACGCACTTTACTCGGTATTGATGAGCCAGATGAACAATCTGACATTAATTTATTTTATCAGTATTAATACGTTTATCTAAAACGAATATACTAGAACCGTAAGACATATTATCTGGTCTATTGGTATATAAATTACATTATAAACAATTATTAGGACATTTACGCTACTTAATTGTATTTAAAAAGAGGAGTGCACACGATTTGGGTGTATTAAATAACGATTTAATTCTTCCTTGACTTTTCAGGTCGTACACTTTGGGCCAAGGTGTGCCTGGTTACTTATTTTGCTGTACATGTTTTAAATGCGTGCTAAACATACATTATTTTTGGTATTCTAAGTTGTATCTGATTACATTCGTACTGTCTGCAAAATATGAAAATTTGCTTCGGCCTGAAAATAAATCCAATATGTCGAATTGTCAGCAAGGTTGGGTTGACCCTGTTTCTAGCAGGCTTCTTTCTACATATTGATATTTATTCGGTCTATCATAGAAATTACTTCAATATTTATTGGATTCTCGATCCATTTTCCACACGCAAAGTTTTACATACATTCGACTAGCTGAACGCTCTTGTATTTTACAAAAATAATGTTCTATCTTTTAGCTTATTTTCAGTACCCTACCCTTACTTTAATATTCTGAGAATAAGAATTACGACCCGCCCTTTCTTTGCTCTCTGAATATTTGGTTCTTAATTTGCCATTGCAAAAATATCATAAATTTTTCGAAGCATAAAAAGCTAGTAAAAGCTTTTAAAATTTCTCATTTTTACATTTTCTTTGACGAGTTAGAATGAATTGTGCAAATACTGGTGAAGTTTTAATACAAAATCGCGTGTTCCGGTGCATTGAACTTCAAAACTTTCCGCATTAACGTTCTGGGAGCTGATGTAAATACTATCATTAAACGTAAAACCCATTTACATAAATTTGAACCTTCAATCAGTTGCATGCATTTGCTTAATGCCCTATAAATCAGAATTAGGTTCTTCCCAAGTATTTTTTGGAAATTTACATTATAACCAAGTAACCCATTCGTTTAAGTGCGTAGGTAAGCACGCGATCGACACGTCTTGGCTATAAATCAGCTGTCATGTCAATTAGATACTTGCGCTGTTCAGTGAGCCGTCTGAGCGGACCTTTACATATGCGGCTCAAACTAGTTTATAACTGGACATGAATCACGTTAGAACACGATAGATAAGTAATGACCCAACCTCGCTACTTCACTCGTGCTATCCAAATGTTTGTTACTCATAATATCTACGTTATGATTTCACTGGAAAACCAATAAAAACCGAATCATAAATTCTAGGTTTAGGCTCTAGGCTAAGCCTTTTACATACCATAATTTAATTTAATGCCCACAGAATTTACCCACTGGATTTTTTATTTATTGTTTATTGATCGACTGATTTATTTTGTAGCGGTTGCCTAGTCGAATAGCTGTATTTTATTGTCAATGTCATGTCTAAGATGTGAAGATTACAATCACAAAGGCTATGTTTATGGACGTTGAAATTATTAAGAGCTTTCAGAAGGCTTACACGTTCATATACATCACGTTAATATCACATAAAACTTCAGAATTACAATAATCCGTAGTTTGGTAACTTATGGCCTATGTCTGTTTTCCAAAGATTATTGAATTTCATAGTAGTCAAATTCTAGACAGTTCTTTTTTACGGTCTGAGGATCTTTGAATGCTTGTTTGGAACTTTCGAAGTGTTTCATAACAGTTTACTCATTTATATCGGGATTGATCGACCAGTTTGTTGAGCTGACGCAGTGAAGCAGTTATGAGTCTCGTTACGACTCCAGGTGCGCCCGGAACTAGTCGGGCGATCTTGATAAACATACGTCAGAAAACCGTTCTTAAAAGAGTTATATAAATTGGAATCACAAAAGCAACTTCAGCTTTTGCTTGTGCTAATACGGATTACGGATATTTAAAGAAAAAGTCTTTATCAGGCTTATGAGTACTGTTACACTGGACTTTTCTCTCGTTGCTTATCGCCGACGATCGTCACCACAATGCTCCGCGCTTGCTATAAGTGTCCTCGGGTCGATATCGCCGGCCGGCGGCGAGTTGTTTACGAGCTGTCGTTGTATTGTTTATGTACGACTACTATAAACTCACATCCTGTCATATTCAATTAATTGTTCAATCGGTCAAAGGTACGTGTTTTGTTTACGACTTGTCACGCGGTATTGATTAAACAGGTTAGCAACAGATGTTTTTGTTAGTTCGACTACGAAGGCTATTATTGTACCTGAACCTCTTTGGAACCGCCCAAAGCAAGCAATCTCATGGTCTAGCAAAGGCAGGAACGGAATTTGAGGAGTTTTTTGGTAGGTGAGAGTCCAGCATATCTTTATTCCACGTGTGTCCTTGACTTGCTTTTGCTCCTTGCTCCTTGCATTCCTTTTTTTTGTCGAAATCCTAATATAATGTGGCCAGAACGCGTTTAGTTATCGTGTTAAATAGGCTGACGACCTAATTCACAAACTCACCACCAAATCACACCCTTTGCTTATTTAGTAAACAAAGAAGTGTCATGTGTGGGGCAGGGTGTGACGTCACACGTACAGCTCGCTAGCCGGCAATTGACATGCATTCAGTTTGCAGATAACGTAGATATTTTAGACACGAGTTTCAATTACTTACGAAGGAGCCACTGATAGTGGTATCAGTGTCCGTATTATAACTTATCCTTTCTGCAATTTGTGCTAGTTTGTTGCTCGTGCTGTTTGTAGAGATAACTCTATTATTGAGTCGACTATCTTAAATATTTACTTTATTTTCTTGGTTGTATTGTGTGTATTAATGAATTGGTATAGTATTTATAATTTGTTGCCTGAATTTGTATAGTATCTAAGACTCAATTCATGGTCCTTTTCTGTATCTGCTGTGAACCTCTTTCGCATCAATAGTAGCACATTTTAATTCAAGACAATAATTATAATATATTATGTATGTTAATAGTGCGACTAATTCAAAAAAACTACATACGAGTATGTACGTCTCATTTCTTACGAATCATTACGCAATTGGTTTATACATATTTATTCGCATTGAAATTGTCTGGACTTCAAAATAGACTGTGACCCCTTGAGTTTGTTTCGACATTTCTTCTCAGGGTAGTCAGATAGGAAATGTCGACTCCAGCGTTCTCAAAAAAATAAGAAGACATGTAAAAGTGATGATATATCCTACTTACAGAATAAATGATTTCATTTCATTTCAATGACTCAATTAGAAAGAGTATTTAAAACCAATATGTCACTTACAAAAGTAACGACCCCAACCTAGCGTTACACGTGTTTGAATCAATTAAGTCTACTAGCTTTAAAGAACGAACACGATTACGTCTTATTATTGTAGTAATACTTACCCTGAGTCACAGCACAAACTACAAAGCCAGACATACAAACTCTTCAAATGAAAAAAAAAAACATGACATTCTTTTTTTTAATAACTTTTTAGTTCCATATTCGAATATAATTTTTTACTTTCTTTCAGACGGTGGAAGAGCTGTACGCACTGGCAGATAAGATCATTGGAACTAAGCGTCTTTAAAAATGTTATTTAGTTATTTTTAAGAGTAATTTTATTAATCTTGTACCTTGAATCATATTGTCCTTGGCCTATCAGTCCTGTCGTAACAAGTTGAATTCTCATTTAAGAAAATTAAAAACATTGTAAACGTTAATAATCGTAGTGAAAGTAAGCAATAATGTGATTTTGTATGAATAAATGTTCATCAAACATTGACTCTCTTGTTTCCATTTCTAGAAATAGTCATCAAAACAAAAAAGTAATACTTTAAAGTTTATTATTTAGCTTATTTATACTTATCAGATTATTTGTAACAATCTTATATGGTTAGAAATTGAATCGAAATTGTAGCCAACATTATGTTAGTACAGTCATTACTTGACTAGATTACATAACAATTAGATTAATTATCTATATTAAATTCATATGTATACAATTATATAACGTTATTTATATAAAATTATGAACTTACAATGGCGATATTAGCTAAAATGCTGAGCGAGTAATAAAGATGATTAAGGGGTGAATAACAGGAACGTCCCCTTGTTTACAACTAGGATAATGGGATAACGAATATAAAACTATGATGGCGTCGTACTACGAAGCGTAGCAGCGCGGTGTCACAAATGGCTCTTGGGTCTACGGCGTAGCTGCGCGTAGATGAGACCAGCGGGCTTGTCGATGGGCTGGTAGATCTGATGGCGGGGGTCGCCCTTCGTCACGTTCGCGGGGAACTTGGACATGTCGATATTGAGGTAGTGCTTGTTCGGCATCGTCATCTTGATCCATGTGATCTGAGGACAAAGATAAATACTCATCAGAATGGGGATTTTAAAAGACCAAACTATTTGCCTTAAAAATACGGCTTTTGTCATTCATATAGAATTGCTGTTAAACAATTTCTTTACAAAAAAAGAATCGACAACATTCGAATTCGTCATCAAATTTTCATAAACTTTTTCATTGTTTCTTTATATTTTATCAATAAGGTCGTAATTATCTTAATTAACAAAAAAAAAACAATCGTAAATAAACCCCGTCGGCCCCTAAGATTTAATTTAACTTGATAACTTGCGACCTTTGCCTCACGTGACTGTCGCTTCGAAAACAAACTAGTCCGATTGTGACGTACAACTGATATCATAATATTATACTTATTGTTACCAGAACACGAATACATATCACTACTGACTACCACTCGATACGCTTCCGCATGTCAACGGGAACTTAACGTAAATATGCCTAATCGGAACAAGGCCCTTTAAGTAGCACAGATAAAGCGCTAATGAGCTTACAACAAAAATTGTGAATGACAACTAAAATGTAGAGATAAGATATAAAAATTAAAAACGTAAAGAAAACCACGAAACTAAGTTCAACTTCAAGGTGTTCCTTATCAGGGACTTTTTACTATGAATTATGCCAGATAATTTCACGTAACTTTTTAATATGAACTAAAAAGGTCAGTACACAAAAAAGGCTACAATATTTCCCACGTTAAAGCTTTTGAGATACATCAGTGCTGCGGCAACACTGCGGGCTATTGACCGCGGAGCTAAACATAGCAGCTTGCAATATTAATACATGCATCACTCACTATATATTCGACGTACAAGGCACATGACACGATAAGGAAAGAGAGATTACAAAAGATTATTAAATCATACAAAAATATTAGACCTCATTACGTCCATTAGAAGTTAATTTCAACAAATAAAGCCCCTAATTAAGTATCATCTAAGAATTAAAAAAGTACCTTTCATTCTTAAAGCGCAAATGAAAAGAGTAGGTATGTTTATAACATAGTAATACGTTTTGCGATAAAGCAGTATTTAAAACAGCTGTTTAATTAACTGCCGATACAAACCAGCCGTGGGAAACTTTATTGATCTCCACAGCTGGTACATATATATAACTAGAAGTAATAAAATAGAAAGAACTGATACTAAAGGTTTTACAATTGCTAATGATTCTCATGATTATGTACGCACCCTTAACGCAAATGTTATCAATAGATCAATAGATATTTAGCGTACTACTTAGCGTAGGTATTTAGCGTAGTCTATAATACTCGTGTGCAAATATTTGCAACTAATTGAACTATTTTTAATGGGTTACAATTAACTGAATTAAACTAGTATTTTAATTTGTTTACTTAACTAATTGTATAAACATTATAGGATATGCTAGGTACGTTAATTAGTTGTTTTAAATTAATGCATTATATTTTTTGCACGTAATTCATTATAGTCAATTTTAAACTAACGAACACACTAATACAATTTATGTTAATTTTTTGGAGTCATGATTTCAGTTCCAAAACAGCGTAAAGGTTTAGCACTAAATTAAGACGAATTCACTTTTATAAGATCATATTGAATTTTCGCAAGTGATATTAATCGTAACTGCTTTCATTTTACTGAATATTTTTTTGTCTCGCACTGTTTTAATTCAGGAACACATGATACACACCTCTGGCACTTTTTCTAGCACAGTCTTCTCGGCCTGGTACAAGGTGTGTTGCACTGAAGGCGAGTACACGCCGACGTCGGGAGGGCCGGCGAACTTGTCCAAAATGGCGTCCTTGACCGTCAGCCAGGCGTTATCGAAGTCTGCCGACCGCATGTTGTCGTAAATCCATTCTGCTTCCACCACGGTACTGTGGGTGAAATGGCTAGTTAGTAATGATTGGAGAAAATGGATGAGAAAATTGCAAATGCAAAGGCAAGAAGTGGAAACAAGAATTGAAAATCTTTATGAATGTTCAAAGAAGATTTACGAAGTCTTGCATGAAAAAATGAATGGGTTAGTCAACAGCTGACAAATAAAAGGGAGATCGACAAAAATATGCAATAAGTACGAACCTGAATATTCTTTCAGCGGCATCTGAAAGTGTGGTGTATTCATCTTGAACGAAGTCAACGAAAGCTGACTGCGTTGTTTTCATGACACGAAGGCCACTTAATCCCGACTTCACGGTCACTGCCTCTGTTTAAATTGAGAATAAAGTTTTAATAAAATCACGAAGAAAAGCAAATACAAGTAAATGCCAGTTATAATAATTATGATCTACGTACCATGTCTAGCTTGCCGCACTTCGCACCATCTCGTTGCGGTGGGGGAAAATATGAAGGCGTGATTATGGGGAGTACCCGCCTGTAATCTCTCCCAAGGGTACTCCACTACTCTACACTTAGCCTCTACAACTTGCTTGTACATGTACAGGAAATGTCCCACAACAACTGCACCAAACTCTTCAGGAGTCTTCACTCCATGTTTCTTAGCTAACAAATACACTGTGTTCTTCTGGGAGTCCGTCGCTACTACATCTTTGTTGTCTCCAACGATGTATGCGCTTTCTGACTGTAGTTTTAATTCTGTGAATACTTCGAATTCTCTGATGGAATGATATTCCGCGTCTCGGTGCACGTGGAGGAGTTTGACTGAGCTCTTGCCGTAGCCGTGGTCGCTCAACTCGAACCGGCCGCCGGAGTCAGCCGAAGCTGTCAGGGCGGGCCCGGCATTGAAAGTGCTGCTGGCCACCGGAGTTTCCATGGCACTTGTGTTGGATGGTTTCGCGTAAATTCTGAAAAGAGTTTAGAATCAGGTTTAGTTATCCATGGTAGTACTTGAAAGGCTTTTAATTGCGTGGATTCGAAACAAAATAATTTAATTGTTTAGATGATTAAGAATATTTGAAAAAAAGGAACACAAAAAGCCTATCTAAACAAAAAATCGAAAAGAAAAGCACAATATTTACCTGTTGATGCTTGCCCACGGCATTGTGATTAAGCCAATTAATCAATAAAATCACTTAATTTTGAGTGAATGTAGGAAGCTGCGTCGCCGCATAGCCCAACGTACTGACTGTTCCGGCACAGATGCCGTCCACACTTATATGAGTAACCTCTGACCCTTCCTTATCGATGCCGAGCACGCGCCCGCTCAACTGCGATATTGTAACACTCATTAATTATCTGATGCCGGTCAGTGACGGAATAGACAACCAGGAATTTAGCACATGCTTAGACCACCATTTCTTCGAAATCACATCCATTTGTATATTTTAACACTGAATATATGATTCCTAGGTATAAATCGAAGTTCGAAATTAAGACTTCCTTCACGTGTAAATACTAAGATGTGGATCTAAACTGCTTTTTCCATTGAAGACATTTGTGCTAAATCCGGCCCTGGTCGCACTCTGGTGCCATTTATCAATTGTTTATACCTATAACATAGTACATACGCACGTAGGCAGTCTGTACGCACTCGCTTACTTTCCTTACTCACTCGGGACTTTAGACCTAGGTTTGACATTCTGGAAATCCATACCACATCGTTTTAATCTTTCAGGAAAATGTCTTGTATTCAAACAAACCGGAAAATCGTAGCAGACAAGACAGCGCCTATTTCGTCAATTTATCATCTCTGTAACACATCCGTATAAAATTGTTTCCATGTAAATAAAATAAAGATAAACCGCTTATTTTAGTGATAAACTACGTTCATTGCCGTATGACTGAAATACATATGTATTTAGTGATGATCTTACAGTTTGAGGGCGAAATACTGTGTCGTTAACTATTTTGTGCTTTAATCGCCTCTGTCGAAATACCGCCTAATTAAGATGTTATTGTTAGGTAGTTTTCAGCTGTTTACTAAGAATACTACAATATACAAGCAATTATCACGTTTATAAATTGTGTAGTACTAAATCTTTATAAAGTACTAGGTACCAAACATGGCGGTTCTCGACAGTCTGCTTAGCTTCGGGAAAAATAAGAGATGTGCCCGGCGATTAAAAAAATAAATTAGTAATTAACCTTAAACTCATTACGAATGTAAAATAATGTTCGGCTCTAACCACGAGTAAAATGTTTCCTGAACGAATTCTCTAAATTTGATTTTAGACTTAATGTAAGATAAAGAAGACTTAGATCTTACGATTTTTTTACATCATGCTTTAAAATAATGTTGTGGATTCAGTTAAGATAACAAATTGGCACGGGTGCGTATCTATTTGCCATTTTTTTTATTATTTCCTCATTATCTCTGCTAATAAATATGAAAGATAAATTTGACAAATATTGACGCGACTTAAACGAAATTTTATTGGAATGACGCAAAGTATGTTTTTACATACCCATGTCAAAATAAGAACAGGGTTAATAGGACATCGCGGATTCGTCAGTATCAATGTTTATATTTATTTGAACATTCTTTTCGTCAGAATTCATATCAGTATCTTACGATATTTCAATCAAGGTTGTTCCTCCCAGCTGTACTAAAGTGAATTTCTAATTTACAGGAAGCTTTATGGCACACGGCTTTTCCTACATGTTCTTAAAATAAGATAGACAGTAACATTTCAATGTACGCGAAGTATCCGATGTAAGTGGCCCCCAATTTTATAGTACGATCGTAATATTTTTATGTACCTTCTTTATGACTACATTTTCATAGTTTTAAATAAGACATCTTTACCTACACACGTTGTATGTAATAGCCAGATAAACTTTCCTTCTCAATAAATGCCTAAGAGTAATTTTATGAGCCGCGAGGATGCTATTTACAACGATTTCGTATAACTTCAATAAAGTATGAAGCCAACTTCCCTAATCTTTATTTTGGTCGCGCAATAAAAGTCTAAAACTGGAGTGTAGTGAGTGCTATTGTCGGTAGACATCGCGTGCGCTAGTAAACTTAGCCTGCTACTCAAAAAACTAAAGCGTATGTAAACATAGTCGCAACACTCGGCGCCAACGTAACACTTGTGAAAGAGCGTCGGCCTCCGAGAGAATAAATCTCCAATGATGTATGGATTTGATAATATCACATTAAATCTATCGCGTCTTTGTTTTGTGAACGATCGTGTTGGAGGAAGTGGCGACGGCTTATTCATGTTTAAAAGCGGGACGCGAAATGTCGTGGATGACATGGCAGCCGTTCCGTAGTCAGCGGGCGGGCGAGCGTAGAATGCAGGGCGGGCGGGTTTGCGCAAGCGCGGCGCGGCGGGCGGCGGCGCGCGGCGCCCGCGTGACGTGCCGCGCTCAGCTGACGCCGCGGCGGCCGCGTGACGCGTCGCCACCACGCATCGATCCCGCTCGCGTCGCTCGCGAATATCTGCCGGTGCCGGGTAATGCCGTTGTCCACCCGCTACTGAGCAACGTGTTATCCGTTCGCTTCGTGCAGTGTTTACCTAAATACCAATGATGGTGAGACGCAGCGGACGATACACTGTCAACTGGCGAGGATTTAAGGATTTCGCATTTGGGAATAAACCTCCTGACGAAGGTATGTTCGGTGCGTGAAAAGTCTGATTTGAATCGGTTGAAATCTGAATTTCATGGCATAACCTCAAAGAGGGTTATGAAGTGCATAATGTTTGAAACTACCACGAAAATTATTGCGCTGAAAATATTACAATGACAGCGCAAAATTAAGTTCAAGACGTGCTTCTTTGAGGTACTTTTACTTCCTGAGACTTGATTGTCGCTCTTAAAACGTTGCCATTTCCTACTTATCGTTGCGAAAAGGTCTTCATAATAAACTTCGAGTTTCCATCAAATCAGAATAAACATAATAAATGTCAGGATAAGTTTACTCAGCTACCTGGCACATACCCATATAACCGACTCAGATTAATAGTCTAGCGTCTAGCTGTTCCACTAAATTCATAATCGTAAAACACAAATGTACTAGATTATTATGCCTGCCTTTACCTACTAAATTATGTAATAAAGCAACTATCTAAAGCACTTTTTCCCCTAACCGAATATTTAAAACAAAAAAATATTGACTGTAAAGTACTTCTTGCTACGTACACCAACGCCTGCTTTTCAAATATGGAACCATTGGTTTAATAAGTATGATACAAATCTTTTGTTTTTGGTGTCCCTAATACAATGACGTAATCATTTTGTGAATTCCTTTCGAAAACAAACATTAACGCTGAATCAAAACATTTACTTTTGTTATTAAATCAATGTATTCGGTTTGTGACTTACATTTAAAATTAACGATCAAGAATAAATTTAGTTTGGCACGCTAATATTGAGTACCATACCTCTATTATGCCAGCGCAAATCAAATTGTCGTTATTCAGCCAGAAATAAACGTAAAGGTTACTTTCAAAATCCTAGCAAAAAAATTAAACATCTACTTTTTTCTTTTCATTGTAGTTTCACACCAAGAATAAATATAAGACTACTTGATATTAAAGTTTAACTTCCTGTAGCCAGTACCTGTAAGTGGATCATCTCTCCGGGTAACCCAACCCTACTTATTTCTGCTCGAATGGTTTATAAACCCCGGAGTGGACCGCTTACATAAATGCAGTATCCACCTACATTGGACCGCAAACTTATCTACGTCCTTAACAGATAGTAATTTGTATCACCCTGAATTTTGTTTTCGCATTTAATTTTAATGAGTCACAGTCACATGATTATTTTATTAATATTCAAATGTGGAACACAAATTTTATCATGAATGTTTTTAAAACAAAACATGATTTCTTATAATTACCAGTTATGACTTCCAGGGGTATATAGTAGATACTGGCTGGTTTAAAAAAGTTAACTGCGTGCTACGGAAATCCAAATTTTATATTTTAACATCGCAAAGCTTTTCATGAGTGAGACGTGGGCGTCACTCATTCTGCCGCGGCCGTCATGAAACTATCAGCAGACAATTTGATTTTACTTTGAGCTCAAATAGCCTCAAACTAACTTGGGCTTATTATAGTTGGGAAGAATTAACACAGTTTTAAGTGTCTTGACGTAGTTCATTGGCTCTTTCGCCCTTTATAACATCCGCCGACGGTTCGTTGCGCAGTTTCAAGGTCCAGTGCTGCGGGACACTACATTTATTTATAGATCAAAGCATCTCTTACTATTTACTCCCTTGGCCTCCGCATCATATGGCCGAACCCTCTTAGATAACACT
Organism: Trichoplusia ni; assembly: GCF_003590095.1. Lineage (NCBI taxonomy): Eukaryota > Metazoa > Arthropoda > Insecta > Lepidoptera > Noctuidae > Trichoplusia > Trichoplusia ni. Next base: position 4,982,429 of record NC_039492.1, read on the forward strand.
ACGAAAACAAACACCTTTTCATTTTCAAATTTAAAACATGACACATTTCTAGGTTCTTTTTTCAGTAGGTTTTCACACGATACATTTTTTCACGTCAAGCGAATATTAATTATGCATGTAGATAATTAGACTACATGGTTGCGTGATATCCGTCAATTGCAACAGCATAACAATTGTTTTTCGTGATTAGCTAACATGCCATATGAGTGGATAATATTTATTTTACCGAATGGCTTCGTAGCTCAACGGCTATTTAAAGTCAAATTCATACGTTGTACATGATGATGACATTCCTTCGCCATCCGTCTTACGCACTACGTTAAGAATGTTACACCACGAAAAGTTACAATATCGAGGTACATGACGCAGCAGATTTTATTGGCTCTTGGTTTTTGGTTGATGGGTTTGGCCTAATGTCCAAGCCTAAAGCTAATCTTTAAATACTGGCCACTCTTACAATCGGTAAACACGAAAGATTGCGTTGAAAGATGCTTCTACGATTGGAAACCTAACAGACAACCGTCAAGGTCGAAAAACTCAACAAAATAAACAGGAAAATAATCTAATCAATTATTCAAACGCCTCTGACGAAACTGGTGCTTTGGTCACAGTAGTAGTATTATATTTTGGTGATCATATTCCTTCTTATATTTTAGTAACCTGCACCAGTGCCCTAATTCTGCTATTTACAATGGCCGATGAGTGAATGGCAATTGGATTAAATTCGTACTATTCGTATTATTCTAAGCATTTCTAACACAACAATTTCAGTACAGGGCGAAACACTGACGGTCAATAAAATGCATTTTATAACTATTGTGTTGGCAAAATACTTAGACAATAGGAATACTTTTAAATTTAATGTAATTGCCATTCATCGGCCATTGCAAAGCCTTACTTTGACATTTCAGTAGCTCAATTTTATTAATTTAGATAAAGAATACGAAACTTAAAGCATACAGGAGTTTATTAGCTGTCGTGAAATCGAGCTAGCTTTTAATGCTAGACGGTAATTAGTCAAACTGAAAGCATTAGTTAATGCGGCAAATGTTGGCGCCAGACGTCCTAGTAAAATACTTACTTATTTCGGCGCATTTTCGTGGAAACCGAACTAAACTCATCGACCTAATTTACATTGCTTTTTTTTTAATTCGTCTTACCTAAACTTGCCATTAATTTTGTAAGGAAATATTTAGGTAGTACTCAGAAGCAATGTAAAAACAAATCCGAGATCTTTTTAATACTACTTTAAGTATTTAAAGACGCATATGTAAACATATCACATTCATCCATAACCTAATTAAAATTGAATTAAATTAAATTAAATATTCTTTATTTCAGGAAATTAAAACCCATAACATGCATAACAAAAACATTGTGACTTAGACTATGAGAAACTAATATAAACTTTAAAATAAAATAAAATAACAATATTAAAATAAAACTTAATCTAAATGAAATTAAAAATCCTATAAATCTTTAATCTCTCTTTTTAGAAAGACGTTATGGAAAACAGAGTATACCTTATAAAATTAATATGTATACCTTAAAAAATCATATAGACATAAATCAAGATATATTCTTCCTACTAATATAACGTTTAAAAAACAACGCCTTTTTTGTAGGTAATATATTTTCATTACGGGAAAAACGACAAAGGAAACTGACATTCCTGTTCACATGTTATTGATAAAATAAATGCTACCGTGACCTTTTCGTATTGATATAGGTATAGCAACCCACACATTCGCTTTATAAAAATCAATGCGTAACAAATAGAAAGACATTTCGGTATGTGTGCTATGTCACCGTTATGATATCGATACACTGGTTATACTTTTTTCCGATATTAAATTATGATTAAGGTTACTCTTATAAAATTGAGTATTTTATTTTAGAAAAGGAGGAACAAAAGCCTGAAGAGGACCTAAACAATCATGAAGTTATATTTTTAAGGGGTATCGTCGAAAGTCCGGATTTTGCAAGAAAATGTGAGGTAACTATTACTTATCAGATAACTTGTTCGTCTAATTATTAAATAAGTTTTAGTTTTTGGTGTCTATTTAAAAACTTTAAATAGACACCAAAAACTAAAACTTATTTCTGATCAACTTATAAGTATTTTAATGTTAAATTGGATAGATTCATTATACCTACTGCTAAACACTTCGAGGAAAACCGATACTCTTTCGAGAACTTACCCATATTTGAATCGACAGAGAAAAATCAATTATCCCCGGGCTACAAACAAATCCAGATTTTAACAAATCCAGAGCTTTGAATGAAGTCGAGCTATAAAAATGCTTTATTTTTTAGTTTTAGCGGTGGTACTTTGATGACACCAGCATTACAGTATAATATTTATATTACTTGCTATAAAAAAATAATATGAAATGATGTTTTAAAATTATTCTGTTTCAAAAAACACGCTCTCTAATAATTTCCGAACAAAGAGCGGTTCAGTTGTTTTTGAACTGACAGACACAGAGTTTACTGACTGAGTGACACAGCGGTATGGCATCTAAAAAATATTTACTGGATTTTAAACACTATTGGATTACAATAAGAATCACAATTGAATGTGGATGTTAATAATAACTGTCAAAACCCGCAGTTGGAAAACAAGTTCTCGTGAAATCGTGCGAGTGTACGCTCGGGGTGTGTTCATTTGTTACAACAAAAACAGACTTAATATAAATGTAGCTGTTTTCTGCTACTTGACCCAGTATTAGCTAGTAAATAAATTATTAAGTCTGCATTGGTAATAAAACGTGGTGTATGCGCGGCAATATTGTAGTTTTCATTCATCAATATTTAACGACAACAAGTGCCACGCCTATAGATGCTCGGGGCTCGTATTTTGGAGTGTCAACAGTCGATCCTGGGTTCTATTTTAATTACTGGTGAGTGTTGTTATTGCAGTCTATCGACTCGGAGGAGGACTTGATCGTAAAACCAGTCTCGTTGGGCAACGTAAACATAATACGTTCGTTAAGCGAGTACCGTGGCAACAACATACGGACTATTGAACAAGCCGAACTCGCTATTATTGTGTCCAGGGCACACTTTAAGGTAGGTACGGCCCATCCAATATTAGCCAGCCTTCAGAGACGTGTTTACAAAGTAACGCAAACATTACTGCAAGCTTTGTTTGTGTAACCATCAGTTCTTTCACCAATGTCCATGATAAAGCATTTGTTGTTTAACAAGCTATGATTGACTTTAATAGAGTACATTTTGGATGTAAACAGTTGCCATAGATACAAATATGAGTCTATCTAATAGTTTATTGCAAATTTACAAAAAAAATATTACAAGACGAAACAAATTACAATCCTAACTAAATCCTAACATGTTTTACAGGCTTTAATAGATGCTCATGATCAAATAGGTGCAATTTGGGTTGACAGAGGATCTGGTATTGATGAAAAGCCTCCAGAACCAGACTTAGAGACTAGCAAAGAGTCTGCTGAAGGCACGGAAGCCAGTACTGACGAAAACGGAGACATGCCAGTTGAGACTGTTAAAGTAGTAGGGCTAAGGAAAGTGCCTGGACAGCCTTTAGGATTAACTGTAAGTATGATGTGATTAGTGATATAACCTTATTACATGTAGTAATTTGCACAAAGTAAAATTGTGCATTTCAGTACAGTTGTTCTTGAAACTAAATTAATATGGAATTTTATGCAAATCAAATTACACTGTAGCTTGTTAACAACGCCAGCATTATTAATTCAAACAAAAAAGAAACTTAAATGTAATAAAAATGTTTCAAAATATTAATACAAAGGTCTAAATTTAAATATTTGCAATTAGAAAAAGTTAATAATCATGAACACTCCAATTTAGAACAACAGTATTAAAATTATTCAAGATACAATGTAAACTACTTAGACCTTATTAGAACTTTTTTTTATCCATGCAACCAGCACATAGCATAAAGCTAGAAAGTTAAACTTCTTAACATAATGCTTTAATCTCTGCATGCAGTATTTGAGATATTATATGACCTGTTTAATATAACCTCTATACATTTGGTTCTAAATCTATGCAAAAAGCATTTAAACCTTTGTACTTTTAACACAGGTAACTACAGATGAGCATGGGCAGCTCATAGTAGCTAGGATATTAGCGGGAAGTGCTGCTGCGAAGCAAGCATTAGTCTCTGTAGGAGATGTATTGCTGGAGGTTGATGGAACCCATATAGACTCTGAAGACCAGCTCAAGGAAGCCGTAGCCAAGCCCAATGATAGAATCACACTTAAAGTGGGACCTAACCTTAAGGAGAAATCTGCTCAGTTAACAAATAAGTTAAGTGTAAGTATTTTATTATTACTAGTTGTTAGCTTTATTTTATTATGTTACAGCTGTTTAAATAATACTAGAGTCTCAATAACAATGTGTGATTCTACTAATTTATTATAGTTAATTTCCTTGAGAATTTCATCTGCGCTTCTCAGACAGATACAGTTTTTATATTATTTATATACTTTATAATGTCTAATATACTTACTTTATGATTAATTATCTATTCCAGTGCTACATGAGAGCATTATTTGACTATGATCCAAAAGAAGACACATTACTGCCATGCAAGGAGATTGGTCTAGAGTTTAAGAGGGGAGATATCTTACAGGTAAATACCTATAACTTTTTGTATGCAGGTATGGCATGTCATTATCTTTGCTGGATCTGGAAGATTTCATGAATGAAATTATTACCAACGATAAATGTGTATATTTCATATTTGGATTTGCTTGAGTTTTCTTATATTTTTTTTAGGTATCAGATAGAAAAGACCCTAATTGGTGGCAAGCAAGCCATGTTGAGAACCCTGATGTTGTCGGATTGATTCCATCACCGGAGTTAGAAGAGAGGCGCAAGGCCTATGTGCCACCTGAAGCTGATTTCGTGCACAAAATCAGTATTTGTGGTGCTCGGGTAAGTATTTATTTTGTCTCAATTACAGAACTTGCTTTCTCTGTTAGGTAATCAGTCTTAAACACTTGGTCATCAGTGACCAAGAGATAATACTTTTCTTTTTTCTCTCATGGATGACCAAGAAATAATATTTTTTACTTTTATCCTGAATTTTATTTAAAGTTTATTAAAAGCTATTACTAAAAAATATTACGACACAATTAAATCAAATGACTTCTGTGAACTGTGGACCATACACATTGTACCGAAAATAATGTTTCGCATCAGCACAAATTGTATGAATATACATTCTATATAACTTTCATTGTCAATTTATGAATCAACAAATTCTCACGAACATTTTACATCAGCAATTTTCATGCGATTGTTGTGATACACAGACGTGTTGTATAACAATCTTTTGTTCCTGTATTAAACGATATAACGGAACTATGAGTCACTATTATTTAGAAGCCAATATTGTCTAGACATAGCATTACGTACAGTCATCAACATAGATCCATACACAGTATCAGATTTACAAGGATCCTGAATACAATCAATACATTTAATACATTACATTAACATAAACTTTGGTCTAGAGAACAAAGTAGCATAAATACTACATCTTCACTATAAGCTGAACATCAATCCTTACTAATATTATAAATGTGAAAGTAACTGTCTGTCTGTCTGTCTGTCTGTTACGCTTTCACGTCTAAACCACTGAACTGTTTTTAATGAAATTTGATTTGAGTTGACCTTGAGAAAGAAAATAGGATAGTTTTTATGCCGAACTTTTGAAGAGTCCTCTTGGAAACGCGATATAACTGACCTCTTCGCGGGCGAAGCCGCTGGTGAAAATATATATCAGTTTGTAAATCTACCTTTGTTCGACTTTTTTTTGATGATTGTACCTATTCTAAGGCGTAGGTATACTAAAGCCTTGAAGATATCGATCGAAACCATGTTATAATTCTTATAAGGAATCTTTGCCCACAATTGTACCCACGCGGTATATTTGCCACCAATCTGGTATTGCACTTAAATCCTACGCGCAAGCTAACTGTAAATACCTGTTTAAAAAGTGTCAATTATGGGTATAATTGGGTATTTAACAAAAAAATATAGGTTCCCAAAACTATTGGATACGGGATTTCAACTCACTGTGAGTTGAATCCTCGTGTGATGTCACTTGTGACTACTCTTTCGTCTTTCGTTTTTTTTTTTAATTTACTGAACTGTCTATAAAATAAATATTGTCGGACACATGCCACTGTTCTTAATTCTACTTACTTTAATAACTCTATGTGTGCCTATGTCTAGTCTAATTAACTTTTACTTAGAATATTCGTAACAGTTCCTGTTGTAGACATTGACCGCGTTAACGTTTCACTGGTTTCGCTTGTTTAGTCATTAGAATGAATGTAATTATACAAATATTATTAGGTAACACGTAATTATGACTTTATTGTGGGTTCAGATCAAGAAACAAGAAATATTTAATTTTCATAGATCTAAATGATTTCTGGCAAATTTAAGCTATGATCTGACTTATTATAAGAATTTAATAATATGTCATGTACACATGTACATGACATATTATGTCATGACACATGACGTCGGCATTTCTTCGCGGAGTAGTTAACCTAGGAAATAAATCATAGTATCCAGTGAGGCAGTGAACTCATCATCATCGCCCTAGCCTTTTCCCAACTATGTTGGGATCGGCTACCAGTCCGTGAACTCAATGAATTCACACGGTGAACTCAAAATAATAAAAAGTCATGTAGTAGTGACGATATAAATATTTTACCTAATATTTAATGTCTTTTTCTTTCGATAAAACAGATATCAAAAAAGAAAAAGAAGTTTGTCTACGAGTCTCGTTCAAGCGTGACGCTAGAGGGCGCTGAGCTGGCTCTGTACGAGGAGGTGGCTCGCACGCCACCCTTCCTGCGTCGTGTGCTAGCACTAGTGGGGACCCGCGGCGTCGGCCGCCGGACCATCAAGAACCGTATGATACAAGAACACCCAGACCGTTTCGGGGCTGTTGTGCCGCGTGAGTATTTACTATTCGATTTCTACGTTTACTAAATATAAAATATGTCAATGTACATAAGATCAGAATAGAAAAATGTTATGATTTTAACAATATTGAAGCCATCTGCAAAGAGTTCTCTCCTAGCCGCGCCCCCCCCTTATGCAATTTCAAATCGATGAGGAGCTGCATAACTTTTAAGTTAAATTCAAAATTACGTTATGATATTAAAGACACCATAAACGCATTTCAAATATATTTTATTCGACTTCTACTTGTGCAAAGCTAATTAAACACATAAGTTACATCTGTGACCCTTACACCTTACATTAGTATACCTATACCCCACAGACACGTCCCGCCCCCCTCGCCCTATGGAGGAGAACGGCCAGTCCTACTGGTTCGTGTCGCGCGAGGAGATGGAGCGCGACGCTCACGCCGGACGCTTCCTGGAGTACGGCGAGCACAACGGACACCTGTACGGGACGCATCTGGACTCCATCCGCGGCGTTATGAAGGAAGGTGAGGGTTAATAAGGTTTTAGGTACAATAGAAATGGATAAAGTGCTTGGAAGTTCAGGAGAGGAGATGAAAGTAAGTGGATGGAGTATGTACTCTAGAGTACATACATGCATGTGAATTTGCAGAACAAAATAGGAAATACGTTCATTAAACTGCCTGATGAAAAAAAAATTATTTTGAAAATTTGGTCTGGTTAGAATTTAAATGCCAAAAATAGCGTGGTGAAAATCACTAAAAATAGAAAAATATGATATTGTTATAGTAATTTTTGTATAAATTATTTCAGGTAAAATGTGCATCTTGGACTGCGCACCGCAATCTCTGAAACTGCTGCACAACAGCGGCGAATTCTTGCCATTCGTAGTGATGATCGGAGCACCGGGGATCGAACAGCTGAGGAACCTCACATATGCATCCAATCGTAACTTAACGGTAATATTTCTATTATAATACATTTTTTTCTATTACTATGGTACAAATTAGATGAATGTCTAAATTGAAGTAGACTTACCACGAAAATACGAAGTTTTCATGTGCATTCAACTCTATGTAGACTTTGTTTTCATGGTAAATCGTTATTAGAATTAGTATTTTTGCTATGAAACAATTTTTTTTTAGTTATTTTTGTTCTCAAAATATTCCCTCATTATATCATAATTACAGAGCTCAGTAAGCTAGCAAAAGCTCAAGTATAAACTGCATATCAGTGTTAAAATCTATTCAATTAACATCTATTCCAAAGAAATAAGACTGACTATCGTAAATCCTCTATATATGGTATGCTGCACGAGTGCCTAAAGTCCGACTGTTGGTGATGTGGAAGCGTGATGGCTATATAGCGCCACCTTAGATTATATACCTATCTAAGAGCGCCACGCTGCCATAAGCGGCGCTCGCTTAAACAACCGCAAAATTCTTACATTACGAAGTTACTTGTTATATTTTTGTTTTTATTCTTATATGCGGTATTTGACTAATAAAATAAATAAAAAATTAAATTAAAATTTGATCTCGCAAACAATACAAGTTGTTTAGTGAGTTAAAATCAATTCACTTTCTACTGACAAATGACGTCACTAGCCGTCACATACATAATTACGTTACAACATCTTTGATCCATCAATATGCATCGTAACTTGGTTATTTTTTAAATTATCTTATGAACTTAAGATTTAATTAGTCAAATACCGTATTATTAGTATAGTATTCATAGAGCATGCCCCTTTCGTATGTCCCGCGCCTGGCTGTGGCATGTGTTCTGTAGTTCGACCGGCAGAGCTCCATCCGCTACAGTTCGCGGCGCGCGCGCACCCTCGAGTCACTTGCGTCGCTCTATGAGGTTTGTATTGTTATACCATTATTTGCCATGTTCTTAAGTATTAGAAATTGTTTTTTCATAAATTTAGTGTTTGCTCTAGTTCCTGTAGGCATGAATTAGTGACAGTGTTGATATTTGCCCCGTGAAATGTGTTTGAGTATTTTTTTACTTTCGGCCTTTTGATACATGTTGAACTATTTTATTTTATTTAGGAATAAAACAGCAAGGACTATGATTGGAAAAATCATAAGTTATTTTTCTTTATAACGTTTTATAAACTACGAATCAAACCTTCGATTAAAATCTAGATCAAAAGTGTTTTTTACGTAACATTATATCTTACAATTTTGTAGCGATTCTTTAGATTTTATTTCACTAATAAACCACTTAACAATCCACAGGAGGAAGACATGAAACAAACATTAGAAGACAGCGCCCGTATTCAGCGACAGCATGAAAAGTACATTGACCTCGTCATCACGAACAACAACACCGACACCACTTACTCCAAGATCATGGACGCGTTGCACTCCCTCTCCACCGACCACCAGTGGGTCCCAGTCAGCTGGATTTACTAGCATACAGCCAACACACCCCGCTAAAGCGTAATTCGCTTACAGCAACGCCAGCGCCACTATAATATTCATAATACAAGCGTCTTCCCGCACTGATATAGAATTTAGCAAGTATTCTACATATCTAAGCTTTTCACACAAAGGTAAAATATACCTGAGAAAGAAAAGTACGATATACAGAAGTATTTTAATAATAGAATTAAAATCATTTGCCTTTTATCATTTACATCACTATTGGATAAAGCATTTAACGCCTAATGATCGCTCGAATCCGATTTAATAATTTTGTACCTTATATAAGACATCACACGGTTGAATTTAAATTTTATATATCGAATATTAATTAAGACTTGAATGTGAAGTGCGGGCGTAACGTGTAGTGGAATATGTTGAAACGATGTGCCACGTGATCTTGGAACCGAGGTCGCAATTTATATAAAAAGGCATTCCAGTTACTGTAAAGGTTTCGCTACCATCGGTATTCCTTGGTTGACAAATCCCTGGGATTTATAAAAAAAAATGATCACATGAAGTTCTTTCTTTCAATTTTACTTTTTATTCTAGATTTAAGTTTGGCACTTGAAATCGGACAGTATTGTTTGTTTTACGGTTCATAATATTCCCACCTAAGTATTGAGTAAACTCGAATTATTGTGCAGCTATATGGCCTAAATTGTAAGTATTAATAATGTGTACGACCTCAAATCAGCGACATTGAACACATCTCGCTTAGGTAGTATTGTTTATTTAGGGTACATAGATGCGTTCGTTTATACCACTGCCGATAAAAAAATATTAAAATATAATAATTATACTTATGTTCAATTATTTTAGTATTAAAAAACTACATCACATGAATCAAATCACAGAAAGTAATGTATTTTATTATGCAATAAATTTTACAGATTCTGTTGCTATTTTTTTACAAACAGACTTTTATATTCACTAGTGAAATTGTAGTAAAGTAGTTTTATTATTAAGAAAACACGAAATCTGCATAAGTTTATACAACAAATCGATTTAGTATGACTTAGTTTTTAAGAATGTATTATATATACACAACTCGTCACTTGTAATAAGAACTCTGGGAGGTTTACTTACGCAGTGCGTGAATTATGATAGAAAATAAGTTCTACGATACGATGACTCAAAATATAATTGGCGGCAATTTACTAACAGTTGTCATTTTGCTGTCATTATTGATCATAATATTCATTACAGTTAACGCCGCGCGTGAATTCTTGTTGAATAACACCTCGGGGTTCTTTTTACCTGCGCCAGGGTGTACTTTTTCAAGTTAGGATGTGTATGTTTGTATATTTCTGTGAAGTAAAACAAGACATAACTGGTACAGAAGTGTAAGTTAGTGTTATGTTAGTGTCGATGGCATGATCTTGCTTTCTGTATCGTATCACTTATTTAAGCTACATTTAATTTACATTGTGAACCTAGCTTGTACTTCATTATGAATCTCACATTCCGTCCATTTTATTTCGTTGTTTAGCTATAAATTTTATTGTGTCAAGATTTATTCAATATACATTATGTAACTACATCGCTTCTTTTTATTTAAATGCTTACATATTTCAATAAAATTGCTGTGCATGATATTTAAATATTTTATTAGTTCTCTGTTTTCTACTCTATACCACTTTTAACCAGACTTACTGGTTATTTTGACGCGAGGCATTTTTATGATGGCGTACGGAAGTCTTGAAAATGTTTGGATCAATATGATTTAATCCTGTTTCACTTGAGACTGTTATTAAGTTGGTTTCGATGTCCGACTTTTCCAATAAATGAGGCGCAAGCAAAAGAAACAGTTGCTGCAACAAACAGAAAATCAGTCTCAAAACAATTTGTAATATCGAGTAGCCAGACTACAATAAACTAAAGTAAACATCCCTTACTTCAGCCCAAGGTATAAGTGGTAGATTAGCAAAAGCCGCCTGCCACCCCGGAAGACCTAAATGTACGAGTGCCATTCTAAAATAATGCGTGAAAGAGTCTGAGAGCCAGCCCCAAGCGCCTTCACGTGTCGCTAGCCATACTGACCAAGATCCGCCTGTATATATCAAACAAATCTGAAACAGTGATAAAAAATATTAATAATACCTATTCATAAATAGTTACCACCCGAATAAAAAAGAACACATAGCATCCTTGAATCATTCTTGAATATGGGCGAAAGTACCTACATTATTATATCATATGAAACAATACCTTCCCAATAGTCCTGCAAGTGTCCAATTCAAATACTTTGCTCTTAGTATTTAAGACCGGCCGAGGCCCAGTTTGCTGCCTTGTGAGCGAGAAATCCAGTAAATCTTTCAAGGCTGGTGAGAGATACAATTCGTTCAAAGAATTAACGCGAATGGATCCCACAGGTAAGATTTCATCAGCTGTAAATCAAAGGGTAAGTATGTACATCGTAAACATGGTTTGGCGTTCTTTTATAAAACTATGAAACATATTCCGCAGAGGCTTAAGATGTCAATATGATGAACAATCTTAATTAAGATTGGCCATTACGAAGTACTTAATTAGGTACTTCGTTCCTACCTGAATACTTATAATGCCACGTGAGCTGGAAACCATCACTCGAAGCGTAAAAGTTTCGAAGATCTTCTGGCAGCACTGCAGAATGCCTCTGCTCCCATGTAGAAATTGCTACACGATCACAAGGAGGCCTACGTTCTACGCTGACATTGCATATTCGAGGATCTGACTCTGAAACAGTTAAAATATGACCGCACGGATAGCAGAGTGGTTGAGGTCATCACGTTTGGCGTGCGGTCACCACGGTGCGCAACGTGTCGCGGGTTCGATCCCCACGTGGGACAAGCGTTTGGTGTGATCCACTAATGCTTGCTCTGGGTCTTTGTGCATGTGAATTGTATGATTGTAAAACCTCCCCGTGACACAAGTATTAAATTCCTTAAGGCGGGAGTCGTATTAAGAATTATTAGATTCATTTGTATAGAAAATGCACGTAAAACTAGGTATTAGGGTTTAACATCATCTCAGTAAACGTTAATTCTTGTCTTTACTTCACTTTAATTAAAACTATTTTCAAATGGTTTATGTTGCCAGATAATTCCGACAAGTAATGGGATTTAATGTCAAAGTCAGTCTCCAGTCTCAGTGACATATGTCAAATACATGTGAATTTAACCTACAAAAGTAGATTCAAATCAATTCATATTTTCTTATCGTAACTTATTGAAATAATATTTATTACTTTAATGAAATGACGAAATCAATGGCTGGTGTTTGCGCTATAAAAGAGGAGTTCGTTATACAGCGTCCTGTTAAGAATAACAGCGACGAGGTTAATTCTACCTCTAAAAGGAAATTGGACGATAACAGCGAAAATGATAATAATCTGGACAGTAAAAAACCTAAAACTGACGACAACGAAGAAAGTGATTTAAATAAAAATAAAAAGAGAGGCCAAAATAAAGCCAGACCAAAAACTTACAGAGATAGCAAAGAGAGTAAACCATGTCCATCTATTGTGAGTATTGAGTCACCGGAAAGTGCACAACCATGCCAGTATAATAACTGTAAATATATACACAATCCACTTGATTATTTGAAATCTAAACCTAAAGACTTAGGTGAAACATGCCATTTGTATATTACTCGTGGAAGATGCCCTAGAGGCATTTCATGCCGTTTTGGATCAAGTCACATCACTGAAGAGGGTTATAATAAGGTAGATTTAGAAAAATGGAATCAATGGAAAGATGACACAAAAAATACTATACAACCAGCTTTACAAACTGCTCTCCAAAAAAGGAAATATGATTTTAATTTTTCTGAAAAATTAATCAAACATATGGACCAGAGGAAGAAACCCAGTAAAAAGGAATCTACAGACAGTGTTGAAGATGCCAAAGACCCTGCACCAGATACGGACACAGCTAAACCTCACAACAGTGGTGCTATCACAGATGAAGACCTGATTAAATTGTTGCCTAGGGAAAAGAAGACAATAGACTGGAGAGATAAACTGTATTTGAGTCCTTTAACTACTGTAGGGAACTTGCCCTTCAGAAGAATATGTAAAGAATATGGTGTAGATATAACCTGTGGAGAAATGGCCTTATGTGAATCCTTATTGAAAGGCATGAAACAAGAATGGGCTCTAGTCAAACGACATGAATCAGAGACAATATTTGGTGCACAAATATGTGGCAACAACATCTATGTAGTCACTAAAGTAGCACAACTACTGCAAGAGAATACAGAACTGGATTTTATTGACTTAAACTTAGGATGTCCCATTGACTTAATTTACAAAAAGGGTGGTGGTTGTGGCATGATGCATAGACTCAATACTCTGGAACAATCCGTTAGGTGTGCTTCTAAATTATTGAGTATTCCTTTTACAGTAAAAATGAGGACAGGTGTCTACCAAGATAAAAAGATAACTCACACCATTATACCAAAAATGTCCGAATGGGGAGCATCACTAGTAACAGTACATGGAAGATCAAGAGAAGCACGATATACTAGGTCTTCTGACTGGGAATACATTGAAACATGTGCAAAGGCAGCAGCACCTTGCCCAGTTTATGGCAATGGTGATATTCTCAGCTATGAAGATTATGTAGAAAGAAGAAAGATTGCTCCCACAGTACAAGGAGTTATGATTGGAAGAGGAGCTCTTATAAAACCATGGATTTTTACTGAAATAAAAGAACAACGAGTTTGGGACATAAGAAGCAGTGAAAGATTTGACATACTAAAGAAATATACAAATTACGGGTTAGAGCACTGGGGCTCTGATGTGCAAGGTGTTGAGAACACCCGCAGATTCTTACTTGAATGGCTATCCTTCTTATATAGATATGTCCCTGTTGGATTACTGGAACAACCACCTCAAAAGATTAACGAAAGACCACCACCTTACTTTGGTAGAGATGACTTGGAAACATTGATGGCTTCAGGAAATTGTGCTGATTGGATTAAAATTAGCGAAATGTTACTAGGACCTGTACCTGATGGATTTAATTTCCTACCAAAACACAAAGCAAACTCATATTAGATAGCTTTAGGTCGTGTTTTGTTTTACTATTAAGTATTTTAAAAAATAAATATGTATTTGTTTACTCAGTATTATCTTATTTCATGAAATGGTGAAACTTCTGTTGCCTGAAACAGATGGAAACATCCTGTCACCTACATATTTAAAACACTTCACTGCCGGTAATCTTTTCTACTCATTACAGTACATTACAAGCAGATTATAATATTTCTGATGTAAAGTACCTAAACCTAAAACAAGTAAAGTACTAACCTAAGAGCTTGGTAACCCCCAAAGTTATATTTTCGTAGAAAGAATCCTCGGACACTAAATCAACGCAGAAACTCATTTTAGGAATGACACAGTTACTTATAAAATTTATGAAGTTCAATTTAACATCACATTACGAATTATGTAAAATAATTTACGTGTAAGAAAATAATAACTATGTAACCGTTGCCATAACAATCGACTGCTTACATTTGGATGTCAAACAATGGTAGACTTCAGTACTATCAGCGAACAGCTGTCTTCGCCCCTTTTTTCTTGATTTCCGGAGTGAAGAAACGCTAAATAACGATTTCCACCAACTATAAATATCCTGCCCCCTTCTTTTGCTTGCGCCAGTCACGGGATCTCAAGACTATCTGATTTACGAAGAGCCAGTATTTTTCAGGGACCGGTAGGAATTACTGTATCGTCGTGTACCTAAAGGTGTGCATCATAACTTGTGTAAAACCTATTTTGTTATCAATAGAACAACGAATTTAATTGTATAGTCTTTAGTAAACTAATTGTACTTAACTGCACTTAGAAGCCTTTTAGACGTAACGTTATAATAAATGAATAAAAATCATAAATAAGTGAAAAACTTTTATTTCGTTCACAAGAGATACAATTTACTAGTCAAAGATTCAAGGGTATAGGTCCTTAAATTAATAGGTTTATTATAATAAAATACGGTTCATACATAACGTAATTAAATGTCTTGCTACATGTTGAACTTAGAATGATCATAACTGCATTTGGAAACGTAAATGTAAACATAATCCAAGAAAGCTTACTATTATGTAATATATATAATATTTAAGAAATAGCACAGAGCTATCATCTTTGAAATACTGCATTTATGGCAGTACAGATATTAAAATGGACAGTTATTATCCAAATAACACATACAATACAAAAACAACTTCAGTACAAAATATGCTACTTATGAAATGGCTTCATCTACATTATTTAAGAATTAGTTTGCATATTTTTAAGATATTCAAACATTAGATGCTATATTCTTATCTAAAGATAAAATAGTGACTTAAAATTCGACATTTAATTTTATGTACAAAATGTATGCTATGTAACTTGCTTGATAGTGCCGTATTTGCTTGTAAAATATTGTTGCAAAAACATAGAAAATGACTACTATTATAAGCCCGTACATGTTATGTTAATATTACGTTTAAATACAATGTACTGAATATTTACACTAGATTATGGACCTCTATTGAGAAACACGAATATTCATCAAACTAACACAATTGAAAACTAGAGATTTTGATAGCACTGTACTAACAATCACACATTGAATAAATACATCATGGAATGGAAATAATATAAAGTCAGCTTCAAATCTTATGTAACTATTAGTTGCTTAAACTTTCTGTTCCACTGGTTTAACGTCTCCTGCGTCGACGAGAGTCCCCATTGTAGCCATTTTCTGCAAAAAAAAAAACATGACTTTTAAAACAAATTCCTGTTTGTATCTTCCATAGACAAACAGTTTTATAGAGCACAGAGCATATAATATATCAACCATGTTGTAGTTGTATATTATCAAATGGTACATAAGTAATACAGTCAATTGGACAGACCGTCAAGGCGGCTTGTATCTGTGAGATTATTGTGGATTGGTTAAAATAGGTGAGTTGGCATTGGTTTGAATATAACAAACCTCAGTCGTATTCATCGCCGGCGATTTCTCTGGCGGTCATTATTGTACCCCACGGAGCCATTTGCCTGCGCACCGTTGAAACCTGGCTGGTCCATACCCAGACCGTAAGGTCGGCCGGGACCCATATTTTGTGGACCATAAAACTCCATTCGACTACTGCCATCATTGTAACTCTCACTACTTTCATTTCCTTGAATAATGCTATTCTGTTTAATATTTTTAGATCCGTAGGACCCAAACGCAGTGAAATTAGCACCCTGAGGTCCAACGCCATCGACACCATTCTGTGGAGGGAGCATGCGCGGCAACAGGCTCCCGTGAGGTACGCCGAGACCGCCAGAGTTGTAGCCGGAGCCGGGCTGCTGGCCCAGGCCGCCCCCGTCGGGGGCACCGAGTCCTGCCGAGCCGAGACCTCCTGAGCCCGGATTTTCCGAGTCAAAGTCGTCGTGATCGCGTCCTCTGCCGCGGCGCCGCCTGTCACGGCCTCGTGACCGCGATCCAGAAGGACCATCCGAGCCGAGACCTCCTGAAGAACCGAGTCCGCCGGACGAGCCAAGCCCGCCGCCGGACCCGAGCCCGCCGCCGGCGGCATGAGCAGAGCTGTTGCTGAGCCCAGCGGAAGCGGAGCCGAGCCCGCCGCCTGCCCCTAGCCCGCCGCTGCCGGAGCCGAGCCCGCCCGCAGCAGGCGTATAGCTCGAGCCACCGAGCCCGCCTGAGCGAGCCCCGCGTTTTCTGGAATCTGACTCGTGGCCACTTTGTCCAGGGCCCCTTTGCTCGAGACTCCCATTAGCAGAGGACTCGGATGGCGGAGGAGGAGGCGGGGGAGGGGGCGGCGCTGCCCAGTTTCCTGGTGGTAACATCGCCGTGGGGAAATTTGGCATCATAAGACCGTACTGATCGGTAGGAAAAAAAGGCGGCATGGGAAAACCTGGTCCGTTCATTGGGGGAGGACCACACATAGTCATTTGAGGATTTAGAGCCATCAAAGGCGGTATTTGATTAGGTGGATGTAGGTAATTTGCATTACCATTTGGAGGATTATTGAGCATGACATTTCTATCAGTTTGCGTCATATTCATATTATTTTCAGTAGGGGGTGTGGCAGGACCTTTAGCGGCGTTGGCAGGAAGCTGGGGACCAATGGGAGTTGGCAAAAGGGGTTTTGGCGTGGGAAGAAGAGCTTGGGGCGCCTGTTGTTGGCCCGAATCCGTAGTAGTCTTCAGGGGGCTGCACTTGCCTGAGCGAGATCGGCTGCGAGAACGGGAACGGGAGCGCGAGTGGCTTCTTGACGACCTCGACGACCGGCTTCGCGAAGATCTAGACGAGCTGTGGCGCCTGCGGCGACGATCACGCGAACGCGAGCGTGTGCGGGAGCGGCGGCGGCGAGACCGCGACCTGGAGCGAGAACGCCGTCCACGACGATATCTTCCACCGCGGCCTCGGTGCCCTGCTTAACAAAACATTTAAATTAGTATGCTAAAGTATTTTGCTACATGGTTACAAGTCACTAAACATTAAAAAGATTTACAATAAAATAGGCAAAGGATCTTATTTATGCCTGATAGTTTTAAAATCCCATCATACTGAATATAAATCGTAAAATTTTATTAGAATAAAATTTAAAAACTTACGTCTTCCGCCACCTCCACCTCGTTCAGATAACTCTTGTAATTTTGGATTGACAACTTGTTTAGCTTCTTTCAACACGGCAACAAGATCTGCCGCCTTTGCTGCATTTGACGGTGTAAAAAACGTATATGCTGTCCCAGTTTTATTCGTTCGTCCAGTTCTTCCAATTCTATGGACGTAATCTTCTGAATTGCTTGGGTAGTCGAAATTAATTACGAATTTGACATCATCCACATCTAAAAAAACAAATCCGTATTATTTAAAATGAATTATCATTTGCAATGAATTTCACTCTTTTTTTATTAATAACTACATACCTAAACCTCTGGCAGCAACATCCGTAGCAACAAGAATAGGAGCTTTTCCACTTCGAAAATCTGTAAGAAATTGTATGTATGAGCACCTTGATTGTATTTAATGCTTTTATTGTAATCATACTTCTGCACGAAGACACTTTGAATATTCTCTACACTGAAAAACAATTTAGAACTGTAGAAGTAGTAACTTGTTTTTTGTTACATTTTAGGAAGTGACTTGACAGTAACATCTAATTCTTACCCATCTCCAAACCACTCCAAATACAGTTTTCTAACACACAGTATGAGACAATGAGATAAACTTCAATAAACAAGTGACGGAAGAATAATGTTGCACGCGCAAGTCCAGAAGAATGATTAATGTAGATATTATACTCTCGAGACAATTACGGAAAAGCTTTTTATATTTCATTCAAATCAATATTTCATATTCCCTGCATGACAAAATACAGCAAGATACGACGCAAATTTGGCCCCAAAGGTTTCAAATTAATTCACTACTCATCTCACATTCCACCCCTTATAGGCCACCAATATTATGTTAATAGATTATGATATAATGAATAAAATAAATAAATAGTTAACACATTCAAGCAGAGGCATGTAAATACATAAGATAATAGTAAAAAAAAAAATCTAAATAAAACATAAAAATCATAAGATGTAGAATAGGAGAATGACTTGTGTAACTAAATGCAAATTGAGGGTAACCCTTGGAGGTTTAATGAGAGACGTAAATATAATTTTATTTCCATTCACTATTGTATTAGTAAACTTACTAATAATATGGACTCCGTCTGTCATAAATCGCACAAAAAATAAAAATTGAGAGCGAGAGGTGAGAGGTCGCCCATCAGCACGAGGGGCGAGAACCGAGAGCCGACCACCGTGGTCGGGGCGCGGCAGAGCGAGCGCCGGCGTCGCGTCACCCGCGGGACTGCGCTACGACACGCGCCGGCGGCCGCCGCGCCACCGCGAGAAGCGGCTCAGACTAGCCGCGGGAGCGAGTCAGAGTGCATAGGGCTTAGCCCCGACAACTAGAGGCGGGCGCGGTGCGGGCGCGCCGTCGCCGCCGCGTGCGGCTTGGCGGCGACGAGCCGCGCGCTGCCGCCCCGCCGCACGGCCGCAGCTCTCCACAGCCTGCACATGCAGACACGGGTTCAAACAATGTTTACTGGCTGCGCTACACCCAACGCGCTCGCGTCTTATGTCCGACACCGCTTCTCGACAACCACTGTGCTAGTGTTTTTTATTGGCGTACATAATATGTATATGTACCACACCAATTGGAGTTTAAATCAAATGTCGCTCTATCGTTGAGCTAGTATATTTTAAGTATATAAAGTAGCTGTCAAAATAATAAATTAAATATTAAATCAGTATAAGGTATTAGCGCTGATTTGTATGTATTAATCTTACCTTGCAAGACCCAGTCACGTTCATTTTGTGACTTATCTCCATGAATACATACAGCAGGCCATCTGTAACAAGAAAATAAGACTGTAAATACAAATATTTAGACTTATGATAGAATGGTTTATTTCAGTTGAAATATCTGAACAATCTTGATAAGTATGTCTGAGTAAGCCATTTTAATAGTGTGAATGTGAAACTTTCTTAGTTTAGGTCTTTCTCATGTCTTTTTGTACATTATTCATTGATATACCTTATCTTATATATACTACCTTATATATTGTGTACTGCTATATTTGTTTAGGCAATCTTCATTACTGTTTTACATGTTTTTTCAGTAACACTACTTTTAAACTAAGTTTTTCAATAGAAATAGACACTAAAATTATTAACCTGCAAATTACAAAGCCTATGAAAATAAATAAAACTTACCCATCTCTTTTCATTTTTCTTGTTATATCATCAACTCTACGTTTAGTTTCAATAAAAATGATTGTTTTATTTTCCTTCTCAGCCATGATTTCTTTAAGAAGTGTGCTCAGTTTAGTTTCTTTTTCATACTCCATGCAGACATCAATTATTTGCAAGATATTGTGGTTGGCAGCCAGTTGTAACGAGCCAACATTGATTTGTAGGTAATCCTTTAAGAATTCTGCTGCTAAGCTTTGAACTTCCCTCGGCCATGTTGCAGACCACATAAGTGTTTGACGATCGGGACGAATTTGTTCAATAATCTTTCTGATTTGAGGTTCGAAACCCATATCCAACATCCTGTCAGCTTCATCTAATACTAAATATGTGGTTCTTTTTAAGTTTGTTCTTCCACTTTCCAGAAAATCTAAAAGGCGACCTGGTGTTGCAATAACAATTTCAACCCCAGCATCCAAGTCTCTAGCTTGAGGGCCTTTGGGCGCCCCACCAAACAAACACGTATTGTGTATTTTAGATGTGTTTGCAAACTTATCACAGACTTCTTGGATTTGTTGTGCTAATTCTCTAGTAGGTGCCAATACTAGAGCAATAGGGCCATCACCTCTGCTAGACTTTGGCTGATTGTTAATGTGTACAATTGCAGGCAAAATATAAGACAAGGTTTTTCCTGAGCCTGTGGATGCAATCCCCACCATATCATGCCCACTCAATGCAATAGGCCAACCTTGAGCTTGTATGGGTGTTGGTTTGGAAAAACCCATTTTATCAATCTCATCCATAACATAATCAGGAAAACCTGCTTCGTCAAAAGTCATAGTTGGCTTGGGTATGTTTCGCCCTTTCAGTGTAATTTCATTGTCGCTCCTCCAAGCCTCTACTTCAGATTCAGATCTATTCTCCACATCTGGATGAGGTACATAAAAGTCTTTCTTGAACGGTTTCAGTCTACTCAGGTCCCACTTGGGTTTACGCAAGCTGGCCCCGGGATTACTTCGCCGGCCACCGCCACCATAACCGCCTCCGCCGCCACCACCTCCTCCAGATCCAAGACCATATCGAGGGCTGCGACTGCGACTCCTACTCCTGCTCCTACTACGACTGCGACGCCTATCACGACTACGATCTCTATAGGAAACAAAAAATATTATTTAATTAACACCATGATGTGCGTTAGTAATTCAGCAATGTGCCTGCTAATGTAATAACGGTACATACCTTCCTCTCCCCATTTTCAATTAAGTTTTTCGGATATTTACAACAAGGATTACTTATTTGCAACTATTACTAGACCGAAATGATCAATAACTCATCACTATTTGCACTTAATTCAACACTAAGAATAACGCCATTCATTAGAAATAAAACAAGATGGCGTCAATGGAAGCGCGAGAACAGGAAGAACTATTGTACTCAATGGTCAGTACTCTGGCAACGGCAACGACAAAGCGAATGAAACGAACAAAGCGAATATTTCATAGTTGAGATGCAAGTCTTTTAGCCTTTTCTAGATTACTGAATTACGAGCATAATAACATTAAAAGTCCAAGAATAAATTTAAATGCATTGATAAGATCCTAAGTTCCTCAATATAATTTGTTAACAGGTTTTAAGCTTTAGTTACAATTTTTTTTTTATGAATATTTAGTCTTTTCTTTAACTACAATTATGTGTTGTCGTAACTTTAAGTGCACAAAATCAGATTAAAATTAAATAAAACTCTTTTTCATACACTAATAAAATTGGTATGATTATTTCCCTACAATTTTTTTTATCCTATACAATTATAAAACTAAACTTCATCTGTGAGGGAATCCATTTTCTGCGTTGTTGTGACATTTTGCGTTTTGCTCTCCAGTTAACTATTCTTGAGAAAAAAGAGTTGTATTGTGTATGAATATTGTCATGCTATTGAATATTGCAGTATAAAATAAGTAATGATTAATTTTTGTGACGATTATATTGTAAGAAAAAGGCAATTTTTATATCGTCGAGAAGCGCACGATGGGTTGAAATAGTGATTACTATCGGCAACAGTTTATCATTCTCTTTCATCATTTGCTATTTACACACGCCATAACATAACAATGGAATTAGACGTATCGCCTACGGGCAAAATAGACAACGATATGGAATATTCCGATAATTCTACAGATAGTAAATACACGCCATGTAAAAGCGATCAGTACTCAATCATACGCATTCCCGAAGATGGTGAAAAGTCAAGTAAGCACTCCTCAAGAAAACAATCAAAGAGAAGAAAGAAGAACTCGAATCATCAGCGACCTTTACCTAGGATAATAGTAAAACCTTTGCCTCCACCGCCCCCTCCCGAGAATAGAGAATGGACAGCAGCTACATCCTACACTGAATCAAATTCTAACACCAGTAGACCATCTACTATGCGAGAAGTATTGGCCAGCATTCCAGGGTTCTGTTTGAAACCTAGGAAACGCAGTGGTAAAAAATTATCAACAGCTGCACAATTGCAACAAACAAGAGAAGGTTGCATTGACCTAGAGACACCTGATTCAATATTAGTAAATACAAATATTAGGGCATTATTAAATAAACATACATTTTCACTTCTTCCACCACTATATCAATACAAACTGGGGCAGCTACTTCCTAGTGTGGATAGACTAAGTCCATCAGGTCGTTTAAATTCATCTAGTCTGAACAATGAATTTTTCGCCCGTGCTTGCATACAATGGCAAGATAGCCTAGCTGGTGGTGAATTTACGCCAGAAAACCAGCAAAAAATGAAGACTGAAGCTGAAAAAGAAAAAAGCAAAATAGACCCATGGAAGTTAAAACATTTTGAACCTATTTGGGGAGAAAAGTCAAGAAAAGATAAATCTTCATTAAGTATAAATTCAGATAGACCTTCACTTAAGACCACTATAAAACTGAGGCCCACAGCTTCTATAACAAGTAGTAGTACTGTTCCAAAAATTAAAAAGAGTAAATCTTCGAGTACTAGTAAAAGAATGAGATCAGTTGGTGCTGTCACACGATCTTCCGCGAAAGCTGATGAAGTTGTTGAAGAGGCTGTAACAGTATGCTCTAAGCAGTCAGCACCAGTGCCAGATTTATTGCCTTTGAAACATACAAAAAGTAGCAGCCATCCTAACTATGAAGAATATCCTGTGGACTTTAGCTTCTCTGATTCATCATCTACACAAAGGATGGATGACTCATTGTCTACAACACCTGTTGATCCCCTTCTGCTACCAGATTTGGAATCTGAAAGGAATGAGGTAAAGCAAGAGCTAGACCTTACTGTTGTAACCATAGAGGAGTCTAGTACCCCAAAAGATTGTGAAGAAGAAAGGGCAGACTCTGAACTGGTACATGAATCAGCTAAAAGACCAAGTAATGAAAATTCCGACTATAGTGCAATGGCAAAGCGAATTAAGTATGAGGAAGATTTTGAAGTACATAATGCAAACTTTTTAGTACATAATACTGATACAGCAAATAATTATTCAGATGTCGAAACTAATTATACTAGTGAACAAGTATGTCCTAATGATGAACTTCTTTATTCTGGTCAAGATCATGTTGACACAAATAGTGAGGACAGTAAAGCCACAGCATCAGTATATGAGTATGATGAAAGAAGTGAATCCTCAGTATCAAGTTTAAAGATTGATATGAATGTTAATAACATGACTATCAGAGACTCTGCTGGTCCATCAGAGTCATTACCATATGATAATGCTGTTACAGAAATAGTGGATAGTCCTGAAAACGACAAAGAAATTATTCAAAATACAATACCACATGAAACTCAGGATGAATTCATACCAGAGCAATATCAAGAAATGAATCAGGAGTCTATTAAAGATGCTGATGCAGAATCACCAGATGACCTCAAGCAAGTAATTGTTGAGTCAGATGTATGTCAGAGCTATAATCAGGAAATTGATTGTCAAGTGTCACAGCCTGTAGAACAGGATCACAGAAAAAACGATGTTATTACCAGTCCAGTAAAATGTGAAAAAGAAAGCCCATCTCCGAACATGACTCAAAATTATTATGATGAGCACTTTAAAGATGCTGAATCATTTATTTTAGAAACAAGTCTCTCAATATTAACTTCTCGTAAGTATAAAGAATTTATTCTAAGTTAAATAAAGTTCTTAAGTGCTTTTGAATATTAACTAGTATTTTTGATTGCAGAAAGTGAGGATGTTAAATATTCTTCACATCCTAACTTGATGGAGTTGTCGTCTTATATGAGTGAAACAAGTAAGTGTATCAAAATTATAATAAAACAAATCAACTCTACTTACATTGAGGGTATTTTGTTTATTATTGTTTGACATAATATTTAAGAATTTTACCAGCCTACCCACATGTGAAGTGTTATGTCAGTCAATCCGATGATTTGTTTCAGACGTTACTGCTGTTGTCACTATGCCTTTAACTCAAAATTCCTCAATACCAATGATGGAAGTCACTAATACATCTGTAAGTCATCAATTCATTATTTTCTTATTAATTGAAATTAATTCTGATATTTTTGTTGTTTTATGTTATAATCACAACATTATACAAAATTCCAGATTGTGTCTTATCCTGATGATAATATGAAGGATGCAGCTAAACCCAAAGCATCAGCAGTTTCATGGAAAAATGACCGCGACTGGACTAATAACGAGAATATCATGACATTACACCCATTTTCAAATATCAATACAGACAGTGCTAAATACATAAGTGAAGATTCTAAGACAAGTATGGAGGATATTAATATGAATGATGAAAACTGCATGTATAAAGAGGATAGAGATGCTAATTTTAATATGGAGTCATCTAACTCATCTGAGAGTTGTCAGTCGATAAAAGATTTGTCAGTAAAGCAGGAAATAGAGGCAGCTACAAGTTTAGTATCTAGCACTGCTGTTACCAATCCACCGGTCAATTCTACAACCATGACGCAGGGTATGAGGCCCCTTGGGAAGAAATCTAAGTTGGGGAAGGAGTCAAACAGGTAAATTTATAACAACTGAAATGATTTAGCTGAAGCTCATCGTATTTTTTACGGTCGTCGTCGTAATCAAATTATTTTATTTTTCACATAAATAAATTTATTTTTATAACTAGGTTTTAACAAGGCATTAAATTAAATTAAACTTGAAATGGCTTTCAAAATTACCATTTTGAAACTTTTTAATCATAATAATGGGCCTTTGACTAGTTAATACACAGCCTGTTGTATAAGTTTTACTCAACAACTTAACTCAGTAATATACATATATACATTGCTTATTTCCAGGAGTAGAAGTTCAAACAAGGTACCACCGGGCACAGTGAACTTGGAGCGCAGCTATCAGATATGCCAAGCGGCGATACAGAACAGTCCCAACCGCGAAGCTCTGCGGGGCCAGCTGCGGCCGCCGCCCGCGCTGCTAACGCGGCCGCCCAGAGCTGTGCGCCCGCCGCCGCCCGTACTCGTCAGGCAGCTGCCCGTCGCTGTCATGCCGCATAACGAGGTATGTCATGTCATATGTTCACCCAGTGGATTGTGCCCTTTTAATATGAAAAAACTGTATGGTGTCAGATCTAAGATATTAATTAATAAGTTATTATTTTTTAGATGATGATTTTCTTATACTTGCAAAGTGTATTATTGTTTTATAAAATAATTATGTGAATATGATTACAGATGAATGAAAATCGGTCTAACAATGTAGGCCAATACATTCTAGTGCAGAGGACTCCTAACGTGGCACCGCGGGCGTCTAGTGCCCCTCCTGCAAACCAGAATACTAATGTGGTTGGTATTTTCAAAGGAATTGTAGCTGTATGAAATGCATCGCTTTAGTGATTATCGCTTCTATTATTTCCGCATAAGTGTTATCATTGGGAAGTTCACGATAAGTGTATGTATTTGTGCAGAGCGTGGCCCGCTGCCGCAGCGTGGGCGCGGACGAGGCCTGCGTGTGCAACCTGCGCGCCATGATTCTGTGCAAGAAGTGCGGCGCCTTCTGTCACGACGACTGCATCGGCTCGGCCGAGCTCTGCCTCACCTGCCTCATACGCTGACACCAGACTCACTTTTATATAGATCGAATTTAGCTACAACCCTAATCATATTTATACATTTCAGTTCAGCTTAGCTAAATAGATTGATATCGAGTAAATCCTGGAATGAGGTGTGAAGTGTGAACAAAGTAAACGGTTGTTAGGAATGGTGGTGCTATCTGTTTGAATGTATCAATAATCATAAATATTTATTTTGTAATCCTTGTACGAATACTGACAATATTTTGTACGTCACAAACAAACAACCAGATGTTGCTTTTGCAGATTCTAATGTGAAGCTTTACGTTAGTTGGGATCTTAGTCGCGGTAAACATTTAAAATACCTAATCATGAATAATTAATTGTTCATAGGACTTGAGGTAGTTTCTATATTACCCTCTTCACAAGCGGGTATTCTACAATCGCTAACGCTCATTAAATCGCTCAAAAGAACGGATATGACACACGTGAACATTGAAATGAACGTTAGTAGAATGTCGCTTGAATTGAAGGGTTGATTTGTTTCTTTGCTATTAGCTTGGAAACGTTTAACCAACAGCGTATTTCTGCAAATTCATTCCTGTCTTTAAGACAGATTAAATCATGACAAGTTCTAAAGCTGTATATTATTTTTCGACGTATAAAGAGGTGGTGATGCGTGTTTGGGTTTTCCTTGTTAAAATGTTAATTATATTATTCAAACAACAAATATATTTACACACCATACGTTGACTATAATTTATACTACATATTTTAATAATGCAGGTGATGACTTGTACACAGCGTAATATAAGTCTTATAGGATTTACTTTAATTCAAGTTTAGATATACCTTACGAATTCATAATTTAAAGTTTATCGAAACATAACATGTAACTGTAGCATTTGTTAACTTTTATTTGACACAAGAAGTAGTTGTTGTTAAGAGTACATGTGAGGATAGTTGCTGCGCTGAAGATTTCATTTTTGCCATTATATTTTAGTATTAGGGTATCATCACAATTTAATTTTATGATACTGTTATATTAATTTTAGTGTTATTTTACCATTTCGTGACTTTATTTTGTATGTAGTTTGACAGTAAAAGCCTGATTGGCATAGGAATTAAAGTACTTGTGCACCATCTGATAACCCATCTATTTATAATGTTTACGATTAAGTGTATGTACAGATATTTATTGATACGAGAAGGCTGATGGGTAGAACATCGGATGGATTCTTATCGTAGGTATTTATAGAACATTACTTGTTATATTTAAGTTTTTCATTATGGCGTGTACACTAATATGACACTAAGTTATGCAATATATTTATAGTTGTCTATAATATTTTTATAAGAATCTTTTACAAATTGAGAAATAGCTTTTTGCTAATTTAAGATTTTCTTGTAATATGTATCCAAACAAATCTAAATTGTCCATATAATCTCCTTCTGATCTCTTGTTTTACTGTCCCAGTAATATATCTATGGACCTTTTTATTGCGTATTGGATGTAGTGTACAATTATTGTTGTAATGAAAGTACTATTACAACGAAAATAACTGATTATCAACAAATAACTGTTTTATATTTAGATAGTTGACGACGCTGTTCCAGCAATGCCTAGTTCATTCACATAGCAATGCCTTACATGATGACTTACAGATGCTAGAAGTTACAATTAAATATTCATAGATATTATATAGATATTAAATAATACAAGTGTTGCTCACTATGTTTGAATCACAAATGTATATCTGTATATTTTAGCTTATATCATATTATCGGTAAATGTTGAAAAGTTCTATGTATACATGTCACAAGAGCCTAGGTACAGTCTAGAAATAAAGACGGACGTTCTACGGAAGTCTTAGAAGAACACTATTGGGGCATTTAGAAACGTATGAAAGAATTATAATACCTTATAGTGTACTTAGTTTAAGATTTTCGTATTACAATCACGGTACGCAATAATTTAATACAGTGTTAAACTGAATAGTTGTATATGAGAAGCTGAATTGGTATATTTTCATATTTTTTTAACTACCAACGACTTTCAGATTCTCTTTCGAGTTTTTTTTTTGTATAAGATAATTATTGCGAATTGCATTCATTTCTCTGATTATTGCTTTATTGTTATTTATTGGTAATTAGTTATTTTATGCTCATGAACATTTTTTCTCTAATAAAAATTATGTTCTTCTAAATATTTTCTTTAATTAAATCCTCCTCTAATCTGACATTGCTAGTTATGAGGGACAAAAAAATATCTAAAGATCAAAGTCATTTGTTGGAAATCCATACAAAACATATTACTCTTGTAACATTTATACGGTGCCGAGTGCTTCCTACCCAACTGCGACCATATTGCACTTTAAAACGCTTAGATGAAATTTTAAAACAAGTTCATTGGGTTCGTTCCTTCGTACGTCAGTCGACAGCAAGTGGATAGCAGTTACTACTAAAAAATAGCCCTGGCCAGGCATGATTCAGGAGACAAAAAGGATGCTAAACCTAGCTGCTGAATTAAAACGCATTTGATATTACCTATTGGTAAAAAAGAGAAGCCAATTTTATAGGTTAAAGAAAATTTATGCGATAAACCTAAAACAACGATATTATTTCCGAACATTTTTTTATCATTTGCAGTTTAATTTTGTGCCAGACTAGAAATAAAAGCGAAATATAATTTTCTGTCAGTCGCTCTCCACTTACCTCTATTTTCATACGATGTCACTTTATGATTGGTTATGCTCACACTACTGACGTTTCGTCAACCAATGAGACAAGTCGACAGTGGCTTTCTGCCCAATAAAAAAATTTAATTTTCCTTTTAACCAATAATATGATGTCCCCAAAGAGGTTCTAGAACTCGTAAGATGTTGATAGTGATTTTTTTTAGTCTGGTGTGTCGTGCGGCGGGTGGATGTTTGTTATTTCCTCTTCTTATGAGGAATACTGTTTTTCTCGTTATTATGTAAAAATTCCTTTTTATCGTTGGACGGTGTGATCTAACTTAATTTCTTTAAAATGTCGACAGTTCTTTTAGCTGTTATTGCGGTCATCCTGTGCGTACTTTTCAGAATATTAAATGTTAACAGCCAGCCACAAAAACCCGTGATCTATGGCAAAGATCGAGGGTTTATTGAAAACATGTTATTCATATCTCCATTCTTGTATGAACCGTGAGTATTGTTCATCTAAATTCAGTATTTTCATTTAGAAATTAAAGTATTTACATGTCCGTTTACTAACGCTTCCAAATGCTCCTATGATGATGTCATTATCACCGAAGTCGTAAATTTTGTTTAGTTTTGTCGTAGAAAATTGAAAAGAGACTTAAATTAGATTTACGAGTTGATAAGAATAGCGAAATCGGTGATATATTATCCATTTCATCAGTATCGTAAATCAAAGGTCTTAGAGATTTGGTAGAATTGGTAGGGATGAGTATTTAACCAATGACTTCGCCACTTGTATTTCTACATTTTTCTAAATTCAAAGAAAGCTCATCGACCTAGTTTAGATACTTTAAAAAACCACAACATACTTAGCAATTTGTAAATCAAACAAACATCAGTTCTTCAAGATATCAACAGCAACACGCATATTATTATCGTTTGTAAACAAATCTTTGAAATGCTTAAACTAGACATTCCAACTGTAACACACCCTAGATTAACAAATTTAAATAGTTGAAAAAAGACTAACAGGTACTACTCTATAGTTCTCTAAAGTTTCAAGATGTTTTTATCAGTCATGAGTCATTGATGACTGCATTACCTTTTAAACACCTGTTCTATTTTCTCACCATTTAAAAGTACAGACACAATAATATATATCAATATTTTAAGTACCTACCTAAGAAATCTGCTTATTAGTTTATCAAATATGACTTAATGAATAGACAAGTCTTATATACTGGTATGTTTACAGTTGGGATAACTTAAGGCATTTTGTCTTTACACACACCACCAACACACTTAATGCTAACCCACACAATTTAATAGATTAGAAACTCCATCAGAACCTATTAAAACAACTGCTTTATTACATTAAGTTGTTAATTGAATACCGATTACTTAAAACACCTGTATGCATAAAGGTACATTTATTATGAATCATGTATTACATAAAATTTATCACTAAGTGTTTACTAACACTTGTTAATTACTATTTCAGTATTCATTGTACTAGATGCATATATGTATTAGATGAGAGAAAGAGTGTAAATTAAATGAAAGAATGTAAATTACTAATCTGTAAATATTGGATTTTGACATTATTATAAGGTGTTACTCAAAACAAGCATAGAGCATTCACAACAATTCATATGATCGTCAAACAACGTTCACAATATGAAGTCTGGTTCTTGAGTAACTTAACTCAAATTATTTTATTTGCTCAGCTTAAAAGTCATCTGTTTTTTTAATATTCCCTGGTACAACAACACAGGACATGTTTAAAACAGTAGTTTCACATTAATTTGTCTTGCAGAAAGTAGATTCAAGTAATTATCCTTAAAATAGGTTACTATGCTTATATTTCTTATCAGATAATAGTTAACTTAATATATGTTCTTGTTCTCATAACATCTGCATTCAACCTATTTTATGTAGATTTTCTTGTACAGTTCTAATTAACCCTGATGTCAACGGCTATTCGAAGTTATCTTGACTCATACAGTGGTAACCTTGAAAGAGCTATTGCTTAATCAAAATAGTAGCATAATGTTTGGGTGTAGTATTGATTGTCATTAGCATAACTTATTGAATACATTCTAATGTTAGAAGTACCCATACTTTACTGATGATATAACATCCTTTTCTTGAAACTTAGTAAGAATCGACACAACTCTATATTTAAAGGGGTAATTCACAGAATATTATTATATGATTTACGGCAGTCCTTCACCTATTTCTATGGCCTTATGACTCACAAACTGATAATATCAGGTCCATAAATTTTGCATGAGTTTTTGCAGCAAGCGTTGCTTTGAACTTTCTTAGTAAATTAGCTTTTTTATGTATGTATTGTTTTATGTTCAATGCTGCATAAAGCATGTAGCTTTGTTATTGCCATAATTTATATAAATATAAATTGAGGGTATGTATTAAATTGTATGCTGGGACTAGAAAAGTAAAAGACTAAGCTATTTTCACCCAGGCTTGTACCATGTACTTTAACGCAAGATGATTATGCGTGCGACAGGCCGGCAATAACGTAGTCTCACTACCACGACAGCAACCATCCTGCTTCATTGAATACATACTCTTGAACTATAAACGCATACAATGTAGTACCCGTACTACCTGTGATTATAAAATGCGCAGGTGGAAATCTGGAAATGAGGATTTCCTCCGGTACACTCGTACCGGTAAAAACCATCGGACTAATGCTCCCCTC
Organism: Trichoplusia ni; assembly: GCF_003590095.1. Classification (NCBI taxonomy): domain Eukaryota; kingdom Metazoa; phylum Arthropoda; class Insecta; order Lepidoptera; family Noctuidae; genus Trichoplusia; species Trichoplusia ni. The sequence continues at coordinate 5,013,994 of NC_039492.1, forward strand.
CCCTTACCGGACATAAGCAAAATCATTTGCATTATACCGCAATAGTTATTATCTAGATCTAGAACGAAAAGTTTACTGATTCACCAATGAGGTTATTGCCCCTTAGTTACGGTCGCCAGAAACAAAACACACATGATAATCAATAAACTGACTCCAAAAGGTTATTTAACTGAAGATTTTTTTCGCAGATACATACCGACTCGATTATGGGGCTTCAGCGGGCACGTCCAAACGATACTACATAGTTTGATTGGACGGGTCCGTTGCCCCTGGCCCATTGGAGGCCGGGTATCCCTGGTGCTGCCCGACAAGTCCACCCTCACCTACGACCTTTATGAACCAGTTGGAAACGAACATGAAGGTAAAACATCTTAATGTAACAAGGTCTTTTCCTGCAATATTTAGGCCCACTAATGTTTCGATGCATAGGGAAAAGCCTAGAGCTAATTTGTTTAAATACGGAAAATGACTCATCCATAATTGAGACATTAACACAATAACATTTTTAAGCACCCAATGTATTAAGTTTCGACTAAATTCTATGACACTACAGATTTCGTCATACATAGAGTATTACTTAAATTTGTCTGTATTGACACTCCTCTGTCAGAAATAATTCTTAAAACTTCTAAATCATTGATCGCAATTAGGTCTGCATCATAAATGGTGACTCTGTATTACATTAACATCTATAATTATAACGGTTGTGAAATACGTGGGTATACAAGAGTAGGCGGGCCTTTAGGGATTATTGATGTGACGGCTTACAATACCATTCCTGATATCTGATCCATGTCGTCATCACAACAATACTTATTGTGAAGGAAACAGTAAATACACGGTGCAAGGTTAACATTAGGAATAATAGCTGCGGCTTACAATCCACACAATCGATTCATTTAAATTGGTTCATCACTTGCAACATGAGGCATTGTTCTCTTCCTCATAAACTCATAAAATCTTAATTTTTAAGATGCTAAATCAAAGTGGAATAATTTTCCTCATTATTAGATCAGCCATGGTATAATTCATTACTCGTATCATTGGTATCTTCATAAGCGTATCTGTTTCCAATCCCCATGATAGAACGAATAGAACGTATCAACTGTACCTACGTCATTATATGAGGCCACTATAAACCTGTCATAAGTATCAATTTCTTTATCAACTTTACGCAAAACGCGCTTTTGTCTTATCGTAATACAGCCGGCACATTTTGTAAGTGAGTCAGTGGTGCAAATTTTTATAACAACAATTTGTTTAGCGGTCTTTGGATGATATCAACTGTGATCATAAGTGACGTCAATATGGAATTTATATGATAGTTTCTGAGAATTTCATATTAAGAAAATCATTCTTGCCTGCGGGACGAATATGTTGAAGCCTTTACGTAATCGGACCTGTCATTTACAAATGTGTAATGCTCAGAAGATGTTCATGACGTCAGACTGTGTTCTAACTTCCCTATAAGCTGCACAATGTTATTTTGATGGCTCTTTAATTTAATCTCTGTAGTTCCCCCTTTGATCACGTCATCATGAATCATGATCATATCATGCAGCTAGCCAATATGCAGTAAGGCATATCATATCAACTCGTTTGTATCTAGTTCATACTGGTCACAAAGCGTCACTTACTCATCGTCATATACATAATACTCGAAAAAAAAAATACAAACAAAAATAATATCGATATAGATACGTATCAATATCAACATGACACAAGTCTTTGAAATAAAGTAACTATGCGGAAGGAAAGAGATCGTATGTTTTATCGTTTGTAGAGCAACAGAAACTATAAGCTTGAAATGTAATAAAATGCGAACAATTATTACTTTACATCTAGGATAATCCATAATGAGTGTGCAGAAGCAATGATAGATTGTAATGCTTCCATTTGACACCAATCTTTGCACGCGTTCACTGACCGACCTTGACATCGCTTACAATTCAATTCGCTTGGCGATACAACCTTCCTCGATTCCTGTGATAGTAAGCTATTAAGTGACTCAATCACATGGAATATTATATTACCAATGTTGTCGATAGCATCCGTAAATAAGGAAAATACGAGACGTATTGAGCGATAAATCAGTAAACCTATTTTATTGTTCATCAAACTCTTATCTAACATCTAATCCTGGCTTCTCGATATCCATAAAATTAAACATATAATAATGTAATGCAAATTTGCGAGCAGTTTGTCCGTAGCAAATCAGTTTATTCACACATTTGACCACGTGCGGTTATATAATGTAAATGGTTGTACTGATGCGGTTTGTTTCCGCAGATGACGTGACGGTGGCAATCTGTCCGGGCATCGGTAATACGTCGGAGAGCGTCTACATCCGGACATACGTGCACTACTCTCAATGCCACGGATACCGGTGCGCTGTTCTCAACCATATAGGAGCCCTCAACAGCGTTCCAGTCACTGGCAATCGGATCTTTTCGTATGGTAAGTTTGGAGGATTATCTACGTACTTAGGTTTATTACTTAGATAACATTTATTGTTTGATAATGAACATTTTATGAATCATGGAACTTTGTCATCAACTCAAACTACCGTGACGTAATTCTGCCCGCTGCCGATCCGTCATGACGGTCTTCGGCTTTCTGCATTCATTCTGAACCTGATACATTTCTCAGGTTATCTATTGAGTGAGTGGCTGTGTAGTAAGGTTAAATGATACGGAATTTATCACAAGGATATAGGTAAAGGTGTTCTCGTTTTGCCTCTTCTTAGTTCTTCTAAGATAATAATGGGTAAAAATAAGGCATTATTTTAATATCCTATAACAACTGTCAGAATCTGACTGTGTAGAGGCTATAGAAAAAAGTTTGGGAATCGATGAGGTCATAACGTTAGCCTTGAAGTAACAGACTAGACTGCAACAAATTAAATACACAAAAAGTAAGTAGGTTATCATTACAAGATACACCTTTTTGTACTCCTTAAGAATCATAATCGTTTTTACACAAGGCCTAGTTAAGAGCCTACAAGAAGAAGGCAAGAAAGTTGCTATATCCATGTCTTGGCCTAAATTGAACGTTGGAAGATATTTAAGCCTGGTTTGGTTTCCATCAGTCATCAATATTCATAGCATTGCTAGCAACAATATCTATTAGTAAAGGTTTCTCAATTTAAGAGGCAACGATAACCGTATCATAACCTTGTGTTCTGTAAACAATGGTAAGTATTGCTATCTCAACTCGCAATGTTTGCGTTTTCTTGCAAATAATGCATACTAAGTTTCCGCGAGAGTGATGCTGGATTTATGGCCCTTGATCGTAGCGATATGAAACATAAAATAAACATTATATAATACAAGGCTTATGTAAAACCTCCTTGTGTACATGTTATGTAGGTTATTGATATTGGCACTTGGTGAACAAGGACTGCGTATGAGAGTCGATGTTGCGTTGACTCATAAATGGTTATGCATGAGGGAATCGATCTAAATACTTTATTAATTAGTCGATATAATATGTACGTACAACTTACATCCTAAATCTATGCAACAAAATTGAAAGTCAAGAGTACTTTAAGGCGATACTCTCCGTTTTTAGAAGTTAGAAATCGTTCACATTTATTTCAAATCATGGAAAACGAATTCAAGTATCGTAAAACAAATAATATTAAAGGAAAACTACTAAGTAATAACAGTAAAATCATTCATCATACAGAAGATCCATTATACTATTGTATAAAGCATTAAACCTTGTAATTACGGTAATAACTTAAAAGTGTATTAGTATCCATAACGAAAATAGTGCAGCAATAATGTTACTTGCTGCCTCTATAATACTCTTACAACAAAGTATGCGGATTGAGATATTTAAAAGCATCTAGCGTAAAGAGAATTTCGTCTGCCGACAACGGCTTTATTGATATCATCTAACAAGCACAGTTAAACAGTCGTGAAGAGAAATATATTGTGTGCTATAACACTTCTCTGAATCAGTGTCCTACATAAGGGCTGGGCGTGGCTTCTCATTAGAAATACCCATTGTTAAACTAAAGCGAAGCTACAGTGTGTTGGAATGTTACTGTTGTGTCCACTTTGTCGAATTAATCAAGGGCCCGAACTAACGCCTTAAATCTTATTACTTTCCTCTTTTCTGCTTGGTTCAATAAGATGCTCTTCTGACTTAATTCTTGTAAGGTTTGCCAGCCCTACTTTAGTCTAGACTGCGGTGAGTCAAGATTTCAATTTGTTTATCGATAACTGTATATTATCTTAATAACTTTCTGAGAAACAAACAGCTTATTTACTACAAGAAGGGCCATTTACTACGAACAATATGTTATATACTGATTTGACTTGGGAATAGTGTTAAAGAATGTTGAATCGAACTTTTTAGTGTAATCGCAGCCATTGTTCAGTATTGTTATATTCCAACATACTTAATCTAGTCACTTTCTAGTCGAGGCCATTACCGTTAAGCCTCTATGTTGTACTTAACAATTTCTTTTCTTGCTGTGGACGTATACATATATTGAAAGCATTTTATACAGCCTCATAAAACGATGAATTAAGATACAAATAGTGTAATCAATAGAAGCAAAAACGAATATGCAAACACGAAATTTGCAGAGGTTAATTCAAGGAAAATAATTAAATAAAAATGTTTATTTGTTGAAATTGCTTGCACTGTAGTCTTTACATTCCAATAATTAAATGAAATGAGTAAACATGAATGCTAAGCATAAATCTAGGTACGTCCGTGACTTTCTCGCAAAGCAAATCGAGACCGGAAATAAGTAAAACACGGAAAAACGCATTACCGTCAGAAATCGTTAATTTCCTGGACTCGGAATACCTAGAAACATACGCACTACCTTGTTCAGTACTAGACGTCACACGTCACAGCCATGGAGGTTTAATGTAACACTTGTAAATTCTCATAGTTAACTGCAGGTAAATTGTGGGAAAATTTGCAAGAAGCTTTTAATTTCCCCCCTTCCGATCAATAAATTAATATATACCGGTGCCAGTTTTCAAGGTGAAATTATGAGGATATCTACGTGTATTAAATAATGAAATATGAGTAAGTCTGGTCAATTACATAATTTACCCATTCATATTAGCGCCTAGCTTAGGCACCAGTCTCCTACAATATTAAATTGCTGTCTAATTAATATCTTGTTATGTTTGAAGACGCTTTGTAATATTGTGGTGAGAAATAAAAATAAATTATTATTATCTTTTACCTGACTCCCTATTCGGGTGAATTGGACATTACAAAAAAAGAAATAGTTCCTCAGATAGATTTCCAAAAAGTATCGGATACTTTCCCGCGTAAACAAAAATGTAAGTTGATTTCTTGTGACGTCACTTACCAGTACACTTCTTGTCGACCTTGTTTCACAACCTTTGATCCGTTTTGTTTTGGTACTTTTGCTTAATAATATAAGAAACATATACAAACCTAGTCTATTTTCTCGATGTTCCAAATATCCCCATACCAAATTTTATTTAAATAGTGTAGTTTTATTTGTTCGTGAAAGCGTAAAAAACAAGCATAGTTACTTTCTCATTTATTATATTCGTATGTAAAATCAGTTGTAAAGAAATATTTATATTCGAGTAGAATAAACTATTAAGTAGCTCAAATCAGTAAAAAACAACAATCTCAATGTAAACAAACACGTATAAAACTGATATAATGAGATCGAAATGAAGGGCGCCGGCTTTGTACCGTCATCATTATTTATATCAAATTACTCAACTACCTGACCAAAAGGTCATAAATGTGTAACCATGTTTTATAATTATAAATATCTCAGCTCCCACTTAATAATATTAATTATACATAGTTTCAATTAAGATATGACCTTTGTTAACCGTTTAGCCGTCCTACCAGCCATGACTTAAAAAAAAACACTAATTATAATTTTGACTGCATTTATAGCCGAGTGCCTGAGGTCTCCACGCCGAACACACTGTTCGTAACACGTCGCAAGTTCGATCCCCATGTAGAACAAATGTCTGTGTGAGTTAGATTGTTTTAAGCTAGGGTGACTTTGTACTTGTAAATTTAATGTTGGTGGAACTGTGGAACCCCCGCTACAAAAGGATTAACTTCCTAAGTCTTTAAAATAAAAATGATATCAAAGTTGCGTGGGGCAAGACAGCGCACTACACAGTGTAATGCACTGTCTTCCTTTTACGCCCTCAATCAGAAAAGAGGTGACTGTAAGGTATCCTTTGTGCAATAAGCCTGAGCTCAAACTTGACTACTTCATCAGACTAAAAAAAAATTCTAGGAATAAAATACAAATAATAACACAATGTTTGATTGATCGTAGTTTGTCTATTGTTCTCTACACGTGTAGTAGTTGTGTTTATGTTAGGTATGTTGATAAGTCGTGACCGCGTTCATTAACACAAAGGCAATTGGTTAATCGTTAACCTTAATTTGTGACTCATTAATAAAAATAATAAATAATGATTTGAATATTTTGTTGTTGTTTAGTTACGTAATATGATAATTTGCTATTTCAGACGAGATGAAAAGGGAGTTTATTTTAATTTGTCAGTATTTTTTAATTTTTTATGTTTGTTACTCCAGAAATTCGACTAGATGGACCGATTTTGTTGATTTTTTTTTTATAACGTGAAATAGCTGTCATTTGTCATCCCATATTTTTTTCATGATTCTGTTGTTATAACAATATTATTATGGAGTTATAACTTCAGTTCTTGGTTTATTTTTGAGAACGTATAATCATATACCTTTGCAAGGCAATGCAAGTATCTGATTTTCGACGACTATAGCTCCAGCGACGCATATCCTCACACGAAATACTTTGAGTTGTAATCAAATCAATTTTTATTAGTAAACATACGTACATGTTATGTCATTAAGTAAATAATACTGTGGTGTACATACACATTGCCGCAGATTTCTAACCACAAAGTTAATTAGTCGTATGCAACAAAGTTAATTAGTCGTATTAGACGTATACTGTAGGCCTTATTAAAGTTAATAAAGTCACGACTTTATTAACTTTAATAAGGCCTACAGTTTTTATCGTTCACCGTGAGAGAAATAACGATACAATGTGATTGACATGCATCAATATCGCAAGACTGTACATTGCACGATGTGTGTAATCCACTGATCTCTGAACATTGTTTAGCTGTTCACTATTCTCGTTGGAATGAATATCTAAAACCTAGAGCTAGCCTCGATCAAGATTAGAGCGTAGCGTACATTAGGACATTTTAATCGTGCTTTTTAACGAATTGGCGCTATTGGGTTCCAGAGTAATGAAAAAGAACTAAATTTTGTGTAGGTTTGGGACTAAGCCTATAGTTAAGAATACAGGTTACTTCAAAATCTTTTAACAAATCTTTTGTTTCAGGACACACCGATGACTACAATTACATGGTGGAGAATCTAGTGGAGCGATATCCCCACACGAAACTGATTCTAGTCGGATTTAGTCTTGGCGGGAACTTGATTTCCAAATACTTGGGAGAGGATAGGAAGAGGCCAGCTAATATTATTGGCGGAATATCAATATGCCAGGGATACAACGCTATAGAGTAAGTACAAACATGTTACACTCGGGTGTTATTTTAATCTGCGCTGGTCCACGAGGTTTTTATTGGGTTACTAGCTGTTGCTCGCAGCTACGCCCACTTGGATGACTGTTATTGCTGCAAAAATATTACCCTTCTTCAACGAAGTCGGATCTAAGTAGCATATGTGCTTATCCAAGATGTCAGCTGCCTCCATAACAAATCTCATCGAAATCAGACGAGCCGTTCGGACGTGAATACGTTACAAACATACACACACATAATTTTGCATTCATAATATCAGCGTAATATTATTTTGTATATGAGAATAGGCCTTTGAACTGCAGTTTGACATTCGCGGAATTATAGCAGGGCAAAAGTTATATTTTATACGTCATGTCTGTGGGAAGGTTTCGGGGGTCAATCCAACATCGCCTCAAGTCATCACGCCACCTATTTGGCCGTTGTTTAATCTTCTGTTTATATTACTTTTTAACAAGATAACCTGAAGAGGTCACTTTATCTAGGGAGTCGGCATTTTAATAAAAAAAAATATCTGGTTTGTTAGTAATTAAAAAGAATTTGCCATTTAACTGCGCTCTAAGAAAATACGATTTACTCGTTTTGCGTCACTTATGACAAAATTTCGATGATTCTTGCAGCTATTTATCTAATTTAACCAATTTGAGAAAAATTTAATAGATAAGAAATATATCAGATTCCTCTTATCTAGAAAAGTTTTCCATTCTCGCGGTTAAATAAGGAAGTGATGTAGATTCCGCTTGTACATTATTAGCAGCACTTTTACTTTGCAATAATACTTTGTTTGCAGAACAAACCATTACAAAGAATGCTGATTTAATCTTACAATGCAATATTTTTATTGCCTCAACCCAAATAATTGTGCTTCGGATTGTTATTTTCAGGAATGTGGAATGTTTATCTTTCTTCCTAGCTTTGTTAGCACTGCAAAATTTGTATTTGTGTTATCATTTTATAGGATTATAAAAAAAAAAAACTAATTTTAAAATTTTACTTAACATTTACACATACAATGTATCTGAACTTTCTGTGTTTTTAACGTTATCATCATCATCTTCATCAGCCTTGATTATCCCCCTGCTGGGCATAGGCCTCCGTTTGTTTATGTCATTCTCCTGTCGCTTGCCCTTCGCGTCTATCCCATCCCTGCTATATTAATAAGGTTCACATACTTATTATTTATTACATCATTCCAGTTTACAATGTAAATACATACACTCACTTTCACAATATCTAGTAAGGAATGTTGACTTATAATGATGGCCCACCCCAATAACACAAGTTACTAAACGCATGTTATGAAAAAAGATTACTACCGTTTGTGCGTATCAATTACGTATTAAAAGGAAAACTACTATGTATTTGAAACGTAATTTGGTTTATTAACACTGTAGACTGTGTAATGCGGTATTGTAAGGCACTAGCTAGTCGGGAGGCAATGAATCACGCCTCGACAGACATACCGGTAGACCTTGATAAGTGTAGGTATCACATTGTTTTTGGTAACACAAATGTTTAAGCCAATAATGACTTGTGAAAGGTACATATTGACAATATAAACATGATAAGTAAAGAAAATATAGAAGGCTTTTTCGAGGCTGGTACATAAAAATCTATCATCTACTTATACTAATATATAAAGCTGAAGAGTTAGTTTGAACGCGCTAATCTCAGGAACTACTGGTTCAAATTTAAAAAAAAAATATATTTTTGTGTTGAATAGACCATTAATTGAGGAAGGCTTTAGGCTATACACCATCACGCTGCGACTAATAGGAGCGAAGATACAATGGAAAATGTGGAAAAACAGGAAAATTATTCATCTTCGAGGGCTTCTGTTCAAAAATTTCTTGCTTATATCTTCTAACTCGAGGACGAAGTCGCTAGTTAATTATAATTGTTTGGAGTTTGACTAGTTTTTGAGTTTGTTTTGGGAACCAGGTCATTCGTGTACAAAAATTCGTTTATTTCCTTTTCTCCTAATCGTTGTTTTTATTTTCCCTACAGTACTATGGTGTACCTACTGCAATGGCAGAATTTCCGTCGCTTCTACCTGTACATAATGACGGACAACTACCGTAACATCATAACTCGACATAAGAGGATGTTGCTGTGCCAGGAGATGAAGAACAGATATACTTTGGATGAGAAGATGATTGTGTCGGCGGGTACACTGCCTGATCTCGACGAGGCCTACTCTAGGTAACAAAACACTTAATTTACAAATAATAATTTTACAGCCTCTTTTTGCACTGCTAAGATTATATTATTTATTCATTGCTGTTCTCTTTTAGGAGAGTTTTAATAGTATTGTTGGTTTTATAGTAGTATAATTATACCCCATCGCACTTAAGATAAGATTTCTAAATAAGATCCATCTATTAGCGATAAGACCGCCATTGTTCCCAACACTGTGTTTTTGGAATGACTGCTGTAATTCCATGGTTTACAATAAGTAATATTTTAATCTGATCTAATCTAAGATCCTTGGATCTATGGTCTCCATGTATTTATGCATATCTTATCTTGCCATAATTTTATGCAGTGAATTAAAATGATTCAATAATATTTTTATCGGATTCCTGAACTATTACGATCTGTATCACAGAGACCAATATTCCCCCTTTTCAAAAAGTAACAACAGTGTTATGATATTTACAGTGGTAATATGACTTTGCAGTGGTACTTAATAATTGCTGTCATGAGTTATTATTTTTGTGTGAGACATAAATCATACTCAATCATTCATTTTACTTTTAAAACCAATCAATTGGACAATAATTGATTTTATCATTCGATTGGAAGCTAGATAAGAACAATTGGTAACCAGTGTTTCGTACATTTTCGTATTACGGAAATTTCATTTGCACTGATCATGCCGAATCGATCTTATTATAATATTTTCTGTAATTTATGAAGCGTGCCTAGTTAGTTACACAATCATTATGAGGACATGGTTTTTTGTCTCTGATGAGATAACAGTGCATTAAACAGTGACAACTACTTTTTTCTGTACTGTTTAAAGTTGAGACGTATTAAATATTATACAAGCGATTTCATGAAAAACCGGTTTTCATGTTTTATAGCACAATAACGTACGATAACTGTATATGTATAATGTGATAATGAACTTGAAGATAAAACTCGATTGTATCGAAACATACAAATACTTTTAGTATTCAATCAGTTAATTCAATAAGCGTATACTTAATAACCTATTTTAATTAAGAAACAGCAATAAAGTTACAAAATAGTTTTTTTATACTCAGCTACCAAGAATTCTTCCACTTGTTATTTTCACGTTAAATACACATTCATAAGTGACTATTATAATTACTTTTCTAGTGTAAAGTCCCTACAAAATGAGACGTTATAAATAGCAGTGAAAGTATGCATGTTCCACATTCTGGTACGATGCCCGCATACAAAATACGAGATAAATCTATTATTTAAATAATGATAACCATCTTGCTATACCTGATTATATGTAAATAAGTTTTTGTTAAAATTCATTTATTATATACACAAGTATAAATCGCGGTTTGACGGCTAGAAATTCCTCATCAAACGAGTCCGAATATGGAATTTCGTAGGTCATATTCTGGTTCTACCTTCCGATTAACTAGAAAGTACCATAATTCTTTATTATCTATCGCCGGCAACAGTTGTTTCAAAGGCAGGTCATGCAGGCCTGATCTAAACAGTGCATATATAGTAAGTAACATTATGTGGCTTTCCTGCGGACATCTACATCTCTTGAAAAATATTATTAAAGACTAGATAATGTGACCATTGAAAAACCCTACTCTAGTCATAGTAGGCAGCAAATGTATGTATCACCATCTTGAACAATTTAAAACAATCAATTGAGGGTAATTGCGCACCTACACGTATGTCATTCAATAAATAGCCATCATGAACTTTGCCCTAACACGTTTATTGTACATAGTTTTTAGTGTCCTAGCTATTTTAAGTGACCACATTACCACCACTAATCAGTATAAAAACAATTTGACTATAAACCACAAAACATGGCAGTCTTTTTTGCAATTGAAGACTTCGCTAAAGCAAAAGGTTATTTGACTAAAAGAATAATTATTTACTCCGTCAGACAGATTTCCAACGTATTTTTTCTCGTAAACAAAGAATGAAGGGGATACAGGAATATAAATCTCATGTGACGTCACTTACTAGTACGCTTTCGACGATTCATGTTATTTGTAAATATGTATGTCTGTAATACAGATTAATATTTAAGAGTTAGACAAATTTAAACAAAAATAATAATAATATTTATGTTTAGTTTCCAAAATCATATGAATAAATTTATGATTTTGCTCTTTCTAGGAGGGTATATGGCTTCGAATCCGTGGCGGACCTCTACAAGTGGAGTTCGTCGGCATTCTACCTCAAGAACATTAAAACCCCGATGATATTCATCAACGCAAGAGACGACCCTATTGTTCCGGAGCCTCTGTTGCCTATAGTCAGGGAATTTGTCAGTAAGTACTTACCAATGCTACAATAAAATACATAAAACTTCAAACAAACAAATTTGTCAATAAATGCCGGATATTCCTAGCGGCAATTTTGCCTGTAAAGTTATGTCGAAATAAATTCAACCGGTTTTTGAGACTAACTCGGACTTACAGAGACTGTATGCCAATACAGGTACCTATAGAACACATAATATAGTGTGAATAAACTTATAAGAATAGATTTGTGCAAAACGTGTTTAGTATGTTAAAAATGGATGTGTATTATAAAGTGATTGTCGTCTGACCTTCGTTATCTAAAAAGAGGAAACGTTTTTATATTGATCTTTCCAGAAGATATTCGTTAGGAATAAATTACTTCACACATATTCGTTCAACTTGTATCAATAAAGTTATTAAACAGACAGCTACGAAGTCATTTTGGTTACTGTTGACACATCGCTCTACTCATATACTGTTTCGGTTATTCATTTACATATATAATGAAGATGTTATTTTATTACTATCATCTGCATATGTATAATAAGTTACATCCGATCCTTTAAATGTTGAAACTACTTTGCTGCGGTACCCATGATTCCAATTTTATAAAAACGTTATCTTCAGTATTGCAATAAAAATGGGGTCATTATCATTGTGCACATGTGAACGAAAACCAGCAGAACTTGATTTTTAATATCTCTGTGTATTATAGATAGATGTATATACAGTGTGTATACAGACATTTTTGCAATTTCAAGGTCTCTTCAATTACATCACTATCGAATTTGTGTTTATCTAGAACGTACTACGGTATCTTACACTCTAACATCTGATCGACTGGCCGTGTCGTTGTAGTACTATTATACATTTAACTTATCCTATGGACATCTATATTCATTTCATTTATTGTGATTAAACAGCTTGACATTTTTCTAGATAGCCTTGACTGGCTTTTAGTCTATCATTTTTCATGTGCATCAATTTGCTCATGTTAACTGTAAACTGTAATGAATCTTGTGATATTCGTTGAAGAGGCAAATCAATGAATATTTAAGCGACTTCAAAAAAAGTTAGTTCGATTGTTTGATATTTCGCTTAAACTATTACGGCTTCGACCTGATTATCAATTAGTTGAGAGGTTTCCACAAACAGTTACCAAGTGCTCTAGTTTAATATGTAACCCAAAAAAACGGATTTTTTAAATATATAAAATTGTACCTACACGATTGAATGGCGTGACAGATTTGCTGATAACAAAAATGAAAAAAATCCGTTGTTTAATGCCTAACTGAGGTTATCTGTCTGCGAACATTTTGCGACGAACTGAGTTAAAATAATGCTTGTGGTATTAAATTTGTGTTTCTTCTCTTTACAGGCTCGCATGATAAGGCGATGTATCTTGAACTGGCCCACGGCGGGCACTTGGGTTTCTACGAAGGTGGCTTGATCTACGCTAACCCTGTGAACTGGCTGGATCGCGCGCTCGTCGGACTCGCCGGTGGCCTGCTCATGGCGCACAACAAATGCTCACACAAAGAGGTCGCCAACTCCAATGACAGCATTGGCTCTGATGAAGAGCCAGACCTCATCAAATCAGCGACCATCGTGTACCGAGATCCCTTAGAAAAACCCGTATACTAATACTGCATTAACTCGTGGCTCGTAGAGCACTTTGGTATACTTACATGTCTAATCATTATTAGGAAAACGAACATAAAGTACTGCAGTCCATTTTGTAGCAGTATCTTTCTATAAAGTACTTAAATTGTTTTGTAAGTACATCCATTCGGAGGTAATGATTCTCCATTGCGTTTTATACGTCCCAATGAATATATTTTGCTTATATATTTTAACGTATAAGGCCACACCGTATTTACCAAAGCCTAGTAGATGGGAATTGAGTGTTCCTGTTATGCCCTAAGTAAGATATTAGGCAGGACCTAAGAGGCGATTTCTTTACTGTGTATTTAAGCAGCACATAAGCTTTTTATAAATGTATTTATTTTGAACTCGTTATTAATGTTATCTAGGCTCTTTGTCAAAATGTGTGTGAATTATTTTATGTTGTGACTAGTTAACAAGATAGGCGTGGCTTAGTATGGTAAGATTTTGAATAGGAGGAATAACATAAGTACTATTACATGACTATTTTAATATCAGTATTTTTGTATCTACATGATGAAATGACAGCGCACGGCTTTATAATGCGTTAAAGCGTAGCCTGCACAAACTGTTTGCATTTATATACCTACTTTAATGTCTACCGATTGCTTGTGTGAACCTTGCCTGCCACGCCCTAATTTGTGAAGCTTTGAACATGCACGGGCCTAAGTAATTTTGTAACATTGTGATATATTATAACCGATATTTATGTACTTTGCATTTGATTTGAGTGGCAAGTGAAATTGTATGGCCGTGCAGAATTTATGAATAAATGATGCTGGGTGGAAGTCCCGGAGATAGTCGAAAACGTTGTTTGATATAGATAAATAGCTAGTGAAAATCATTAGTGACGTTTTATACCAAGTTACGAGTACATGATATATATTTATGACATAATAATTTAATAATTATTTGAGTTAATTTTGTTGATATATATAAATAGTACAAATACTGATTGCACAATTTGTAGTTGGACGTGATACAGATAGATTAGATGAGAATAAACATTCACATCCCCGCTTAGAGCATTGGATTCCTTTTAATGTTCCTATAAAGTAGATAGGGAGTCAATGTATATTATATTAATTATTGTACACACACATAATTTATTGGAAAGTATATGATTAAAAATTATGTATGATGTTAAGTTTAACACCTCATATGTCAAAAGATGATATTTCATCACGGGAGTTAGACAAACATTAAATTGACATAATAATTATGTATTATTGTATTCTTATACATTAAGTTAAACTTCACGAATAACAATTGATTTAGGTATTTACGTTGATAATATGTTGTGGTACTTTGTCCATTTGTATGGTTGTGTACTGCGTGCGGCTTTGAAATTAATTGTATGCTATTTTGATGTTGTAAGTGCAGTCCTTTGAATGGCGTACACACGAATAGTGCAATAACCTCTTCATGGCCTCGACCGCTGAAAATTATTGATTTTGTTTTGGATCGAAAACTTATTTGGGTTCGTCCGCACGATCTTTTATGTTATCTAATTGGTATATTTCTTTTATTCCGTTGAAACTATTGATCTCACTGAAATTGGTTGTATGTAAAGAACATGATTTGCCTCAAAATATAGTAACTGTTTGTTAACCCGCCATAGTGTAGAACTTGTGATACGGGTGTACGAATGTTCAGTTGTTTTTGACACTTATTGAATACCCTGTGATAATCATACAAACCATTTTAACACGGCAACTAGATTAAAGTCACGATGTGGCGGGTTTTATTAGCTGATTTAGGTGCAGCGCAGACGACTGACTTTTTGTGCGATCGAGTCTGTGTCGCTCAAAAAGTATGCTTGGCGCACAATCTGCATGGCGCGCAAAAAGTCCATCGCGGATTTTTCACAGACAGACTCAACGCACATCTTCAATCATTCTGTCGGCAGAGCTGTAGGGACTTAGACCTCAAACCGAAATACAGATTAAAGTGTGTTAGCGCGCGTTGAAGCAAACGTTCATTTTTTTTTCACACACTTTGTGCGGAGCAGATCGGCGCGGCGCGGTCCGGTCGGCCCGAACTACACGAATTTTATGTGCGCCGGATTTTTTGGCGCGTTGTGGGCGTTACTGCATAAACTGCCTAGGATCTATTTTCACAGGCTCAAAAGTGCGTCACGTATAGTCTGTCGTCTGCGCTGCGCCTTATGCGATTGATGGAGTGCAATAACTACAATTTATTTAGAATTAACGCTTCAAACAATTCCATTTTACCCAGATAGTTGGACTTGTATGACCTGTAAGTACTCACTTTACTAGCATTTATTCTTGGCAGTTTCAAATACTATCAATTAACATGAAGTACTTGGACCTTAAGAAAACGATATAAAAATGATTTGGGTATGAAAATACTTATAAAATATATTTTTATACGAAATCGTTTTGGCTGCCCTGCAGTTCATATTATGCAACTTGTCTTTAGAGGGCCGCGCCCTTAAATTCATACTCTTGTCAATTTTATTTAAAATTGCGAAAATAAACATAACTTATGAGAGCTTCGGTGCTAATTTGCCCCCAATGTAAATTTTAGAGAAATAAATTATAAATTTCTATTGTAGGTATGTATTTCTATAGTAAAGCAACATTGATGGAAATTTCAGTGACTCTTTTTTGTTTTGAGTTAAAATTCTTCCATATATTTTATGTAGCTTGTATGAATTTCGAAATGTTTTGTGTTACATATTGTCCATCTGTAAGGTCAATTTGATTAATCTGAAATTTCATCATGAGAAATTTCCTATTTAATATTTATATGGATATGTAATAAACGTTTAAATGAATAAAACGCCCTTGTTTTTGTTTTATCCCATTCATATTGAAATTATTCATTACAAAAGGATTGATAAATAAGTATATTTCTAAGTCAATAATATAAAATTTCAAAGACGGGTGAATTTACGCTGCCTTAAATCCTAGCATGTTATAACTAACTAATACTAATTTAAACATATTTTGTAAATGGAATATTATTACGACATCCACTGCCAAATTTACAAAACACTCAACGTATGTAAGAGATTCAAGTGGGGTTTTCTTTATATTAAAATTGACAATATATAAAAGAGATAGTTGAGCAAAAACACAATGAGATCATGAAATCGTAAACAATGAGAAGCTATGAAAGATCATTTGAGATTCACTGCACATATAATGTAATATAAATATAACAAGATCATAGCTTTGTCCACAATCACAATACTGTTTTTTTTTTAATTGTTGCCTAAATTTTGTACACAAATAAATAAGATAAAGGAAAATAAGAGTATGTGTTTAACTTGATAAATTAACACTATCAATATTCCAAATACAAATATCACAACATTTTCCTTAACTAATTCTTATCTCTCTTTACACATAGATCTTAGCTTAGCGTAATACACATCAATAGTTAAGTAATTTTAGATAAATACAAATAAGAACATTTACATTAAAAAATAATTTCAGTGCCAGATCTATATCATTCTTAGTAAATCATATTTGTCGCTTCTAAAAGAGAGCAATTATACATTTTATATTAAAATTATAAAAATAGCATGGCCACTGGGAGAGTAAATGCATTACAAATATTCGAAATTTAGTAATATGGGACCATTCGAAATTGTTTATTATGTTGTATGGCAGTGTGTGACTCAGACAAGCGTGGAAAAAAATCTACCATAATAAAATACTGAAATGTGTTTTTATCTTACACAGATTCGCGTTGCACAATACTGATTCTATGCCAAAGTAGATGACTAATCGTTTCTGTACTTTAAATAGAGTAACATTGAAACTTTCAAATAGTCCCACATAATAATAGATGCCAATATAAATAGTTACATTAATTTCACTTAATACTTACAAAAAATACTTAAATACTTATTACGTAGGTACTATGACAAAAAAATAAGTCCATAGCTATTAAGTATGTATCATGTCCACTGAAAAAAAATATTGTAAGACTTTCTAACTAGAAATATGGAACTGATACATATTTTACAGTCTTTTTACATATCAGTTTTATTAGATCTGAGTATTTTCAGAATAAATTAAAGCTTCTTTTTACAAAGTATGTATTATATAAATAAATTACGTAAATGCAATTAAATTGTGACTGAAGGTGTCATATAGTCAGCATATAGACGTTGGATCCCCTTCCATAGTGCATGCTATATTATCTAATTTATGAGCTAAGTGCATTTTGTTGTCTAGTCCTAATATAATTTGTTCTCTATATTTACTGACATAGATATACAATTCTTTTAAGGCAGACAGAGTATCGAATTCATTTAACTGTTCTACCGAGAGTTGTTGCATCGAAGTACTTAGCTCTTGGTCTGTCACTTGAGGTAATTGAGATACAGCTTGATAAAACCTTATAACCATGTCCCTATAAGTAGGCAAGTCTTTTGCAAATAACAGTTTATTGGAAGGAGAATCTTTACATAATCGATGTTCTGTTAACGAACAAGCGTCCATAAATGTTTGAGCGATAACTGATAATGATGAGTCAACTGTAGCAGTTTTATTTATATCAAATATAAAATCTGGATTCTTAATGAGATTCACCCAAAATCTTAGCGGTAAGCTATTAGACTTCCACGCATGGACTACTTCAGGATTCATGATACCATGTGTCCGAGCCGCATCGTCAAAAAGATCGAACAGCCACTTGACGGCCGGCGGCAACACCTCGTTTACGGTAAGTATGGTGCTGAAGAAGTCGTCGACAAACTTATGTACCGTGCCTTTAGTAGACAAAAGTCTGGTGAGGAATATCTCCGGTATAGCTTTGTGACTGTGTTCTGAAGACTTGTTGATTATATGTTGATATTCAATAGGTTTCACCAAGTGATAATAATGCACATTTTGGTCAGTTATGTCGCTGTTATACACTCTTATATGAGAATTAGAACAGTATATTCCCGTACAATTCTTGCACGGTATTTTATAAGGAGTATTAAAACTATCGTTTTGTCGAGATATCAATGACATGACAGCGGATTCTTTGACGCCGTAATGCGCCAGGGTATTTAATTTACGCCAGCCATTGATGGTTTTTGTAGTAACGTCTTCGTCTTGTAGGGTAACATGTCCTCCTCTTCCGTGTCGCCACTCTAAATCAACTTCATGGACGGATGGCCTCATAGAAAACGGAGTATTTTTAAAAAGAGCATCTAATATTTTAGCTTTTACTTGTGATATACTATCGCAATCTAATACTTTACATTGAACTTTTTCATCAAAATCATCTTGTACTATATGCAGAGTTATGGTTTGATGGTCTATTTGTTCTTTGAGAAGTTTCTCTTCTGATAAGGAATAACGGGCTTCGTGAGTGATAGCATCTACAACACCTTTTTCTATTTGATGTTTGATAGCTTTAAAAAGTAAAAACAAAGAAGAACCTGCATAATCTTTAAGATAATAATACATGCATAAAGCCATCCAATTTGTCAACATCTTTTCAACAACACTCTCAGTTCGTCTCAACATTAGCTGTGGGTGTTTGTTACATATAGACTTATCGATAAGGCGTAATAATAATGATTTTAAAATATCGGTTGCATATTCCATTTTACCCATGAGTATTATCATAAGCAAGGACGCGACATTTACTTTGTCTCGAATGTTAAATGATTTTTGTGACTCTAATGTGTCTATAAATGACAACAGGAAACATTTATTGTTTAATAGCTGCTCAAATTGAATCATAGCTGCATCATAGTTGGTTCTGGGAGCGTTGATAAATTGACGTTGGACATTTAAGATAGGGTGATCCGATACTCCCGGGAAAAATACTTTCATGACGTAGTTCACGTGATCCAGTGTTGGTATACCTGAATGCTCTAAATCCGCTGCCAAATCAGACATATCAGTTTGCAATTCCGCAAAAGCCAATTTACATTCCAATCTTACATTGCTCTCTAAAGTATCCATCTGAATTTGTATTCTCTTATATTCTCGCTCTGCTTTTGTACTTCGGCGTCTATACATAACTAACACGATCATAAATATAAGTACTAAAAAGAATGTCCCTCCTGCGATTCCTGCTATAACTTCTGGTGGGAAATTGTAATTTCGGAGTAATTCATAGTGTAGGTATCCAATAGGGAATCGTAAATTTTTGCCCACTTTTACTACCACTAAAGGCAAATTGATTTCTAATATCTGTAAACCGTTTTCATCAGTGTTAGCAGGTTGCATTTCAGGCGGTGTGCATAGTAGTTGTTGCATTGTAAGGCTGGTTACGTTACAGGGTTGTGTTCCAATCATGACAACAACATCTGTCTCATCACTTGCCCTGATTAAGTTTTCTCCTTCTATTACTAATGGATCTCCTTTATAAGATTTTACGCCCTTATTAGGAAATTGATACACGTGCGGATCTTCAACGAATACCATATGAGTTCTAGGAGGATTAAAATGCTTTTCATGCATAGTCTCTACATTATCTAGTACAAAACCAACTTTCATTGCTATTTGAGGAGTACTTGTTTGGGATTTCGTAGCCTGCAAAATATCATAATACTTCTTGTTTACAGCAGGACTAGGGCATTCCATTTGATGTTCATTGAGTACTGTACAAGCTGTATGGTTGACAGGGAGCACTTCATTCCCGTAATACAGTTTCATAAGAGGTTTTTGGATAGTGTGTAAGTTGGTACCATGAACTGTTATCATTCTGCCTCCAGATACAAAACTCTTTAGCGGTTTTATTTCCATTATTGTAGGATCTGCTGTATAATTAAACAAGTCCCCATATAAAGTGCGATTAGCAAGATCTATAGCGACAGTCAATGTATGAATCACCCTAGGCATGTTAGCTTTGGGAGTAATACAAATTAATCTACTGTTTGAGGTTTGTGTTTTATTAACAGAGCATGGCAACTCATCCAAATAAGCAGAAATAGAAGAACCGATGTTTAAATGCTGGCCTCCTATTGCCAACTGTGTTCCACCTGAAACAGGGCCTAATGCTGGATAGAGACCTTGGAGCTTAATATTTTTATAACTGAACAAAACAGAGGATTCCGTATGGCCAGAATCATTTTCTACTATCACAGGAGCTACAGTAGAACCATTGGAAGGTCCTGTTCTACATGTTATACTAACAGAAACTTCAAAATCTACTATTTCACATAAAACATCTCCAATGCGAACTTTTCCAGACACTTCTTCAACTCTTAGACCAAGATTACTCCCTTCAATGGTGACTATAGTGCCACCCTCTATTGGGCCACTCAAAGGCTTAATCATATCTATTCTCGGTTTGGGACATTCAGTTACTGGATTTTCTAAGCAGGTTTCACTGTAGGAACATGAGTTGCCACACCATGTGCATTTGTAGATTGAGTTGCGAGTTATACAAAGCGAACAATCAGCATGTTCTCTGTGAGATCCAAGAATTTCACATTTGTACAATGTAATATTAATTGTGTCTATATAATGTTTATGATTCCAAACAATTTTAACACTAACATTGTATTCTCCTACATCTTCTTCATATGAATAAGTTGTTTTGTCACACACAATATAATGGTTTGACTCAACTCTGGCTGGAAGTATCATATTAGCTAATTCAATACTCACAATACATTGGAATCCTGTGTGTCCTGGTTGTAGGTGGGGCAGGTTTTCCACTTCAAGTTCCAGCTCTTTAGGCACATTGTTTGGTAGTAAAATTGGCTTCTTGTATTGTCTTATCCTGGGACAATGACCAATACCATGATTAAGTAATTTTGTAGGATTGTTTTCTCCACTAATTATTGTCCTTTGACACACAGAAGTATCATGAGTGCATCTGTTATCATATATGCACCAATTGCAGGCCCATTCACTTAAGATGCAGGAGTGACAGGTTATATGCTTGGAGCAGTCATAGAAAGCAAAATTTCTGGAAACAAAATCTTTGTTAGTTTCAGATGAGTGCACTGATAGTGAAACATACACATGGTCTTGGTTTGGTGTTATTTTAGGCCTGTGCTTGACATCTGGAGTGGGGCAGGCAAGGCCATTAGATGTGACAGCAGCATCTATAGGTTCTGCATTCCCAAAAACACATTTATACTTTGCACCAAATGGCAGTTCAGGTAAAGTTCTAATAATGAGCTGCACGGTTGTAACTTCATTCATTGATATTCTGTCAGGTAAAATCTGTTCAAAATCAATGCATTGCTGTCCGATGTACTGGGATAACCATCTTGGTGCACTTTGTGTGCCTTTCTGACACATGTTTTGGACAGTACACCGTTTCTCAAGAGAACACCAACCACAATGAGGATCATTTGACTCAAGACATGCGGAGCAGTTGCCATGTTCTGCACATCTCTCAGTAGGTATTTGCACTATTGTATTTCTTCCCAATACATATAATGTTTTCTGATAGGGTGACAGTGTGGTATCAGGGAGTATTGCTTGACTAGGTAAAATAACTTCACTGGAATATTCTAAGGCTTTATCAGCATCAATGAGAACTTTCTTTAGCTTACCATCATTAGTGCCTAAAAATGCTACAGTATGCAAACCAGTTACTGACATTGTGATTGATGTGACCAAGGTATCATTCCAGTTTATGACAGACATTGTTTTTATTGGATAAAGTCCACTTATCTTAAGGCCCACTTCACAGAAATTCAGTATGTTGCCGGTTGAACCAACACTAGGACACTTGCCATCTGATATCATGCCTGATATGTAGCCCATGTTGCGTGCTTTTGTACTACCATTAAAACACATGTGAACATTCTCATTAAACTTAATTTCTATTTCTTGCAATGAAAATACACAGATAGCTGACTTAGACATAGGTTCATTAGAAATACTTTTAGATGGACTAAACACAGCTACAAGTACAGGGTCCCCTGTTTCAACACCCAGCTGTGCAGCCAGATTTGCACCTGCCTTAGCAATCTTAGCATCTTGAACTAAATTATAATTGACCACTTCACTCTTACCACTAACCATTTCCTCTCTCACATGACACTCTAAAGTAACTTCTGTGTAACTGTTGTAGTTGTCATCATTAACACAGGTCCGAGCCAGCCGTGACACATATCCCAATTCCTCATTGCCAGCAAGGTGGGAATGTTTCTGGATTATTAAAAAATATGCATAGTCACTAGCATTGAAACCATACACATACTGTACTAAGAAGTTGTCTCTGTATTTAACATCTATTTGTATTGAACTTTGTTTGTTGAAAGTTAATTGTGCGACTTCAAGAGTGATCAGGTCCCGGCTGGATATCGCAGGGACGTCGTGCCTGTACTCTCCATTATTTGTAAATGTTGTCCCCACATATAGCACATTCGGTCGGTCCCAAGAATTATACCTTTCGGGGCCGATAAACGCGTAGGTCGATGCATCAGCATCATTTGCTGCCACACTCTGAGGAACGAAATCGGGCTTCGCGGAGAGGTCTCCCAACTTATATTTGTAGCAGGAACCTTGCGCTACCGAACCACACGCAATCACTCTCCCCGATTCCTGATCAATCACTAATATTTTATTCACATTATCAATCCATGTAGTCTTTATGTCAGACGAAGTGCAGCCACTAGCATGACACATTGGGTTGTCTTGTTTCGGACCTGTGCTTATTACATGGATGGGTTTCAAGTCGGGGCTCAACTGGTGAATCCAGTTTAACGATCCAGCGTAAACTTGCCCGCTCACTCTATCCACGGCGAGATGATAGAAATGAAATGTCTCATTGGACAGAATGGGATATTGTGATATGAATTCGTATCCATACACTATTGTGCACCGAAGCCAAAATGTTATGACTAACAATGTTGTAGAAGTAGCCATGATCACATTTTAAGTTGCATTTAAGTTGATAATTTCACTTTTTCACCATGTAACGATTATTTTTATTTCATTTTCAACCCATTTTTGGCCCATTACAAAAATGTAATGTAACTTGTTAAAGCATCCATCGATGCCGATGACATGGAATAAACAATAGAGTTTTAGAAAAGGATACCACTAAGTCATAGAGAACCATGAATGCTACCACTTTCATAAAAGTTTCTGTTCATAAAATCCTTTCTCAAGGACAAGGACTTCTTGACGTAATTCTCGCCTGTCTAAGTAATTTGTTAAATAGTAAAAATCTAGAATAGCCTAAATTTACAAGGCCTATGCAAAAATCTAAATTTGGTCTAATCTAACATTAATGATGAGTAACCAAAATTTAACTCTAAAAAAAACATACTAAGTAGCACATTTTGAAAGCAGAACGACAACAAAAGCATCTATTAGATACGCAGCACGCCGTATCGTCCACCCTTTAAGGCTTCCTAAGTGCAGTAGCTGTACTAGCTGTGGAGAAAAAACTCCACAGCACAGCACGCTGCCTCTCAGTTTACAAAACAAATAGTAATATTAGGTTATCGAAGGACCGCGCCAATAATGAAACTAAGTAGGTAAACAATGTATATTGGCAAATAATAATATAAACAGGTACTTATTCAAGGATGTTGCTGTACCTTTAACAGGCATTGCAGCTGTTTTAAAGTTAAGAGGGTTATCTAATAGACCAAGGTCAGCAGTACGGCCAGTCGCCAAGTGACATACTCGTGAACGGGGCACGACTATGCCGCAAGGATACCCCCCTAGCCATATTAGAGGGAAGGAGGTGATCAGACCCAAGACAGCACCGTAGACCGTGAAAATTAAGGCAGCATGACACATCTGTTGCTAGGTTTTGAAAGACAAAAATATTACCTTAAAAACTGGCTCACCGCTCCGTTCCGTAATTTAACAATTCTATTTAATATTATCATAAATTATTATTATACATGAAGAAACATCGGTCATGTTATACGTATTAAAAGTAAAGTAAAACTATACAAAAAAATAACATACCAAAATGTCACTACAAATCATTATCTGATAATGAAACAAATTGTCAAATTCTGAATAATAAAACTGAAACAAACAATCTATACGTCAAATATTAATTTACATTGAAGGAACTCCACAGAGAACTGTCTTAATGTCTTATGCCTTTTACGGTGACCAACAATTTTTATTATTCAAATAGTTTTTCAGAGATTAGCTGTAACTGCAGGTTTAAACGAAATTTTGGTCAGGTCTAGTATAATATCTCAGGGATTCTTTATGTATAAGAGAACACCAAGGCCTACACACGAGTTCCGTGCTCTAAGCAGAAGTGAATAATGTATTCCTATTTCGTGTATCTGTACATCACTTTTTGTACGAATAAATATTGTACCACATATATCATTACGTTGGCTAACTTAATTCTGATTCGACAGTCAGAATATAATCTTAGAACCCACCTGATACATAGACCCAACTCCTAGAATAACTCGTTTTTGCAGTACAAAGACAGTTTCATCTGTCTGTAGTTTTGGGAGAGATAATTTGTATGAACCAGGCTATAATTGATCTCTCTTCGAAATCTCACAAATTGAAACCAAGAATATACTTGCATAGATTTATATACATTCATTCATAACATTTAATTGTAAGGTATAAAAATGAAGTTATGAAAGAAGTATGTCGCGAAAGGTCTTAGAAAGGTTAAAAATGATGTCTATGGGATTCAGTACATTCTCCCAGGCACTAAACATACCTGAGTAAGGCCGTCTGCATACGGAACTGTTTGGAAAATCTAAAATTTTGAAATTTAAAATATTTAACGCCAGCTGTAAGATCATCTTATCGCAAAGAACTTGCTGGACGCAAGTAGAATTGCAATGGGTCTAAACTTAACTTCTGATACCAGTTTTAAACAAGGGTACATAAGGCACACGTAGGTATATCTTTGTATTATAGGTATATCTTTTTACTTTATATAAAGGAAGACACCTGAAAACCTTTTTTAAAAATGACTGAGAGGTATGGAGCGACATCATCTACGATATTATTTAATTTTAATCTTACAATCTGAACACAAAAATCACAATCAAGTTTAAAGGTTGTTATTACCTCTCTTGGGTCGATATTTTAAAAGGTAAAAGCACATTAAGATTTGGGTTATAAAGGTTATGAAGTTTTCAGCAGCCGTCGCGGACGTGTTAAGACATCAAGTTGTAGCCTGTAGCCTATTTATATCATTTACCAGGAAGGTTTTTTATTGGATCGCTTCATTTTTGTACTTACAAATCTAGTTTTGTACATTATTCAAACGTACCCTTTTAAAATTTGTCGATTATAATCTGACAAAGTTTG
Source organism: Trichoplusia ni (assembly GCF_003590095.1). Lineage (NCBI taxonomy): Eukaryota > Metazoa > Arthropoda > Insecta > Lepidoptera > Noctuidae > Trichoplusia > Trichoplusia ni. The sequence continues at coordinate 5,039,911 of NC_039492.1, forward strand.
AAATGATACTACATCAAACTGATTTCTCTTCATTTCGTATACCTTATACAATCTTGATCTACTTTTGCGTATACCAGTTGTAAATATGAAGTAGATCAAAAGCTTTTTTTAAGCTCAAAGCTTGCTCTTATCCATAATCTTTGTAATTTGCAGTTAAGTGAGGTAACTACGTAGATCCTTCTGCGTTTTTTTTGACTTCAAAATTTAAATTTTAATCATGAAATCTTCAAGTCAGAAATAAACTCAAGTAACCTGCCTTGTCATGAAAAATAGTAGGTATATACTGTATTGTGCCCACTGAAGTTTTAATTGGCGAAGGAAGTACAATGCAAGCTATCACGTTATTTTTGTATGCAACATTGAGTAGATTTTCAATCAATTCCTTTTTTTTAGACTTAGTAACCCTGAGTGTTTAAAATTACAACTTTACATATGGCAATACCATTCATGTTGCGATTACCGAAAGCTGTGCATTGCATTGCTTGTTGCTTGTATTGTATTTTATCCGGTTGTTTGGTTGGGTCTTAGATGGATCGGGTTAATATTTTCTTTCGTTTATTTTTGTGACTAATGTAAAAAAATATAGATCTAACACCTGTTATTAATCTATATAATAATGTAAATATATCCACAGACCCTTTTTTCTAAGTGTAAACCTTTTATCCTAATGAGTTATAATGTAGGGTATTTCACTGGCTAGTGAAAGATATATAATTTAGTAAGATTATCTACTGTGAACCATGATGGCTTCGATGGCAGCAGGCGGTCCTGGTGACCCGCACACCCAGATGAATACGTACAGGAGCTATGTGACTATGTTGGCGGACCCCGGCGCTAAGGATGAGATCAAGCTCAAAGCTGCACAGGAACTCAGTGAGAACTTTGAGGTACGTCTGTATAAAGGCAATTTGGATAATGTTAAAAAAACTGCATCTCTGTTCAATACAATGTCGTGTAATGTACTAAGTAAACCCACATGTACATGTTACAAAATGATGAAGAATCATTCTGGAAATGGATTTTATCAATGGTGTCTATAACTACATAAATTCATACACAACTTGCTAATTTCACAACAAATAACTGACTGGCATAACTGGCATTATAGTATGCAATATGGAATACTAAATTTAAATCAAGAACTAGTGTAGCCATCATGATCATTCAGCTGTTCAGTTTGAGCCCATCTTGTATAAATAATATGTAGTGTAAGGATTATTTTAGTCTAGAGAGGGTACTCAGATACACCTTAGAATACTTCCCAAAAACTATGAAGCTGGTATTTAATCAATTATAGGAAATAAGATTTTCACCAAATGACATAAATAGCACCATCATTCTTAAGAAGTGAGATTTCAAAGATAAAAAGTAATAATAGTGGAGTCTTGTACCGAAACAATAATATTTTTTTATTTTATTAAAATGTTTATAATGTTAACTAGTATTCAAAAATACACTATTGCAAATGTGTGAAAACTGAAGAGGCATTGGCATCAGTCATCACCATACTCCATTTGTTTAGATACTTAAAAAAAGAATACAATGTTCAATCTTGGTGTGTCTCAAGACAAACACATAATAAATAAATAAAGAACCAATATGTTAGATATTATCTAAGTGGTATATTTCATATGGTATTCTTTATTGTTATTGTATATCAGTTTTAGTTTTAAAAATACAGACCTTTTTGAAAATTTGTGAGAAAAATCATATTTAACTTAGGGGATCCAAACAGAAATATATAGGTATGACTTTAGTCACATTTCTGTACCTTTTTACAGGCTCAGAAAATTCAAACATTTACTTCACTCCTTGCTCATCAAATGTTACTATTTGGGAGATGTATATTTGTGTTTAAATTTTTCATAAGAAGTTCAGAATGGCATTGTGCAATTGTTATATTGAACCTAGTTAATTTTGATTGATAGTAATTAGTTTTTTAACAGGGAAAGGAAGTTAAAAGACTTGGTTATACTAGTATGATATTACTAGCTGTTGCCCGCGACTTCGTCCACGTGGTTAGAATTTTCCCCATTTTCCATTGTATCTTCGCTCCTATTAGTCGCAGCGTGATGTTATATAGCCTATAGCCTTCCTCGATAAATGGTCTATTCAACACAAAAAGAATTCTTCAAATCGAACCAGTGGTTCCCGAGATTAGCGCGTTCAAACAAACAAACAAACAAACTCTTCAGCTTTATATATTAGTATAGATTTTATTTTTCTGTGTACCATGTTTGTATTGAACAAAAGATAGTGAAATAAGATAGTGTTTCATGATGACTGTATAAATACAAGTATAGAATGGATTTTAAAGATAAAATGATTTGGTTTCATATTATAAGTCAATAGCCAAGTTAAACATTTAGAACATTATTTTACATGTCTATTATTAGTCTAGCTATGTTCTATCTATCTATGTTAAATCTTTAACATAGCTTTGTAGTACACAAAGCTGTGTTAAAGATTTTGATATTAATTGTTTCTTCACTTAAAAAATATTTATGCATGTGAAATGAATATCCATTGGAATCATTTGCTTTTGTAATATTGTATTTGTACATTGAACATAAAACCACATTGTTATGACAATAAGCACACATATATTGGTTTTAAATCAATTTTATCCATAACACCAGCAAGGCTTTAAACACATGGTGGTCTATTTCTTTCACTTGCAGTCAGTATTCATAAGATAATGACTTCTCTCTTGCATGTTTTTTTTGGTCTTTAGTGTTAATATATTAGGTCTGTTGTTATATCCTATAAAATATTAATGGCCTTATATATAATAAGCATCTTTGTACCATACAATTGTTTTTAATAGTAGCCTTTAGTTTATTAAGTGAAAGAGTATGTATTAGCATAGATTTACATCCATATTTTTCTGTTTAACAGGTTATCCTCAGTTCACCTCAATACCCACAGTTCTTGGACCATTCACTGAAAATATTCCTTAAAATATTACAAGATGGGGAACCCCACTTCATCGCTGAATACAACATACAACAAGTTAGGAAGCTCATCCTTGAGATGATACACCGGTTACCCATCAGTGAGACATTAAGACCTTATGTCAGAAACATATTGATTCTAATGTTGAAAATGATGGAAATAGAAAATGAAGAGAATGTCTTAGTGTGTCTTAAAATATTCATGGAATTACATAAACAATACAGACCAAACTATTGCACTGAGGTTGATGTAAGTATTGTTACGTTGTGGGAGAGAGGTGGAACTGTCCTGTTGGATGGTAGAGTAAAACTTGAAGATACCTTGCTTTTATTATGGTAACTTCTATGATTGAGAATGAGGAATCAAGAAGCATCTTCTAAAAATATGTTATGTTTCAATAGTAAAGTGGAAAAGCACTTGCCAATGTTGGCACATCCACTGAAAAAAAATGATTTCTTTTTTGTTGTATTACAGTTTAATTTACTTTTTGAATTATTTCATTTATGTTTTTGTTTTTACTTAAAACCGAGAAAAGTAACAACTTTTCTCTTTAAGTTTTGAGCAAAATATCTGGATGAAATCCATCAAATTATAATAAGTTTGTTTTTTTTTTATATTAATAATAATCGTCGATATTTCGATAACTCTCTCCTCTAGATCCACAAATTCCTGCAATGGGTGAAAGGTATTTATTCAGACTTGCCAAATCATTTACCAAAAATATTTGAACCTAAACCCACATTAAGGGTAAAGGATTTGTCAGAGGTGAATATTGAACAACTCTTGTCAGAGACTTACACTACCACACCCATACACACTGAGAAAAAACTACTTGACGGTAGTGTTGTTACTGTGAGTACAAAAACTGTAAGCAAATCTTTATTATATCATGAAATATAATGAGAAAATATCAATATAAATACTAATCAATCTTATTTTTAACAGTACAACTTGATACCACGGTCTGTGCTGTCCTTGAAAGTGATTCAAGAGTTGCCCATCATTGTGGTGTTGATGTACCAACTGTACAAGCAAAATGTACATCAGGAAGTTAGTAACTTCATTCCTCTAATCATGGAGACAATCACACTGCAACCAGCAGTTAATCATAGGTAAGGTTTAAAATTATGTTTAAAATATCTGAAAAATTATAATCATAAAAGTTGATGATAGCAGCTCAGCAGCTCTCGCAATCGATTTTGGCCTACGAGTGTATTTGATTTGATATATTTAGATTTCTTTGTTCCAGACAATCAGCATCATTCAATAAAGAAGTATTTGTTGACTTCATGGGTGCCCAAATTAAGACATTAGCGTTCTTAGCTTACATAATCCGGATATATCAGGAAACAATTGCGAACCACGCGAATTTGATGGTCAAAGGCATTATCGGTTTGCTTACATTATGTCCGCCTGAAGTCGCACATCTTAGAAAGGAGCTGGTTATAGCTACACGCCATATCCTGGCTACAGATCTCAGGCTAAGTAAGTTTAAGTATTTTTTTTAACTTTAGCAATTTAGAAAATTTGTTCGTTATGTTCGGTAGCTACCTTACCCGAACCTATTGATAACGACTTTGTGTAAACTTCGAAGTGAGAGTCAAATAACACTTAAAAATCAGCTGTTGTCAACAGATTGTCAATGTTGTATAAATTATTTTCAATCTTATTGGCCACACAATAGAGTTCAAATTTAACTTACTATTTCTTTTCAGAATTTGTTCCCTACATGGAGCGACTATTCGACGAGGACGTCTTACTCGGCGGAGGATGGACCGTTCACGAGTCCCTACGACCCCTCGCGTATTCAACGCTAGCAGACCTGGTTCATCACGTGAGGCAGCTGCTGCCGCTTACAGATCTCGCTATTGCGGCTCACTTGTTCTCCAAGAATGTTCATGATGAATCTCTGCCCACAAGGTAAATTGTTTTAAGGTTTTGGCATGCACTGGATTGCCAATTGTTAAATGTTTTTTTTTTAAATAACTCGATCGAACTCGAAAAGTATTGTGAAGTGATTTACCAAAACCTGACATTTTCGATCTTCAAAACAATTTCGATGAATTCATCTCCAAACCTTAGCGTAAGTTTTCCGATTTGAGGGGTGTTTATTATTTTAGCATACAAACGATGTCGTGCAAGTTACTACTGAACCTAGTGGATTGCATACGGCAGCGCTCTGAGACAGAGGGCGCCACTGCGGCGGGCACGCAGCCGCAAGGACGACAGCTGCTCATGCGCATACTAGAAGTGTTTGTGCTTAAGTTCAAGACGATATCCAAGTTGCAACTACCCGCACTTATGAATAAATGGTAAGCATCAATTTTTTTTGGGATTGATAAGGCTAACCTGAACATTACCATTTTTTTGGATACATTATTTGGATACGAAAATAACTCCATTCTTATTGAAGTTAACAGTCTTTCTTTTACAAACCTTACGAGTATGTCACCATGTGATTCTGTTAATACTGTTTACATACAACTTACGCAAACATTCCATCAAATAGTTATACCAATAACCTTGTTCTAGTAAACAAACAACACCAATACCTAACGGTACTAACGGTACCACACCTAGTACCCCCACCACGCCAGGCCCTAGCACATCAGTAGAAGTCAAAGTGGAGGAAGAGAAACTCGCGCCCGACTTCCTGGACAGCCTTACCAAGTCTGAAGAGAAGAGTAAGATAGGGTTCCCATCATCACAAATGAGTAATCTCAATGTTGGTGACTATCGGACACTGGTGAAGACGCTTGTCTGCGGTGTGAAGACTATAACGTGGGGGTGTGCTTCGTGTAAGGTAAGACATCTTGAACTAATAAGATTTGTTTCAAGATACAAACATGTTGTGGAAACAATAATTTGATAGGGTTTTCAGGAGAAATTTTGTGTATTTTCACTAATCCAGCAGCTGTCAACAGGTTTTAAACTAATGACATGTGTTACGACTGTCGTAAAATTGAATTAACCACAAAATATACCTTTAATATTTTTTATTCCTGCAATGATACAATTTCAAAATTCCATCTTTATACAGCAAACGACAACCAACACAGAAGGCACATCAACAACAACAATAACCGGTCAGAAGCAGTTTAGTGCGCGCGAAACACTCGTGTTCATACGTCTTGTTCGCTGGGGGCTGCAGTCCCTTGACATCTATACTTTAGCGGCTCCCCGCGTACCGGCGCAGCCGCCCGCACAGCCGCATGTGCGGTCCAAGGAGGAGAAGGAGGTTCTTGAACATTTCAGTGGAGTGGTAAGCATTTTATTAATTTGATTATTAGTGGTGTGACTGCTTTTCAAATAGATGGCTTGAATAAAGACTTCCAAGATCCAAATCCGAGACCAAAAGACAACTTATGTGGCCATGAATGAATGAATGGTCAAGTAAATTTCCCATTTATGACAATTAATAAATGTATCATTAATACTGCCTCATTATTTGCGTAAAACGCAAATATAAAATATAAAAATATTCGTCGTTTTGTTTCATTAGGTTTAGACACATTAAAATCGTTTTTTTACTTTTTGCAGTTCTCTATGATGAACCCACAAACGTTCCAAGAAATATTTACAGCGACGATTTCCCATATGGTTGAAAGAATCAACAAAAACACGACATTGCAAATAATTGCCAATACATTCTTATCAAATCCCGCCACTTCACCTATATTCGCCACCGTTTTGGTTGAATACCTCTTGCAAAGAATGGAAGAGATGGGAACCAATGTGGAAAGGTCCAATCTATACCTCAGGCTTTTCAAATTAGTCTTTGGTTCGGTTAGCTTGTTCCCCACAGAAAACGAACAAATGCTCCGCCCACATTTACACAGCATCGTTAACAAGGCGATGGACTATGCTATGACCGCTAAAGAACCGTACAATTACTTCCTCTTGCTAAGAGCCCTATTCCGCTCAATCGGCGGCGGGAGTCACGATCTGTTGTATCAAGAATTCTTACCACTTCTGCCTAATTTACTAGAAGGCTTGAACCGGCTGCAGAGCGGTTTACACAAGCAACATATGAAAGATCTTTTCGTCGAGTTATGCCTGACTGTACCCGTTAGATTAAGCAGTTTATTACCTTATTTACCCATGCTCATGGATCCATTAGTATCAGCACTAAACGGTTCGCACACGTTAATATCTCAAGGTCTGAGAACGCTGGAACTTTGTGTGGATAATCTCCAGCCTGATTTCTTATACGAACACATTCAGCCCGTCAGAGCTGACCTGATGCAAGCTCTTTGGAGGACATTGCAAAATAACGAAGTCGCCAGGATTGCATTTAGAGTACTCGGGAAATTTGGCGGTGGTAATCGTAAAATGATGATTGAACCGCAAAGGTTGGAGTATCGCGAGACTGACGCGCCACCTCCTGCAGTACAAGCGTACTTCCAAGACCAAGCAAAACCTATTGATTTCGAAGTAGATAAAGTAATAGAGACAGCCTTCTCTGCGCTAAAGTCAAGCATGACAGATCCGTTCTACAGACGACAATGTTGGGAGGTCCTCAGATGCTATCTTGCGTCTTCCCTTAATTTAGACGACGATAAAGCGACACTGCAGAAGCTGTTCAACCACCCGAGCTTTATCGATGGCAAAATCCAAGTTCAAAACGGACCTTACTACAAGTGCACTAATAGTATTGTGAGAAACACACATCGTACCGCTCTCACCGGAATGTTTGTTGCCGCAGCTATCAAGGAGTTACGTCATCATGTGTTGCCAACGATGGTGTCATTAGTAAGACACTACACTATGGTAGCGATAGCTCAGCAAGCGGGACCATTTGTGGAAAGCTCCACACCTAAAGAAGGTCTTGATGCGCTGGTCCTTGTCGATGCTATTGCAGTCATAATGGGTCATGAAGAGAAAGAACTATGCAAACCTGGCCATCTAGCGTTGGTTCTTATGATAGAAACTGCGGCCACGGTGTTGGGTAGTAGGGAACGCGCTTGCCGCTTGCCTTTGATGGAGTACCTGGCTGAACGTATGTCAGCTCTGTGCTACGAACGCGCCTGGTATGCTAAGCTAGGCGGCTGCATCGCTGTCAAGTTCATGGTAGAGAAGATGGCACCCGAGTGGGTGTATAAGCACGTGTTTACGTTCTTGAAGGCAGTGTTATTCGTTATGATGGATTTGACTGGTGAGGTGTCATCGGGTGCAATAGATATGGCTACGGTGAACATGGAGCGTTTGGTCCGAGTGTGTGTAGTTGGACCTTGCGGGCAGGCCGTGGAGCCGGAAGGTGACGTCGCCGCGGCTAAGGCCCGCGCACTGCACGATGTACTTCAGGAACTCGTGCTTCAAGTTACGAGCCCACATCTACTTGTACGCCAACAGGTAATAAATCTTTCACAAATAATATCTATTTATAATTTCTTGAATGTCAAACTTACTTAAATATACTTGTCAGGCAATGAAATCCTTGGAGCTCATAGCTGAGTTGCAGAAGAAGACAGTGACAGAGGTTATGGACCCTCACAGAGAGGTATTGGCGGACATTATCCCGCCCAAGAAACATTTGCTGCGACATCAGCCAGCCAACGCTCAAATGGGTCTAATGGATGGAACTACTTTCTGTACTACATTGAAACCAAGGCTGTTTACTATCGGTAAGAAATATATCCAGACGTCTTTTCTTTTGAGTCTACTGAATAATAGGAGTTCATTGTTCATCTTTAATTTTAGATCTGAATATAAACGAACACAAAGTATTTTTCCGGGAGTTGTTATCCCTGTGTGAGGCTGAAGATGCGATGTTAGGAAAGCTACCATGTTACAAGGGCGTCAACTTAGTCCCCCTACGGGCTTCCGCTCTTAAAGCCTTGGCATCCTGCCACTACATTCAGGAGAAGCACTGTCGCGAGAAGATATTCCAAGTATTGTATAAATCTCTTGAGAAGAATGACCAGGAGTTGCAACAAGTAAGTTTTATTTTACTTACCGTTTTGAAGTAACTGAGGCGTAAAACTACTCCATAAAGTAAATCTGCCACAATATTTTTAATTGGTGTATTTTTTCCCCGATATTTATGCATTTTTATTTTCCAGGTCGGTTTCGAATGCATGCAGAAATTCTTATCTGGGTTCCAAATCGATATGGAGATGGTTCATCCAGTAATGCGACCACTCTTACTTACGCTTGGTGATCACCGTCACCTTAGCGTCAATGGAGCCAAGAGGCTCTCTTACTTGACCCAGCTGTTCCCTTCGACCTTCAGCGAGAAACTCTGTGAACAGTTGCTGCAGCTGTTGAAGAAGCTTCTAGACTATTCTATACAGACCAACAGAGGTATGTGGCAATTAGTTTTAATTTGATCTTGAATTTCAAAGCTTCAAGTTCAATTTGAGTTGTTCCGAGTAGGTTAAAGTACTTCGATTGTATTCATATTTTGGAAATATTTTTAGGTGGCAACTTCCTCCAGAGTGTATCAAAGAACAATGAAAATGAACAGAAGATAATAATTCTAATCGGAATCTTCCATCAAATACCGGCAGCGTCACCCCGCTTTATAGATGTACTTTGTCGGCTAATATTCCACACTGAGAAGTCGCTCATGATTGAAGCTGGATCTCCGTTCAGGGAGCCACTTGTTAAGTTCTTAATGAGGTATGTATACATGAGGATTCATGCTGGCGTCTAAGTGAGATCACTAATCCTCAAAAACTAGTCGCTTCCGTTAACATTTTAATTTTGACACTGTTTGCAGCCAGTAAGGTTTACCTCGCAACAACAAATAAAAAAAAAGTTTTTATCTAAACAACAATCTTCTTGCAGGTATCCCAAAGAAACTTTGGACCTCATACTGAGCGACAACAACATCAAAGATCAACAGTGGAGCCGATTCCTCGTGTTCCTGATAAAGCATCCAAAAGCTGGACCTCCATACAGGGAGGCCCTCCAAACTGCTAAGAAACCTCGTCTCATGCAGCTGTTGGCTAACCCCAATAATTCTAATCTGCCAATGGCCGATAAGTCCGAGATGCAGTTCCAAGCTATACGTGTCGTGTCATTGCTGATCAAGTTTGATGAAAAATGGCTGTCGACCCAACAGGATTTGGTCGAACTACTTAAACGTATCTGGTGCAGTGATCAGTATCACGTGAGTATTATTGGAGAATTTGTTACTTGTAACCTTATATTATGTCAAGCAAAATCTTCTGAGTTGAATAGAATGGTTCAATTTATGACTTGTGTTTCTTTAGGAGAAATCTAGGTTTGTTTTGGCATTCTTTCAGGAGGTCCACAAAAAAGTGGAAATTGTGGACTGCACACACTGGAAGGAACCCAAACTTATAGTGAAGATATTACTGCATTACTTCGTCCAGCACAAGTCCAACATAGACATGTTGTTCCAGCTTCTGCGAGCCTTGTGCGACCGATTCATTCCTGACTTCCAAGTAAGTTCTAGTGTCCTGGTAGATATCTAGTTTATCTTCTTACTTCTCTTTCGGAATGAATTAAAATTGTTGTGTTTAATCTGAAATGGCAACTTTTTTTTAAGTGGACCGATTAAAAAAGTACGTTTATAGCTGATAAAAAGATGTATTAATACATCTTTTCTTTTTCAGTTCCTACGCGATTTCTTAGAGAACACAGTAGCGCAGACTTACGACGTGGAATGGAAGCGTGCCGCATTCTTCCGCTTTGTGGAGCACTTCTCTAGTGACACCATGTCGCAGGAGCTGAAGGCCAAAGTCCTACAGATGATCCTGATCCCGTGCTTCGCGGTCAGCTTCGAGAAGGGACAGAAGATTGTGGGCGGCCCGCCGGCGCCCTATCAGGATAACCCAGACAATGTCGTCTCCGTGTTTATTAATAACGTACGTATACAGCAGCCATGAAACTGGTTTTATAAATCCGAAAATAAAAGAAAAGGTTTATTTGTGTAGTTATAACTGTGTGCCATTGATTTTACGATATCTGCTATCATCCTTGTAGCCTTATGAGTTGTGACATTAGTCTAAATGGTACTAGCTAATTGGTTGATTCGTTAGGCTAGTGCCAATGCCTTACATTGATTTAAAAAGCTATTAATGTTCATACATATGTATTATTATAATCTTTTGTGTTAGATAATAAAACATTTAGGTAATTAGTATTTTGCGATAAATTTATAATTGATGCTACTTTGTTTCGCAGGTAATTGATCCAGAAAATCCCTTCGCATGTTCGGATGCGGTCCGAATCTCGCTCCTACAGTTTGCTTGTCTGCTGTTAGAGCAAGCCTCGGCTCATATACACGACGCGAATAATAAGAAACAAGGCAATAAACTCAGGAGACTCATGACATTTGCCTGGCCTTGTCTGCTTGGCAAGAATTATGTTGATCCTGCGACTAGGTATGATATAATATCTACTAAATTTAACTGCTTTTTTCTTAAAGACAGATCGTTTTAATTTATTATCAAATCTGCTGATCATAACTCTGATTGGTGGACTGGAACACAAACAATCAATCACAGTTATTTAAGAAAATTGAGAGCAATTAATGAACTATAGTTTTCGGACTAGACCAAAGTATCACCACATTATTTTTCGTTTGTTGCAGGTATCACGGTCACTTGCTCTTAAGTCACATCATAGCGAAATTCGCAATCCACAAGCGGATCGTGTTGCAAGGTAAGAGTGATTTGAATTTATATTTTCAAATTGATTATTGGTTTTCACTCACACATTTTAATTCGGTGAATCATTTTCCTGTTGTCGCTGCACATAACCTGTAAACTAGGACTCATACATAACAGTATGTTTTAATACAAATATTTTTCACGAAACAATATTGTTTTCTAAGTTTATTTTATTTAACTCTGTGTATTTTCCACAGTATTCCATAGTCTATTGAAGGCGCATGCGGTGGAAGCCCGCTCGGTTGTCCGCCAGGCGCTAGAGATCCTGACGCCGGCGATGCCGCAGCGCATGGAGGACGGTAACACGATGCTCACGCACTGGACCAAGAAGATCATTGTTGAGGATGGACACTCCGTTCAACAACTCTTCCATATATTGCAGCTAGTTGTTAGGCATTACAAGGTAATCTTTGTCCACTCTCGTCGCTCGTGAGAGCTAGGTTAGCACTAAATATTCAAATCTATTTGGCAAAACTGAAAGCAAAAGTAATTTTAGGCATGTCCCCTTTACAGCCGAAATAGGCTGATATTTGACTGCCTGTATAATTGCATTAATTACACATGTAAGTCATTTTGTATGCACTTGTGTAATGTTGGTTACTTTAAGTACTTTCACCTTGAGAATTTTTAATATGATAGTACATTTATATCCTTTGCTTATAGGTTTATTACCCAGTCCGCCATGCACTCGTAGGCCACATGGTGGCGGCGATGCAGCGGCTCGGCTTCTCGGCGACTGCCTCCCTGGAACACAGGCGACTCGCCGTCGACTTGGCAGAGGTCGCGCTTAAGTGGGAACTGCAAAGGATTCGTGATCACACTCATGATGAGAACGTGGTGAGAATAATTAGAATTATGGTGCTTATTGTTTGGCAAAAAGGAAGACGAAGATTTTTTTTCAGTGTTCTTATTGTCCGGTTTTTTTAATTTGTCCCGCAAACATAAATTGTTCAAAATACAGTGAATATAACTTACGCGTGACGTCACGATTATCTATATCGTTACGTCACAAGATTTCCTAAACTTTAAAGCAGTTTATCTTTGCCAAAATTAGTCATTCCGAAAAAGGAAAAATACGTATCTAATATTTTTTAATTATCGCCGTCATTCCTATTGTTAGGGAATGGACGGCTAGAAAGCAAATTTTTTTTTCAGAATTCTTTACTTTTTTGTTCATGTCTTGCCTTTTTGAGAAGGAGAATTCAATAATTTATAATACTGCAGGCGGTGACATCTCCAAGCGGCGCAGTCAAGCGAGTGTCTTCAGACGAAAGTGGTTCAGAAGCCCGCAAAGCGCTCAACACTGGTTGGGCCAGCCCGCAGGCCAGCGCCTCGCGCATGGAGCCCGACGCTGCCAAGCCGCTTGACCGGCAGCATGTCGACGTTGTTGTCAACTTGCTGCTCAGACTTGCATGCCAAGTAAGTATTTATAATTCTTACTTTGCTGTAATATAAAACATAGGATAGATAGTGAATGTTTAAAATTTCATAAAATAACAAAATGTTTTGACTGACTTGAGTTGTCATCATAGAGTATAATTGAGCTTTTATTGTGGTAATATGTTCAAAATAAAAATCCTTAGGCGTTTTGATGAACAAAAAACAAAATGTGAAAGCAACTGATCTGTATTCGGTATGACTTTAAGCCGACCACAACAAAAAAAGGGAGAATGGCTAGGATGACGATAAACAATAATTTTAAAAAATGTAACTCGCTAGCAGAGAACATGACGAATATGTACGTTTGTGTGTGTGGGTGCAGGTGAACGAGGGCAGCGTGGCGGCGGGCGGCGCGACGGGCGCGTCCCCGGGCGAGCAGCTGTCGCGCCGCTGCGTGCTGCTGCTCAAGACCGCTCTCAAGCCCGACGTGTGGCCGCATCTGTGCGAGCCCAAGCTGGCCTGGCTCGACAAGGTACGCCTTTCAAGATTAAAGCCCAACGTCAAAGAGGGCTTGGGTCTTTTTCTGGAAACGTTTCTATGCATAACTCTGATAGAAATTTTATTCCTTTTTTTCAGTTAATCTTTATTTAATTTTAGTAGATTTACGAAATAACTGTATGATCTACTTTACCTGCAAAAATCCTCTCCCAAATTGACCCGATCTTTTCCCCTGAGTCAAAAATATTGACTTTGTATATATCTAAATTAAATTTCCAGGTATTCTCAACGGCAGACGCTAACGCGGGTGGCTGCGCAAACGCATGCACAGCTCTAGAACTGCTCGTATATCTGCTAGGCGTACTACGTCGAGAACAAATACTAGTCGCCCTGAAGCCACTGCAGCGAGGGCTGGCGGCCTGCGTGTCTTCAACCAACCCTAAAATTGTGCGACTAACACACAATCTACTCGCAAAACTTACTGCGATATTCCCCACGGAACCGACTGGCGCTGCTCAAGCGTCAAAGGTATGATCATCAATAATATTATTGTGCTTGGTTTTTGTTTGGACCGAATTTTGTGATTCTGATAGACTTCCTACTTTGTTATTTATTACCATGTTGAGTTGTTCTTATAAGATCTCAAGATCCAAGTAAAAGCTTACTTATCACTATCGCAGATATTTAACAATAATTACATCTCTTACAGTACGAAGAACTAGAAACCCTTTACGCATGTGTCAGTAAGTACGCATTCGAAGGCCTCGCAACATACGAGAAGTCAGCAGGCGGGCAAGCAGCTAGCACGAGTACTGGCACGGCGGCCGCCACGCCGGCCACTGGCACCAGCGCGCTGCTCGGCCCGCTCATGATGCTGAAGGCTTGCTGCGCGTCGAGCCCGGCCTATATAGACAGGCTGCTGCAGCCGCTCATGAGGGTCTTGCAGCGCATGGCTAGAGACCATGTTGCGCCTAATCCGGATCATGCTTTGGCTGACTTGCTTGTAAGTATTGGATATATTGTCAGTCAAAATGAAAAGTCACTTTTGAAACATTACAGTATTGATTCTAGGTGCACAGATAAAAAATGTAATTCATATGAAGAAGAACCGGCAAGAAACTATTTGTTTTGAGTGTTTTTGATAAGTTATGTTGTGTAACGTAATTTGTTAATTCGGTAATCCAGACTTTTTTAATTTGTAACAGATATTGGCCCTGGATCTTCTGAAAGCACGCGTATCAGTGATGCCCGTGGATACAAGGAAAACATTTATCGGCACAGTTTTGGTTGGACTTATCGAAAAAACCACAGACGCCAAGGTAAATTAGGGAGTTATATTACTTCAATAAATGTAATGTTTAGCACTTTATATTCTATTTGAACATTCATTTCATCAAGTTAAGAGGTCTCAGAGTGTTTAGAAATTGCCTTTACATTGGCAACCATCAAAATACTTTAGTTAATGTTTTACTATCTTAGCACATAGTTTTAAAAACTCCTCAAAATTATTTTTAAAACCCAACCCCGTACTTAAACCCAACCCCCCATTCCAGGTGATGAAAGCAATTATCCGCATGGTGGAGGAGTGGGTGAAGTGGCGCGGCGTGGTCCCGGGCGCGGCGGGCGCGGCCCCCGCCGCCGGCGCCGCGCCCTCGCTGCGGGAGAAGTCCATCCTGCTCGTCAAGCTCATGCAGTACGTCGAGAAGCGCTTCCCCGACGACCTCGAGCTCAACGCCATGTTTCTCGAGCTTATTAACTATGTATACAGGTAATGGGATTCGAGTTCGTACCTGTATAGTAAAGTTTTCTAAACGCTTGTTAAAATGACCACTGATAGGCCATAAGACACGTCGCAAGATTGTGCGAGATCAATGCTGTTATGGTCACGATTCGTGATTTTTTTTAGCATTTTGTTACTTTTATCCAAGCACAAAGATTTATCAATCTAAATATAATTATATTGACTGAACTTGCGGAAGACTTAATGGGCTCGAGTTGATTTCTTTGTTGATACCAAAAATCTTTATAAATAATTAACATCTCCATTAACTATGTCCCAACAGAGATGACCACCTAAAAATGACGGAGCTATCAATGAAACTCGAACCAGCTTTCCTCGCCGGCCTGCGATGCCCGCAGCCCAACATCCGCGCTAAGTTCTTCGAGGTGTACGACCAGAGCGTGCGCCGGCGCATCTTCGACAGACTGCTGTACATCATCTGCTCACAGAACTGGGAACATATTGGACAACACTTTTGGATCAAACAGTGCCTTGAGTTACTTCTTGTTACGTGTGTTCCAAGTAAGTGTGCCTACTGATAAGATTGTTTTTTAAGTCCAATGTTTTAGGTTTACATATCAGTTTTGGCTTAAGTCTTAAGCTAAGGTAAACTTGGCAGTTCTCCCTCCTGCCCTTTATTAGATATTACTTCAAGTCGGCGCAACATGATAGAATTTCTAAAATTGAGACTCTTTTCATCTTCATTTAGTTTGATTAAAACAGTCAAATCCTCCGCCCAGTATAGTTTTTTTTTAATCCAATTTATGTTACAGTCCGCGCAAAATGTTTTCTTACTCATAACTCATAGATTTAAAAATGATTTCATACCACCAGGTACTCAGATCCGTCTCTCAAATCCCAAATACCTGCTACCAAGTATATCATCCGTCATCAACTCGGCTGACAGCGAAGACCGCAAGTCCTTCGTGATCTTCAGCAGTGTGAAAGAGGAATCGACAGACGGCTTCAGTGACTCACTAGAAGCAGATAAAGAGGATGTTCTTGATATGGATCTGGACTCCAGCTCCAATCAGAAAGAGGATTGTACTAAAACTGTTACCAACAGGTAAGTGACGAAATTTCCTTAACTTAATTGATTCTTACAAGGTTTAAAGAGAAATCATAATTCATTGAGCAAGCCACACAAACAGAGCTTTCATTCATTGGCCTAACCTTTTCCCAACTATGTTACGGTCGGCTACCAGTCCAACCGGTTTCAGCTAAGTACCAGTGTTTTACAAGGAGCGACTGCCTATCTGACCTCCTTAACCCAGTTACCTGGGCAAAACGATACCCCTTGGTTAGACTGGCTGTCAGACTTTTTCAAGCTTCTGATTACCTGTAACGACTGTCAAAGATGTAGGAATAACAGCCGGGACCCACAATTTAACGTGCCTTCCGAAACACGGAGGAACCCGTTATGACAAAGATGGTCACCCATCTACGGACCAACCGCGTCAAGCATAGCTTAACTTGAGATCGAATCACTTATGCGGTTATAGCTTAGCCACGAGCTACTCACGAACAGAGCTTTATATTTGTTAAAATAAAATTTATACTTGTTGGTTTATTTGGAAATACAGTGTAATATGGCAATAGGTCAATCATCAAATGTTTATACAGGAATAGTCATGAAGTTCATGAGTTCATTTAGGTTGATTAATTTGATTATCGTTTCTAAAGCCACTAGTAAAATAAATCTTTTTACACTAAGCTTTTTGGAGACTGTTTTACCATACAAATGTATTTATTTATTATTTATTAAAATGCAGTACAGTAAACTGTAAAAGCAGTTTGGATCAACATAGAATATGTGACTAAGTTATCGACTCTTACACCGTATTTAGTACCTCACAATGATTTTTGGTGTGGGCAGACTGCGCACGTTGAACCAGATAGTGGGCAAGCAGTCGGAGTTCCTGGAGCTGGCGCGGCGCGTGCGCACGGAGCAGCTGGTGCTGGCGGCGGCGCAGCTGTGCCACATGGACGACGCGCTCGCGCACCACTCCTGGCTCGCGCTCTTCCCCAAGCTCTGGGCCACGCTCGACGACAGGCAGCTGGGGGTAACTATAGCATTCTGTTGATGAAGTTGATAAATATTTTATTTATTTATTCAGTAATTTATACAACAGAAAATTTACTACGCGCTTTTACCGGGTTTTGAATTATGAATCTGAATAAAAGATACGTATAAAATTTGTTTATAACATGCAGAGATGATTTTATCTTTGGATATAATTATAGAGGGTTACTAAATTCTTCTATGTCACTGTTTTAGAGAGGATTTAGTACCTCAACCAATACTGAAAGTGAACGATAGATTTGAGGTGGATATACGAGATTTATGGATTTTGTTGGCCATTGTTATTTGAAAATATAAAAAATCCTGTTCGTATTTTCCAGTTTCGTTTTCATTCACTACAAGGTTCTTTAGACGTTTCGATATAAGATGCTGTTTGTAAAAATATGGTTTTATTTTCAGACTGTTATAAACGAAATAGTCCCGTTTATAATATCGGGCGTGCACGTGATACAGCGGGATCAACCGCTCAGTGCGCTCAACACGTTCATAGAAGCACTCGCAAGATGCAACCCGCCAGTCAGCATCAAGCCGTAAGTTATGAGCATAAGAGTATTGAAATCTAATTTTAAAAAATATAGTGTAACAGCTATCTATATTTTTTTTTGCTCTATGAGCTAACTATCCAAGATGGGTTGATGATACAATAGATTTACTGAGAGTATATATTCAGATTATAAAAAAAAAACAAACCATTATTGAAAGGGCAGGAAAATTAACACGATTAATTAAGTGTATTTATTTAATAGTAATACATTTGTTGACAGGCCTATGATGAAGTACTTAGGCAAGACACACAACCTGTGGCACCGTATGACTCTCAACTTGGAACAGATGGCCTTCGACCAGGCCAGCGGGCGCACTCAGCGCGAGCCACTCGAGATTTATGACTACGAAGTCGAAACAACTTCACCTACTGTAAGTATTTTAAATATTTATAGACATTCCTATTTTTAGTTAAACATTCATAATGGATAATATTGTAATACCGTAACGTATGTAATAATGTATTATGACAATGCCCTGATACTTATCCGTCTTTCCTTAAATCAATAAACTCGACAAAACGAACATTTAATTACACAAATAGAACATTTTTTTTAAATAAAAGGCTGCTGAAAAATATTACAATCCTAACAACCAATTTCCGTCATTATAAGTTATGTTTCAAGTTAAGTTTATTTACTTGATCTAGTGAGACTGGTCAAAAATTTGATACAAATCCCGACATTTAAAAGTCTAAGCAATGATCATTCATAAAAATATTTGACGTTTTATCCCTTTATTTGCAGGAAGTGCTAGATTCACTGAGCGATATGTATGAACTACTGCAAGAGGAAGACATGTGGTCGGGCCTGTGGCAGAAACACGCGCGATACCGCGAGACCAACGTCGCCATCGCGTACGAACAGCAAGGCTTCTTCGAGCAGGCGCAAGTAAGTCGGAAAAGGAATCCTATGAACCTATGTTTAAATGCTTAATTACAGTAATTTATAACTTAATGATTCTCAATATCGGGAATTCACACTTAGTGAACAAGTAAAGTTTACAGTTGATATGAGGTCTTTTTCTGGGTCTAAAAATAAGAAACATTTGCCTTTAATCATACTTTTCAAAATAGTCACGTTTTAAATTAGCTTGTTTTGTTTGTCTTCCAAAAACAATTTAAATTTAATCTTGTATTTCTTTCATACGTATTTCTTTCCCAGGCTGCGTACGACGTCGCTATGGCTAAACTAAAACAAGAATACACAGCGAATCCTTCATCTTACAACATGCACAAAGAATGCACTTTGTGGACACAGCACTGGCTAAAGTGCGCAAAGGAGTTGAACCAGTGGGATTCACTCCTAGAGCTGGGCCTAACTAGGAGTGGTAGGGACCCTTTCCTCATATTGGAGAGCTCTTGGAGGAATCCTAACTGGACTACAATGAAGGAGGCACTCGCTGAAGTAGAATACAACTGTCCGAAGGAGTTGGGTAAGTGATCTGTGCAATCTCCGAAATTTTAGAGACAATTTTTGAGAGTATATAAAAACACTTTTATTTTAAAGTAGAAAGCTTCTTATAAACTTTTATGAAATAAAATGTACCTTGAGTATATTTAGGTAAATATATTTAGACTTTCTGATAAGACAGGCTTATCAGAAAGTCACTGTAAAAGTAAATAATGCTCAGTTAAACTGTATGCTTAATGACATGGTTCATAGTTAAAATTGTGAAGCTGATAGTCTCGTGTCGCCACGTGTAACACTCATGCTGTGTGTCCGTGCAGCGTGGCTGGTGAACCTGTACCGCGGCTACCTGTGCATCTGCGCGGGCGGCGAGGCGCAGCTGCCCGGCGTGGAGCGGCACGCGGAGGCGGCGGCGGCGCAGGCGCTGCGCGAGTGGCGCCGCCTGCCGCGCCTCGTCAGCCACGCGCACCTGCCGCTGCTGCGCGCCGCCCAGCAGCTCATGGAGCTCAGCGAGGCCGCGCAGATACACACCGTACGTACGAGCCGGCCCGCGCACACCCTGCACGCATACCACCTAGCACTAACACCTACTTACAAAGGATCTACGGACAAGGGTCGTTAGGTTAAATATTCCTCTCATACGCGTTGACGCTACGTTGTTTACCGAAAATCGACCTATATAGTCAAAGACAAATTCCTTATTTCAATTAAACCAGTATAAGGCACTTTTGAACGTCAAACAATTTATGTAAACAATATTAAAATCTAGTGTCAGTCTAGCGGTCAGTCTCCTATATAGGTATTTTAAAGACACTTACAAATAAAACACTTTTAAGGCGGATTACCCGACTAGTTAAGATTCGAAGTAAATTCATATTCATGTGTCAATGTAACAGGCTATATCGCGAGTTTAATGATTTTGATGCCACTCTAAATACGTTACGAGGAAATAAATTACGAATAGAAATAATATACATGATAAGCTATTTGACAATACCAGACATGCATGTTTAATACTTTTCGATTGCAGCAATCCATTCACACTTTGCAGTATAACTGCACAGGCTTAAATTTATTAGAATTATTGAATTGATGAAGTTTATGCACGGCAGTTGATGTCTGTGCGAGACATATGGGTTTATTTAAATCTTTTGTTGAAGTCGATATAATAACTGACTCCGTACTTATTTCCTTATTCAAATTATGATGATATAACTAATGACAGAGTCATCTTCAATATTTTACTTTCATTGGTTTATTATCCCGATGTCACGCACAGTAAATTTTATGGCATATTTGATACTTTTTAATGAACTTTTGCAACGGCTTCGAGAATAGCTCGTAGTAGATTTTTTCTAAATTTTAAGCTTGGCCTTAGTAAAGTATATTATTAGGAAAGCTATTTAAATTGAATCGAAAATACGGCAGATCTAGTCATTGTGTACAGGAGCTACAATGGCTCATAAGTCTTACATCATCTGCCGCGCATAGTTTGACATGCGTATCTATGATGTTACACGCTGCCAAGCAGCAAATGGAATCCAACGAGTCTTCGCAGATACACGCCGTAAGTACTTACAAATCTGCGAACCGTTTAAATCAAAGGATTCCTTATGGATCTTATAAGTATACTTTTAAGATTTCCTTTCCTTTGCGTAACTGCTAGATTAAGGCATCCTGTCTGGTTAGGCTATTTATTACACTTCTTCTTAAAGTCGGTGCAGATCTAGGGGAGCATTCGCAGAAGATTTTAACAAACGCGTTTGTTCGAGGTTGAGACGATTATCCCCTGTACAAGAACGTAACTACTCTAGATCTGTGCCCGCTCTTGTAATGTAGAGACTGGTAGTTCACATATCGCACGTTGTATGTTGACACAGGGTTTGCTGCACAGCCGGCCAACATCCCTCCACGACATGAAGGCCATAGTGAAGACGTGGCGCAACCGCCTGCCCGTGGTGGCGGACCCGCTGTCCCACTGGGGCGCCATCTTCACGTGGCGCCAGCACCACTACCAGTTCATCGCGTCGCACTACGACTCGCAGACCGACCACGCGACCAACCACAGCATGCTCGGTGTTCATGCAAGCGCCCAGGTAACGTTCCCGAAGCGCTAGGTTCGTATCCTGCACGTTGAAAGGAGACACGACCGGCTTGATTCAAGTTCTCTTTCCATATAAAGCGAGTCATTTTGCTAATTAAGTCTACTTTGACATTTTAATGGGTGATTAACTTTTTTAATGTATTCAAATATAAATCAGTTCGTCAATAACTTAATAGATCAATTACTTGTCAATATAGACACCGGCAAACACTTTCGCAAACAGTGGTCACACAATTCTCAGTGCACTAATTTTCATTTTCTCATTAACTTTCAAATGCTATAAATACATGAACGCTTGTGTGTCTGTATGTTTGTTTAGTATCTCCATGAATAACTTTGTAAATTTGCCCAATTTAGTAACTAGAAAAGACTTTGCTCTACAGTGGAAGACTGAAATCTAATTAATAACTTGGATCTCACGCATTAAAAAACCATACACCCTTTTCACTGTTTTAGTTGAAGTATTTGCTTTTATGACCTTTATATTACAATAAATCGTAATGTAATCATATAAGACAGTCCTAAGCGAATGCTTTAATAAGAGTTAAATGACTAATATTTCTCAAAGCTCTTTAATAAACTCATGTCTTAACAGTACGGAGAGGGAACGACTGACGTACTAGATTCATAAACTCGATCCAGTCCTACCCTCTTCGTTCTTCCAGAAAGTTCTATCCATCTATCTCTCAATGTTCTCTTTCTAAGAAGTTTGCCGGTGTCTGTTTAATACGCCAGCCGTGTCTCCTTTTAACATGTCCTGATACACTGACTGGCCGAGTGTCTTCGGCATTCATAGTCACTGCCGTCCGCCCGCTGAAAGAATATGTTCTTGTCGTTTAAGTCTTGAGCAAGCGATAAGCAATTTATCTGCTGGACAGAAAAAATGCTCACTGCTGATATATAAAAAAAAAAACATTTCTTTAGATGAGTTATGTTATTGAAAATAAACCCTAAACGAATTATTGACATACCACTGGTTAGTCGAAACTAGGACTAACATGATTTGCTACGTGGAATGTCAGAATTATGGCGGCTGTACACGTTATTGAAGTCGCCAGGCTTATACAACAATTTGTGTCGTGGAAAGACGAACTGACACTCTTCGGCGCCAAACAAGAAATAAATCTTGATTACATGTTTTTTTCTTGATCAGCGCTTAAGTTATGTGAACAGTTTGTTTGTAGAAATGTCACGAATTATTGTATAGACCAGATGACTTTTCTTAGCGTGTACACACACGCTTAGGAGCATATTCTATCGGCGACGCGGCGTACTTGCACACATTTTCTGTGGATGTTGTGGAAAGTGATGTCAGGAGGATGATCAGCAGCATCCTCCTGTGCACTAATAACAACATACTGCTAGCACCAATTGGTTTGCCGAGCATGGTGGTAATGGCATTTTTCCCTCACATCCGCGCCAGCGGCATGTAAAAAGACCGTGTTCAGCAAAGAGCGTTCACGGTCGACATTGGCAATAAACGACGAAGCCTTTTTCGTCTCAAAATTCCCAGGGAACATAGCCATTGTCACCATGCTTGATAGATAAATTGGTAAATAGAGTATGGTGTTGTTTGTCACAGGTCTCTACCACAATCCATAGTTCAGATGTAAGTAAAGTAAGTTATCCCTTAGTAAAGTTTTTTTATGAGGCCATTAGATCGCACTGAGCAGCCCCGCGGCCGGCGCGCGTCCAGTGTTGGCACACCGAGTCTCACCGACCTGCACGGCGGCTTAGTGGGGTTTAGTGGACAACCCTCACCTTACTCTTACTTTTTAACGGGGCTTTTCTTTTTGTAGAAATGTAGATCACAGTAGACATTTGATTGAAGCATTTCGTAAAAATTCAATGATTAACATTTATATTTATTTCAGGCTATAATTCACTTCGCAAAGATAGCAAGAAAACACAATCTGTCAGGCGTATGCCTAGACTCGCTACATCGCATATACACAATACCTAGTGTTCCGATCGTGGATTGTTTCCAAAAGATTAGACAACAAGTCAAGTGCCACATACAGATGTCCTGGACCGAGGGCAAGGAAGAGTTACAGGAAGGTTTGGACATGATAGAATCGACAAACTTCAAATATTTCACTAAAGATATGACAGCAGAGTTTTACGCGTTTAAAGGATTGCTTTTAGCTCAGCTCGGACGGTCGGAAGACGCGAACAAAGCATTCGCAGCCGCCGTCCAGCTGCACGACACTCTAGTCAAGGCGTGGGCTCTCTGGGGTGATTATTTAGAACAAATATTTATAAGAGACCCGAGACAGATACAGGTGGGCGTCTCTGCCATGACCTGCTTCCTCCACGCTTGTCGGCACCAGAACGAGTCGAAATCAAGAAAATATTGCGCCAAGGTAAGGTTTTAAAATATATAAATGGTGTATGTCATTTGAAAAGTAATTGCTTTAATTTAATAATCTCCTTTTAAAAACCAAACAAATCTCGTATTTCAGGTACTCTGGATGCTAAGTTTCGATGATGAAAAGAATAGTCTTGCTGAAGCATTAGACAAATACTCTGTGGGCGTTCCGCCCGTCCAATGGTTGCCATGGATACCACAACTACTTGCATGCCTTGTCCAATATGATGGAAATGTCATTCTCAATCTTTTAAGCCATGTAAGTACCTACAAGTTTCAATTACCATGTATGAAATCATATCTCCAAAAACAGATTTTAAATATTAATCTATTTATATTCTTTTATCAGGTTGGTCGACTATATCCACAAGCGGTATACTTCCCAATCCGCACGCTATACTTGACTTTGAAGATTGAACAACGCGAGAGACATAAAACAGCTGAGAACATCGCAGCGAACCTACCACACCAGCCCACTACCTCTGCTGTGAGTTAAAACATTTTTTTACCTTAAACATGAGGGGGTAAAGTATATAATTACTAAGCAGGTTACATTAGGTTAATTATACTAAGTTAATTATTAAGTTATATTTATTTGTAGTTGCATAAATGCCCTGAAAATGCTTCTATTGTTTTTATATTTTTAAATTAATAGTTAAATTTAAAGGTCCTAAAATCAGGTGTATTTGCACTAACCCTGAAGAATCCCAAACCATCTATCCCGTTCGCGTCTTGATCCATGTAGTTATATCAATTCTTAGTAAACATAGCTAAAGTAGCCTAAACGAGTAATTATTGTTATCAAGCAAAAAAGTCAGTTTTAGTTCCATGTCAAGAAGAAAC
The DNA here is from genome assembly GCF_003590095.1 of Trichoplusia ni. NCBI lineage: Eukaryota > Metazoa > Arthropoda > Insecta > Lepidoptera > Noctuidae > Trichoplusia > Trichoplusia ni. The sequence continues at coordinate 5,064,516 of NC_039492.1, forward strand.
AATTAGGGATTGAAGGAGTTATTGCAGAACAGATTTTGGTGACCTCGATATAGTGACCTTACAAAAGCAATCTATGCTCTGTTTATAACTGAGGTACTATTAAAAACCGAAATTGATAGTTATAGACACAGCATGATTATTTGTAACGTCTCTACATTGTGTGATTCGCAGCTTTATTATCTAACTTGCAAATGACGACAGAGTTCATATTACTCTATCGCTACAAGAACGGCATTACACATTACATTTTTCGTTGTGGGTTTTGCAAGTTAGGTAGTATCGCTGCATTGGTCACGCCGATGTCATGGTTTAATTATATACAGGCCAGCAGCAAGGTGAGTGAGAGCGCATCGTCTTCGAGCAGTGGCTCCACGGGTGAAGCGGGGACCATAAAGGCCACTTTGCCCATGTGGCGCTGCTCCAAGATAATGCAGCTACAAAGGGAGATACATCCCACTGTCCTCTCGTCGTTAGAGGGCATCGTCGATCAGGTAAATTGATATTGTTTAATTAAAATACAATTGTTATACACACATAACCATGATTTTCTTATGTGGTTTTATAAAAAATATTTCTTGCAGTGTGGATAAATAAAAATAAGCCTTGAAGTCAACCCTGTAACTTACAAAGATATTTTTTAAATAGACAGTTATATAACTGGAACATAAATAAACGGTAAACTGAAAAGAAAACGTTGGTAATTCGTATTATATGACATAACATTCATAATCCTTATTGTTCGACAACGTCATACACATGTCATGAAATATGTATATTAAAAGTTAAATATCAAGCCTGAGTCTGGCTGTTTTTGTGCATGTGACTTAAATGTTTCCCCGCGACACAATGATTTAATTCCTTAATGCGGGCGTCGTATAAAAAACTTCGCACTTAGTTCTTGGATCACTATAATATTTTTTTTTTTTTTTTTAATATTCTTCTATTATGTGCTTGTTCAGTATTCTTGTATTATGTGTGTAGATGGTATGGTTCAGAGAGAACTGGTACGAGGAGGTACTGCGCCAGCTGCGCGCGGGGCTGGTGAAGTGCTACGTGGTCGCCTTCCACCACCGCACCGCCGTCGCCGACGCTACCGTCACGCCGCACACGCTCAACTTCATCAAGAAAGTCGTATCCACCTTCGGCATTGGTATTGGTATAAGTAAGTTCGTTAACACTGAACATGCTTCATACAGATCTTTTGTTTTTGTTTTCGAACTGATTGGATCATACGTATATCTTAATATGTCAGTAGAGTTTTCCTATAATTAGACACATCATTAAAGGGTAATCCATTACTTATTTTAAAAACTTTGTCGCCTTTTAAAATGTGAATGTCATTCTTCAATTACAGAATGTTTGTGCAGTCTAGTTCTCAGAAAACTTTATAGCTCTTTATTAAATTGAGAATAGGCAATAATATCCATATTTTATGTTTTCACGACAATTACATAATATATATCTTTCATCTAGAATTCATCACCATTGAACATGTTGAAGTAATATAACAAGCCATTTATTTCAGAAATATAACAACAAGTGTCGTAAATCATGAGTTGTTAAGGTAAAACGTTACTTGCAGAATAGATGGTATACTTTTTAATTGTTTTAATAATTACGTGTGCTATCTGCTCGCGAGAGCGTTCTTTCATATAGGTACTCTATTTTGTATGTCGACAGAATGTATTTCAACACGTACTGAAAGTGGTGCATTGTCTTCAGCTGCATCAGAGAGTCTCGCCCGTCGCGCGCAGTCCACGGTACAGGACCCGGTCTTCCAGAAGATGAAGAGCCAGTTCACCGCCGACTTTGACTTCTCGCAGCCAAACGCCATGAAGCTGCAGAATCTTATACAGAAACTGAGGAAATGGGTCAAAATCCTGGAGGCCAAGACAAAGGTTCTGCCAAAGTAAGTAGAGCTGTTCAGTGTTAGCGCTCCAGCAAAGGTAAAACTTTCCTTTTTATAAATGTGTCGTCCTTTTTATTAGACTTGAACTAGCAAAATATGTGTCAGTAACCGGTTGGAGGTTACTTTAAAGACAAGTTAATAAAACAAGGTAACTATTTCTTAATCTCTATATTTGCTTACAGATCATTCCTTATTGAAGAAAAATGCAGGTTCTTATCCAACTTCAGTCTAAAGACAGCTGAAGTAGAACTACCTGGGGAGTTCCTACTGCCCAAGCACACTCACTACCACGTGCGAATAGCGAGATTCATGCCTCGAGTTGAAATCGTACAGAAACACAACACGTCTGCACGCAGACTGTACATTCGCGGGCACAATGGAAAGATATATCCGTACCTAGTGGTCAATGATTCCGGACTAGGTGATGCAAGGAGGGAAGAGCGAGTCCTACAACTGCTTAGAATGCTGAATCATTATTTAGGAAAGCAAAAGGAGACGTCTCGAAGATTTTTGCACTTCACTGTACCACGAGTAGTCTCTGTGTCGCCGCAAATGCGTCTCGTGGAAGATAATCCTAGTTCGGTCTCCTTATTGGATATTTATCGCACTGAGTGCGCGAATAGGTACGTTTTGTTCTGCTGTTGATAGCTTCATATTTAAAATATTATCTAGATTTTCTGTTTGGGAAATGTAATGGTTATTTAAATAACAGTGTTTTATTGTGCTTTAAAATTCGTAGGGGAGTGGAATACGACGCTCCAGTCGCCCGTTACTATGAGAGGCTTGCGGCAGTCCAAGCCCGCGGCTCGCAAGCATCACATCAAGTCTTGCGAGACATTCTCCGTGAGGTTAGTAATATAAATTACCCCGTAAAATGGCAAGACCTTAAAAAAATTAAATCTTTTGTAATTTGTACTACTTTTATCACTAGCAGTAATCGAAGAAACACGTTTATTATTTTTTCTAATTTGTAACTATTTTTATCTTTTCACAGGTACAAGCTACAATGGTGCCAAAGGGAATGTTACGCGAGTGGGCCGCCGCAACATTCTCAGCACCCACCGACTACTGGACGTTTAGAAAGATGCTCACACTACAGCTGTCCCTAGCTAGCTTCGCAGAATATGTACTACACCTCACCCGACTCAACCCTGACATGATGTACGTCCATCAGGATTCGGGACTCCTAAACGTGTCCTACTTCAAGTTCGACGTCGATGACACCACAGGTACGTCCAATACCAAGGGTTTTCTGGAACTTTCCTTAATCATATTTATGTACAGTTTCAGTGGCAGCTTGGTAAGACATCTTTCACTATTCATGTTATGTAGTTTTAAGGGCTTTGTTATCGACACTGTGGGATTATATTTTTTTCGCCATTTGATTATTTCTATTTTCGTTTTTTTTAACCGTTTCGCGATAATACCTGTGTCGCGTCTTTGGCCGGAATAGTTGCTTATTGGACTTTTATGCATACAGGTGAATTAGATTGCAATCGTCCAGTGCCGTTCCGCCTCACGCCGAATATTTCTGAGCTTCTGACGACTATTGGCATCACGGGACCGCTAACAGCATCCGCTATTGCCATCGCTCGCTGTCTTGTCACACCAAACTTTAAGGTAAATATATCACAATCTTTAAGTTTAGAATCCTTAATCAAAAGTTACAAGTATAAAGTTTAAATAATAATAATTTACACAGATCCAGTCCATTCTCCGCACGATCTTGCGAGATGAAATGGTCACTGGCTATAGAAAACGGTTAGAAGACAAATCAGGTATGCCAACAGCAGGAACATCAACAGAGAACAAGCCGGTGGAGATGGACAACGAAACTATCATCAACATGGTTAACAAGGCTGTGACAGTCATTATGAACCGGCTTAACTCTATGGCACTGTTTGATGGGCCTGACAGCAAGGTGGCGACACTGGTGACGGCCGCCAATAGTCATGACAACCTGTGTCGAATGGACCCGGCGTGGCACCCCTGGCTGTAAACTCTCCAAAGAGGACTTAATATATTAGGCTGCTAACATCAACAATTCTCCTATGGCTTATACTGGTACCCAATTTTATAGAACCGAACAATATTGTAAGTGTAACAATGGACATAATAAGTAGCTGGTGAACTGCTGCAAGATACTTGATGCATTTATGTTAACAAGAACTGAGGCGCATGGAAAATTAATGTGAAAGTGGTTTTAGTTTAAGTTATTAGTTTTTTAATTGTCTAGATTCTCAGGTAAGGAATTACTACAATTTGACTCATGAGTTTAAAAGTCGACATTAAACATTGGGAAATAGATCGAATATGTTGCTTCTTGTGAATTTAAACCAAGGAGAAGGACATTTTTTTTTTATATTAAAAATAGATTGTGTTATATATTGCATCGACATAGTAATAGTACAGTTTTTTTAAATACTTTTTTTATGTGTATATGTTAGCAATAGGACCTGTGTTACTTATCGTCAATAATGTAGTCAAGTTGATTCATGATTCATGATTGATGAAGTTGATTATTCATGGGAAAAAAATGGGTAGTTCTTAAATATATTCTTGCAATTCGTAGTTTCATTGTATAAAAAAATATTGGGCATTAAAAATAATAGTATTTAAATAGATGAATGTTTCCGCACTAAGTATAATTTAATAAATAACAAAATGTTTGTCGTTATCAACTTCTCAATAGGAGCTTTATATAAATTATTGTATTACCATATTGTTCTAAAAGCCAATGTATTAATGTTTAATCCCAGGTTGCCTTGTATGTAGTAAAGTAGGAAATTTTCTAAATGTTACTTAAGTGTTTCTTATAACTTATCAGCTATGTGTCTATAGGTTGTGTTAAATGGTATTTGACAAATAAAAATTACTCAGACAGATGACTTTTTAAAGAATATTGGATTTTAGTTTTTATTTTATCAAATCACTAAGATAAAAGGCATCAAAAATGAAGTTTTTAGTTTGCCAGTTAAAAGTGAACTGGTAAAATAAATGTAATTGACAAAATCTCCGAAATTAGAACACACGTGTAGCATAATGAAAATGCTCATCATTTTCATTATTTTGACAAAATGAAAAGTAAAAATCCAATATTTTATATAATCTGTCATTAATTAGTTTTTTTTTGCGTCATGGCGAGTTCATTTTATAGGAAAGGCACTAATGTTGTAGGTAAGTCTGTCCATTGGTCTATTCATTTAAATAACTTTGTAAATAAACATAATTTAGCTTGTATATTAAATGTTTAATGTGTTGTTGATTATTTTTTGTAATTAAATTTAAAGTGAGACATTTTAGATTATTAAATGTTGATTTTTGGGTTAAGATGCATAAAGCCTATTGGAAAGTAATCTGCTTATCTGTGTCCTACACTAATACTGCGCGTATAAAGCCAGTTGAAATAGGTAGACTTAAATATTCTTCTTGTAACGGATTTAGTACATTTGTAACCATTTTAATCATGTGCTTCACCGACACATTACTGCATTATTACATCTTTAGGTTAAGAAAATGACTTTAAATTTTATCTGTTAGTCAATATTGTAAACTGTACTTTTGTGATCCCAAAAGCGGAAAGTATTAAAATTTAACGATTATTCTTAATCTTGTTTTATTTACGTTTTACTTTTTTGTCTCGTATGTCATAAACCTGTTTGATGGCGGCGACATAAACGTAATGAAGCTGTGATTGCATGTGCATGAGTGACAGGTAAGTACCTCTCTGGGTGAAAGTACTGGGCATCAAGTGTGCGACTAATAAGCGTGTACGGTCGCCCCGCGCGGCCCGCCTGCGCCAGCGCTGCGCCTGCACTGCTGCGCCCGACTCGATCGTTAGATAGTAAAACTGATTTCATCATTGTAACAATGGGAAAGAAAGTGCAGTAATTGTAGGATAGGGCAGGAACTGCTTACACTGTTACCCGCCATTCTTATGTATAACAAATATATACAGCATTGTCTGATGTCCCATATGTTAGCACGGCGCGTGTTTATTCGTACTTATGTAAATAGACGCTCCGTCAATTAGAATTCTAATTTATTGTATGAAAAATATCATCACTATTATTATTTTTTCATGGTGCAAAACTGACTTCAAGTCTACCCAATGATTTCCAGAAGAATTACCCACGCATTAAAGTTGTGTTAATTTGTGAGCTACTTTAAACGGCAGCAAGGAAAGTATCGTAATTTAATCAACGGTTTAGGAGGATGTAGAAAGGGCTTGTCACCACGTTCTTCAAATTATATGAGTATCATATGTTAATGTTAAGATTTAGACTAGCTAAATCAAGCTACGCCCTAATCTAACAAAAAATGTTTTTTTTTCAATATTGACCAATTACTGCGCAAATATTTCTCAAGATCTATCTCAGGACCAACTGAAGCCTAAGTTAGATTGAAAATGTCTAACATTTTGATTTTAGATAGATACACGTAACCATTAGCATTGATTCTTACGTCAAGACCGGGTGACACGAGATGTATCGTTCAAGAGGGTATGTCGTACATGAGGTCGTCGACGGGTGTCTCGGCTGTCGGCAGCGGCTCAGCGGCGTCGTCGCGGTGGCGTTGCTAAGCGCTGAGCGGCGGGCGCGCGGCGGGCGCTGGCGGGCGGGTGTCGGGCGGCCGGGAGCCACGTCGCTCGCCGCCGGCGCGCGCCGTCTCCGCTCCTCGCGCCGCGCCTCCCGCCGCCGCGACTCCGTCAGTCCGCTTCGCGGCGTTGCGTTATGTGCTGGTGTGTTTCATGTTCCCGAGCCCGAACAGCGAGTGTCCGACCTCTGTAACCGACCGTTTATGACATTCGACAACCCCGCCCTGTGCATTTTTCCGAGTTGCATTTCGATCAGTGCGAAGAGTACGTCGACTGCGAGCTATCCGTGCCGGTGTCGGCGGCTCCTCCCGCGTTTATTTATGTTGTCGTTTTGGTGTGGTGAATATTTGTGTTGTACGGACGATAACCGTATTATCTGTGCGATCAAGTCGAGTGGATATTTTTAACGATCGACGGCTTTTCGCGAAGGTGAGTGAAATTTCCGAATCCGTTTCTGCGAATATTGTACAAACTATAATATATGACGGGATGTTTGTTAGATTTTGATTCGCCGCTACGTGGCGATCGTCTCATCGATATGTTCCGGAATATTAGGGATTGTGTAGTTTTATTAAACCTTTACAAGCTGTTAGCTCTTGTTTGCTGGCACTATTTATTCAATATTTCAAAGAAACTGCATTCCGTCGGAAAATAAACCTGTTGTTGCGACGCCTTAAATTTTGTGTATGTTACGCTTTGAACTCAACAATAACATGTCGACGCAACGGAAGAGTACCTCGGATGGGAATTTGTTGGTTTACATACGTTTGTTACTGATTAGATTCTTGTTAGATTCGGTCCTATCCCACTATACCATATGGTAGACGGAAGCGAGTGGGTAAGAAATCATGGAGGTGAGCGGCGCGGGGCGGTGCGCGGCCGGTCGGGCGGTCGAGCGACCGCATTCCATATGGTATGCCGGATTATACGCAATGTCAGTGTGACTCGAAGCTTGCTAGTTCCTTGGCTGCACTGACCATTGCACATTTGCAACTATGTATCCCAGTGGAGCTATAAAGTTTTGTACATGAAATACGTGGTATTTGCGAATTGCGTCGTCAATTTACATTAATCAACAACCTTCGATGAGCTTTTGTAGATAGTCACAATCACAACTATTACGTGTCGTACATAGGTATTCGTTCGTAAATAACGTAGCCTGTTCTATGCAGGTAATTTACCCAAACGGTTTATGTGGGATTCTATCTAGTGAGTCACTGCTACAAAGATACTTAGTTACATCAAATTGATATCAAAATAATTACGTATTAAGTTATTTACTTTTTCGGTTAAGTAAATAAAAATATACTTTTATACTTAATTTTTTTTTTCATATCTCATCTAAAAATATTTATGCAGTTAGCGGGTAGATCCGATATATTTTATATCCTTTCTCAAAATAAAATCTATTGAACTTTGAGCAATCGGTAAATCCCCCGCGCCAGTCAATCGAGGTTGCCAATTCTGAATTAAAATTGCCTCTAACATTTTTATCACAGGCAATACGAAAAAATCCTTTTCAATGCTCATTGGCAAAAATAGAATTTATTTAATTATTTATTACTCGTAATTCTGACCATGTAGGTACTATTTAAATTTGATAAGCCGTCCGGAGATTGGCAGCAGTCCCTCGGCCCTCGGTGTACTGGCAAGGGGCCCTCTAAACCCTTGATAAATTATTATCTCAGTGACATTACTCGTGATCTCACATAATGAGTATAATGAGTTCGATAGTGCGTGCTATATTTCGAAACACGTCCGTCGTCGCTTCCGCTGTATGACCCACTATCTACAACAAACTTTTTAGGTGTATTCTATACCAGTAATATATAATTGACCGTATAATATCAAATTGATTGAGTACAGATTTTTAACTATCAAAAATGTTTGTAACAACTTTTTCCACTTACGTTGTAAATTGAGATAAATCTTTTTTACCACGTTCCTTTCCATTTTTAAGATGTCAGACGGTATTCGTTATCGATAACCGATTAACTTTACTTTTGTTAATCAATATTCAATTATTCTTACATTTATTTTTAGCGGCTTAGTCTACACGTGCTTTGTATATAGTATATACAAATATTTTTTCTGTATGATATTATTATGTAAATGTCTGTATGATTCGAAAGTCTGAAGACTAAGTCCAGTAAAAGGAAAACATTGCTACACTACCTACAATTCTATTGTGTTTTCACTATTCTCAACTAAGTCACCAAAATTATCGCATAGGAGTGTCCGGTTCTCGGGTCAAATTCACACAATCAGGGTGACCTTTAATCTCGTTTCAGATAGCTAAAACACGTTCCTTTGTGTCAATTCTGAGAATTGGTATCAAGTCTTATTGTTTATATACAGTGGCGATAGATGCTGGCTTGACCTTTTCATTGCAAAATACCAATTGCCTAAATCAAACACAGATTAATAGAATTACAAAACAATATATCGAATGTCATTCATAAATTATCAATTTTATCTAAAGTACATATGTATTTTAATTACTTATAAAGCGTAGTCATTTACCCGTACTATTTTAACCTTTCGAATCGATTAACAAAACCAGCGTCAAGTCTAGGTAGCGGGTCCTTGACATTATAGACAACTTTTAATTTTCTGATTTAAATGTCACACGAGTTGCCAGTCGAGAGAATTAAAAATGGCTTTAAGAGGTTTCCTTGAAAAGATTCCTTTTTACTGTCGTACTTTATGAATACGTAGAAATAAACTTTCTTCCTTGAATAGTAGTAGGCAATATAGTCACTTTATTTCTTCTACATATTTCTGCAGAATGGCAACGAAAAAAATTGTTCAAAATGTTACTTGTTGAAAAACTTCTTCTTAAATCACTTAAAGTGTCAAAAACTTGATTTATGTTCTCGTTCTTTCTTAATGTCATATTAATTAATAGTTCCACAATAATAGTATAATTACTCAGTTAATTAAAATCTACCCATAAGCGGATTTTATATTCGTCTACTGGAAATGTTTTGTTAGGTCTAGTAGAACTCTTAAGCTTCGTTTACAGTGCGATACATTTTGTCTAAATAAGGGTAATACTTAATTCAAACACTCGATAGCTTGCTAACACTATACGAGTGTAGCGTGTACTGAATATAAATGGGTTTGCTGTTATTTATATAACTTTACCAGTTTATTTTTACACAGCATCCATTTTGATTGAAGCCTCATGATGTTCCTGCATTACGTATCTCTCTTTTGATTTATTCATGTAAAAATATTACTGTGTTAAGAAGTACAGTGCTTCAATATCACTAACTTGAACTTAGAGCATCTGGAATTCGTGCGAAGGATTTTTTTCCCAAGTTAGGTAAATTGACTCAACATTGTTTTTAAAATATGTTTACCGTTTACGACATAATTAAGTCTTTGTCGATTCAGGGGCTAATTATCCGCGTCAGTCTATATGCATAACGCATAGAGATTAGATAGAATATGTATACCAAACAGATAACCCACTGTATGTCATCATTACAAAATGATTCGTCATCAGGATGCTAGTTCATATTATCTAGTTTGTATCATTCAACTTTCCATATGGTATAAGGAAGCAGGAATGACATTAGTTATCGACTAAACTTGGTCATCTAGGACGGCACTCGGCAGTCTTGTAATATAACGAATCTACAAGTAAGTGTTTCATCTTTGGCGAAGGCATCTATTGTGCAAATGAAACCACAATGCTTTTTAGTCCAATGTAATGTCTCGGTGTCTTGTAACGAATTGAATAGTCACTTGTGCCAGTAGACGCCTTTCGTTTTACCGGACACCACTATTAGCCGCAATAAACGCTCATTGTAAATTGAATTACTTTCAATTACCAAGTAAATCGGTTAGGATGTCATCTTGCGATGCCAGATGCAGTATTTCCTGTTGTGCCAGATAGCCTTGGGTATCATTTTAGTTTTATTTGTTTACAAAGAAATTTTTTGCGCGACTACTTTCATAATGCATTTCATCAACACTGCAGTTAATAGCGTTGCGCTAAATTTTGTAAGGTGAATGAAGATATGATCGTCAGTGTTAGTGATGAAATCTTGAAGAGATATAATCGCATTCCGCGGCTCGCCTCCCCTCTCTGCGCCGGAGTTGCATGCCGACGTCAGACCTCGCCGCGCTCCAATGTGAGTTGTATGCACTTCACTGACGAGGCTGCTGCGGATCATCTACTTTGGTGCCTACGTTTATGTACAAATGCTGAACGAGATGGAAATCCGCGATGGCGTTTCAAGTAAAGTGCTTGTTTCTGGTAAAGCAGTATTATGACATGCTATGCTAGTGACGTATGGTGCCGGCTGGTTAGGCTTCACTAGATGATGTATAGGTAGAGGATAGCGGGTAACGGTTTTGTCATGTTTGCAGAGGCACGGGTGTGGGCCCGTGTGTGCGTCCGCGCCGCTCACTCAGTCACACAGGCGCACAGCGCTCACGGCGTAGCGCGGCCGTTGAACCGAATACTCGAGGAATTTCTCCAACGCCGTAGTCGCTTTGCTTTGCAGAAGAAGAAAATTATCGCAGGTGGTAGACTTGCACTAATAGAAATCATCATTTCTATGTTTGTGCCCGCTCTCGCCACAATCTGTGCTAGGAACGTTGTTTTGTATACTATAGCAACATTGACGGTTAGAAGTTTTGTTTGCTAGGTTTAAGTTTAGTTTCACTGGTTCTTTCACGTACTCTAATCTGGAGACTGTTTCGAGGAATTGGCTTTTATGATGTATTAGTGAGCCTCTTATTGCTATAGTCTCAATCCAGGTGTCAGTAAGTAGCAATTTGTCTGAGACACGTGTGCGTGTGATCTCGCAACAGTCGCAACAGTCGCCACAGCCGGCATACCGGGCCGGGGCGCGGTCTGCCAATACCTCGAAACTAGAATAATAATAAATTTTATGTGACACATATTTATGTTACAGTTTAAAGGGCCTACCGAAATTAATTTTATCAACGAACTGTGTTATTTAGAACGACAGTCTGACATTTTTATTTGTTTTTCGCTTTTTAAATAATGTGTATGCCCGAAGCGCTGATTGTGCATTAATTGGTCAAAATGTATTTGATTACGTCCGCTTTTCAGAAAATAATGAAATAATAATGGTTTTAAATAATATCTTCATCACCGGTGTATTATTCACTTGTATATCTCTTTACTCCCTTTCCTAAGATCTTAACATCTTTATTTAGGATTGTAATATCATTTAAAAATATGTTTTTTATTTCTTGGAGGCATAAACTAAACACTTTTTATAACATGGCGTGATGGTATGTGTATAATTGAGATGAGGAACAAAAAGTTTTGTTGGTTTTCCGACTTCTCGTATTATGTAAATGAAAATCGATTAATACTTAACTTTTATATAAGATTATTTTACATAATTGATAAGTAAATTCGAACAGATAGGTGAGGTTTTATTGAATAGGTGATTTTACATCGTTTTCCTTATGTGGTTAGCGATTACATTAAAATTAATTTGTTTTGATACTATTTCCTGGTATTTAATTTTAGGTACAGGATGTAGACATTCAAATAACCTACTAGCTAAGCTACTTATCTATTTTTGAGTTTCGATCTGACAAAATTGCGACTTGTAAGTAATTCAGTGAAGGGATAAACAGTTTTTTTAAAGGTTGTAATATATGAATACCTTCAACCTTGATATGTGTACCTATGAAGGTTGTCCATTAATTGAAGGTATCTTTTGAAAGTACCAAAATAGATTTGGGATAAGACTCTTTCAAAAATCTAAAACGTTAAGTATTTAATTTTTTGTCAATTCTTACCCTACCTATTACGTTCATGGTTTTGTTAGCTTTAAACCTGCGCTAAAAGATAACATGTACTTAGATAAGAAAACTTCATGATTAATCTCAGATTACGTAATTGTTTATTATGATATAAGTTATTTAGAGTCAGTGACACCGAATATCGTCAACAATACGAATCGTGTGCCGCGTGTACGGAGTACGTCGCACACAACGTTTGAGCGTTTTTCAAAGAAATACTCGAAACTCTTGAAAGCCGGCGTCGTAAATAATCACATGATTATGTACGATTTTCCAATCGCAAGAAACTTTCGCTGCTCAAACCACTGCCAGCTATCTAATGTGAGATCTCTGACGCTCGTAGTAATAGTAGTGTATAGTAATACGAATGCTAATGAAACCCGCGAAATAAGGCGGTTACACTAATCCGTTACGTAACGTAGTTAGATAACGGTATCATAGCGATTTTTTTTGTATCGCTATTAGAGATTCCTGCACTTTTACTTAAGTGCTTCGCTGGTATAATAACAAAGTATTGCATCACACAGCCTTCACTTTTCATGTTTCGAAACTATGCATGAGTTGCATGTTGCACAAACATCCGGCTTGAAAGAGCACAGACGGACAAATGACAATCGATATTTTCGATAGGTCGGCTGGAAACAAAAACAATCGTTTACACGTGTCACCAGCTAGTCGTAAACCTGTAGGTAAGTCTATTGCAAAATAGTACAAATAAAGTAACGTGGCTCATAGCTCAACGTCCGCTACAAGATTTGGCAACACGTGGATCGTTTACAGTCAGTCTATGAAATTTCTTGTTGATTGTTATTTAGCACGAAGTGTTTACTTGACTTTTGCACGGATTGTTTATGTGATAAAAATAATAATCTCGCTGTGTCGGAATGTAGTGGGTGTGCACGTTCAGAATTAAAGACAAGTAGCTCGGGCAATACAAGGTTGTTCGGCTAAAAATAATGCAAAATCTTGGGTAAAATAAAACCCTTAGTTGGCAGCCGGTTGATGGTGGCAGTGTGGTGTGGCGGGCGAGTGAACGCGGCGACCTTGGGCCCGTGCCGGCCCGCGGACGTTCGTTGAACGCGCCACCCCCCCTGCCCCCGCGCCCCGCGTCGCCCTGCACACCGTCCCCCCCCCACCAGCCCGCGCCACAGCCACCACAACTCGTTTGCGACACGATTATTTGAAAATTAAATTTAAAAGCAAGCAATTTTTAATGTAACCCAGACTATGATACTCTAGGGACAATCAAATTATATGAACAAAAACTGCTATCAAATACCAGACATCTTAAGCTCGACGTTCTTTTTAACATCTTCTATTATACCCAAACTTTGCAATTTTAATACAATACATAACATGTTATAGTATCTACAAATATTAAAAATTGACTACTGTATTCGCGGTCACGAGACATCAATTACGTTATGCTGACAATGCATAACGTGTAACGTAAAATAAAGGCCAAATAATCACCAAAAACAATAGCCTCGACCGTTTAGCTGACTAACACGCATGCGAGAATAATAGACTATAAAAATTTACCCAAAACAGTGGATGACGTAGTATTTGCTGCATTATTTTCGCAATAGTGGTTACGTGGGGCCCGGCCGGGCGCGCAAGCCGCTGCGACCGTTGACCGCGCATGTACGGTCAGCAGAAACCACATTACAAACACAATTATTCTATTCATACTCATAAACGACAATAACATAAATGATTCGATAAATGTATTTACTAGATTGTGACATAAATGTCTGCTAATGTTTATGAATGAGGGCTTGTACCAAACACTATTTGTAATACTTCGTTCTCGGTAATTCCGTCTTTGGAAATGTGACTAAGGCTTTATTGTATTTAATATTTAATGAAAGCTTGTTCAAAATAAGTCATTATTATTTGTAATTCCTAGTAATTATGGTTTTGTTACTCAGTTCCTAGGACTATATCGTAATTGCATTTATAAACATACCTTGGTCCTTCGGTACATCTCCGAGAATTCGATGTTACAAGTTTATTTACAATTATTAAAATGAAGCCGTGTGGAAATATCCCTGTATTGGCATTATTAAACCGTCCCATGATAAATATGGTATTATGAGTAATCCCTTATCATGACAGATTCAAATGCGATAACATAAATATCCTATTACTAGACATAAAAGCTACATCCAGGTGTAGATATCACAGAGAAAAATGTAAAAAAAGTTATATAGTTTAGTCGTTAAAATGTCACAGACAGACATACAAAAAACTGAGATAGTTTTATTCTCATATATAATATCTGGCCTAGTATTTGGGTTGGACTACTACTGGTAACCAGCCATGTTCTCAATCAACAGAATACTTAATTAAGAACGCTCAACACTTTCACAGGTAAAAAATACAACGTAATAATAATTAGGCGTATTATATATATATATATTTGAATAAACACCTGTATCCAATTTGCTCCGGACGTATAAATTAGATTCTGGATTTCATACAAAGACCTCTGAGACCGAAGGTAATTAACATGACAAACGGTCAACAGAAATATTTTAAACATAGATAGAATTCGTGTAATGGAGATGCTTTGGAAAGTTAGAAATAAAACATTTAGTCCGTCAGTAAGGTAACCAAAAATGTGTAGGTGTATTTTTTCCAAAATACCAAAAAAAACTACTTACATTAAAGGAATCAAAGGCTCATGACGCTACTAACTAGTAAATACAGATGTAACGAACAAATGTATCGGTTAGTGACGAAGCCCACCGACTTTCTAAGCAAAATTTCAATCTTGGGTATATTTTCTTTGGAGCATACTGAGACTACTTTATCAGACTACTGGCTGTACCTCGCGTGCCCGCCCGCAAAAAATCGAAAATGATCCTACGGGCCACGTGAACCCAAAAACGGGATAAAAACTATATTGTGTTAAACCAGGTTATAAGCTATTTGTGTACCAAGTATTTTTCAAATTTGTTCAGTGGTTTTTGCGCAAAAGAGTATCAAACATCCATACATAAAAACTTTCGCGTTTATGATATAGGTAGGAGAAATAGGATTGTTTAACGTGTACAAGACAAAAACCTCTTTCAATTCCCTAGAAACTAACTAGATAAGAAACATAAAATTGTTTATAATTCAGACCGAGTAAGGATATAAAACAAAACGCGGCTTTTACAAAACCTACCATGACTTCATTTTGGATTTATAGAGAATGCTATAATCTCGAGTGTACCTTTATACAGAATTGTTGAACGCATTCGTGAATACAAACAGGATGTCGTAGGATTTTCCTCGTCGACGTCTCACTACGAGTCTGACGGGTTCTTGTGCATTATTACTGCGAGATACTCGTTGTTGCCGATTGTAAATGAACCGAGATACTTCCTATCACGTCCCCTTGAACCTTTCAAATTGACGTCATCAGGATGTTCAGATGAAACCCTTTAATTTATTGTAGAGATGATCGGTTAATTATGTACCCAATAAGAAACAATCTGTCATTCTTTGTCTTTGTTTTTGCCCCTCAAGGAGGAGAGGAAACTTAGGACGTTCCAAATCTAAAATTAAATTGCCTTGCAGTCATTCAGCTCTATCTGCATACGAAACTTGCTTTGTAACAGAATAACTATTGAGATTAGTCAATTTAAATCTTCCTAGTCAGGAAATCATTTAACAAAGGTACACTTCACAGAGATACAATTGTCGGACCGTTTTGCGACTTGGACGCACATGCTCTGCACTTGTGCATCACACACACATTTATAAACTTCCAACGTAGAAAAATACTTTTTGCCGTACTATCGCTACATTTTCGTATTTCATATTACATTATTTTATTACTCTACGTGTGGCAGAATAAAAATACGTTTATATTTTTATGAATCACACGGCACCTGTTTGCTCGACCTGATATTTTAAAATGTCGAACGACCGACACTGCCACGCTGGTGACGACATTGTTTATTTGTTCCGGTGTATTACAAACTGGCGTAATTATATTAGTAACGAAGAGATAGCTGGCTTATATAAATAAGTCGTGTTTAATCAGAATTTGGCCAATATTTACCGTAAAATAATATCATTTTTGTTGAATGCAACAATAAAAGCATGTCATGTTCAACGATGCAATCTATGATTACTACGAAATAATTCACGATTTAACGTCAAATAGTGACAGATGTGAGTGATAGCGATCTCGCTCGCATCACGAGTCGCGTCCAACACATGACACTTTCACCGAGCGCTGCGCATGAAAGCCACTCAGCACGTTCTGTTATTAAGGCAATTATCTAAAACGCCATCGAATCCTGTTCACACATACCTTTGTCCCGCTATGGAGAAACCATCCTTTATACTCGACTCACATTCAGGAATATTTTTATTCATTTGTGTAATTGATTATCACCGAATTCGTTTTTCAATAATATAAAATTTCACGCCCACCGTTTAGTAGGATTTAATTTTAGAATTGAAAGAAATATAAATGGCGTGTTTGAGATTTTCTTTTTTCGAATTGTTTGGTGCGCGATAAGTTTTAATTTGATTTCATGGTTTTACTGCCGCTGGCGGGTGAAGTTTAAAAAAAACAAGACGTGTTTCGTAGAGGAGCAAGTATCGCAAAATCTTTGACGAGGCTTTCCTATTGCCCTCGCTCTTGAAAAACGCAATTAGCTCGTGTTAAACCCGATGCAGTATTAGCTGTTGATTGCCCGACACATGAAATTCTCACTGAACATAAATGTGTTATCAGCAGTGATGGTGGACCTATATTGAAACTTTCTTTATCAAGGTAAACAATCTGCTATTTTTAAACGGTTGGCCAATTGCCAACCCGCATACACTTTCTGAACTATCTTTACCGAAAATACTTTAATCAATTCGTTGACTTGAATTAATAAGGGGGATAGAGAATTTATAATTTTTGCCTGCTTAAAAATGTAGAGCCGGACGACTTTTGGAATTATAATGTTAATGTCTTTTTAAAGAACTTATGTAACGAAAATAAATGGTTTTTTATAAAAAATAAATCACGAATCGCAGTGAATTTAACAAGAAAATACTATCACAGAAAACGTAGAAGTAAATTAGTATTTCTAAAGAAGCTCGGCGCTCAAATCGTCTGATGATTAGCTGAGATGTAACAAGTGGTGCATCGGGGATGCGACGGGGTGGGAGCGCTGGGGGAGGGTTGTGGGGGCGATCGATACCACCCCACGCCCACGAGTGGGGGCCGCGGCGGGGCGCCTCCCACGTCATCTGGAGCCCGGCCAGCCTGCCTCCAGACCTGACGTAAATAGCACACAATATACCAATTTCCATCGTACCGGTTAATGCGATTATTATATCTTATTATATTAATAGGCATTCGATCTTTGGAACCAGTTGGCTTTATGAAAAAAGAAAGACAAAGAGTAAGAGAGATGGGAGATACTTTAAAAACAACAGCAAAAATGTGCCAGAACCATGTTCTGTCGATATTAATAAAATGTCATAATAGACATTTATGCTGATAATGCCGTCGGCTTATTTTCAATTTTATCATAAATGCTGTTTTATTTTATAACTAACCTTTAGAACATGGGCTGATGGACAAAAGCCTGAGCTATTCCCCTATTTATTTTTAACCCTAGAAAGATAGTCTGCGTAAAATTGACGCATGCATTCTTGAAATATTGCTCTCTCTTTCTAAATAGCGCGAATCCGTCGCTGTGCGTTTAGGACATCTCAGTCGCCGCTTGGAGCTCCCGTGAGGCGTGCTTGTCAATGCGGTAAGTGTCACTGATTTTGAACTATAACGACCGCGTGAGTCAAAATGACGCATGATTATCTTTTACGTGACTTTTAAGATTTAACTCATACGATAATTATATTGTTATTTCATGTTCTACTTACGTGATAACTTATTATATATATATTTTCTTGTTATAGATATCGTGACTAATATATAATAAAATGGGTAGTTCTTTAGACGATGAGCATATCCTCTCTGCTCTTCTGCAAAGCGATGACGAGCTTGTTGGTGAGGATTCTGACAGTGAAATATCAGATCACGTAAGTGAAGATGACGTCCAGAGCGATACAGAAGAAGCGTTTATAGATGAGGTACATGAAGTGCAGCCAACGTCAAGCGGTAGTGAAATATTAGACGAACAAAATGTTATTGAACAACCAGGTTCTTCATTGGCTTCTAACAAAATCTTGACCTTGCCACAGAGGACTATTAGAGGTAAGAATAAACATTGTTGGTCAACTTCAAAGTCCACGAGGCGTAGCCGAGTCTCTGCACTGAACATTGTCAGATCTCAAAGAGGTCCGACGCGTATGTGCCGCAATATATATGACCCACTTTTATGCTTCAAACTATTTTTTACTGATGAGATAATTTCGGAAATTGTAAAATGGACAAATGCTGAGATATCATTGAAACGTCGGGAATCTATGACAGGTGCTACATTTCGTGACCACGAATGAAGATGAAATCTATGCTTTCTTTGGTATTCTGGTAATGACAGCAGTGAGAAAAGATAACCACATGTCCACAGATGACCTCTTTGATCGATCTTTGTCAATGGGTGTACGTCTCTGTAATGAGTCGTGATCGTTTTGATTTTTTGATACGATGTCTTAGAATGGATGACAAAAGTATACGGCCCACACTTCGAGAAAACGATGTATTTACTCCTGTTAGAAAAATATGGGATCTCTTTATCCATCAGTGCATACAAAATTACACTCCAGGGGCTCATTTGACCATAGATGAACAGTTACTTGGTTTTAGAGGACGGTGTCCGTTTAGGATGTATATCCCAAACAAGCCAAGTAAGTATGGAATAAAAATCCTCATGATGTGTGACAGTGGTACAAAGTATATGATAAATGGAATGCCTTATTTGGGAAGAGGAACACAGACCAACGGAGTACCACTCGGTGAATACTACGTGAAGGAGTTATCAAAGCCTGTGCACGGTAGTTGTCGTAATATTACGTGTGACAATTGGTTCACCTCAATCCCTTTGGCAAAAAACTTACTACAAGAACCGTATAAGTTAACCATTGTGGGAACCGTGCGATCAAACAAACGCGAGATACCGGAAGTACTGAAAAACAGTCGCTCCAGGCCAGTGGGAACATCGATGTTTTGTTTTGACGGACCCCTTACTCTCGTCTCATATAAACCGAAGCCAGCTAAGATGGTATACTTATTATCATCTTGTGATGAGGATGCTTCTATCAACGAAAGTACCGGTAAACCGCAAATGGTTATGTATTATAATCAAACTAAAGGCGGAGTGGACACGCTAGACCAAATGTGTTCTGTGATGACCTGCAGTAGGAAGACGAATAGGTGGCCTATGGCATTATTGTACGGAATGATAAACATTGCCTGCATAAATTCTTTTATTATATACAGCCATAATGTCAGTAGCAAGGGAGAAAAGGTTCAAAGTCGCAAAAAATTTATGAGAAACCTTTACATGAGCCTGACGTCATCGTTTATGCGTAAGCGTTTAGAAGCTCCTACTTTTGAAGAGATATTTGGCGCGATAATATCTCTAATATTTTGCCAAATGAAGTGCCTGGTACATCAGATGACAGTACTGAAGAGCCAGTAACGAAAAAACGTACTTACTGTACTTACTGCCCCTCTAAATAAGGCGAAAGGCAAATGCATCGTGCAAAAAATGCAAAAAAGTTATTTGTCGAGAGCATAATATTGATATGTGCCAAAGTTGTTTCTGACTGGACTAATAAGTATAATTTGTTTCTATTATGTATAAGTTAAGCTAATTACTTATTTTATAATACAACATGACTGTTTTTAAAGTACAAAATAAGTTTATTTTTGTAAAAGAGAGAATGTTTAAAAGTTTTGTTACTTTATAGAAGAAATTTTGAGTTTTTGTTTTTTTTTAATAAATAAATAAACATAAATAAATAGTTTGTTGAATTTATTATTAGTATGTAAGTGTAAATATAATAAAACTTAATATCTATTCAAATTAATAAATAAACCTCGATATACAGACCGATAAAACACATGCGTCAATTTTACGCATGATTATCTTTAACGTACGTCACAATATGATTATCTTTCTAGGGTTAAAGTTTTACAATTGTTAGGTCCCATACCTATCCCGAGACTAGGTAGAGTACAAAAGTATGTTCTACGAATATAACTTAAAAGCCACACACACAACTACAAAATCTAACCATAATACTTGTTGACGATTATAATAAACAATAGTTTTATTTATATCTAAGCGGAAGTTCACACTATAATTGCCCGAGACGGCAATAAAAGGACTTTAGCGCCACCATATCAATGAACAATAAATAATAAACACATAATTACTTTGTTATCCTACATTAACTTTACCGATTCTTTACTTAACTCTCTGACTTCTAGCCTAGTATACCACCGCTGAGTATAAGTTCAAATTCCCCTATGATTTCTTAAACTACTTCAACCAATAATCCTTTTTTATTGAGTGATGTGGATGAACGCTGAATAAAAATGCCTCTACCCGTGTCGATGATAAAGCCTTCGATGATTTTTCTAGCAATTTTTGGCTCTCCCTTTTTTATAGATCTATGCAGTTAGCCCGATTGCAGGCTTTGATTACTCTACAGTCAGCCGGTATATGTCCTTAATGCATCAAATCAGGTCTACATTATTCGCTTGTACACATGTTTCTACTTTCGCACTATTTAAAAAAATATTCTTTTAAAAGTGCTTTTCTCGGTGTTTTTAATGAACATTGGAGTGTTGTTAAAGTAAGATGGTTGCCAAATGGAGCTACATTGTAAAATGTTGACGCATCACGGGAATGTCTCTACAATTTTACCTGTATTCTCTATTCACACATTTATGATGTTTCTGCTGAGTGAGTAATGCCCGAGATTTGTAAGTTACACACAGAACACAGTCTGTCGTGTGTGTGTACAGTCATTCTCTGAATTATTGTTACGACAACAGTCCAACACTGATTAAGAAGAACGGTTGTCGCGAATTGAACTTTACTGCTTAACATTATCATTTTTATAACATCAATTACACATACAGTTCATACCTAAATCATTGAAATTTATTAGATATTCATGAACTAATAGCTTGTTTATATTAAGACATATTCGAAACAATTTAGCTGTTATTCTTATCTCCATGCCAATTCTCGGAAACCGTATCTCCTGCATTCGAAAACAATCTAAAATCTCGTGCCAAACGACGCTGTGGGTTTTCCGAAGTCTTCTTTAATGTTTACGATTTTGTTTTATTCGTTAAAGCCGGAGTTTATTTGGTTTGTTTACTTCAAGTGTTTGTTTATCACTCAGCGTGTGTTTATTTATTATTATGACCCTAATGAGCTCCAATATAAAACGAATAACAACGATAATAGCTTACACTGTGGAACATTAGGAGCGGTATTAATTGAAGTTCACGGAGCTATTGTAAATAAGACGGCGGTGATTCCATGTATGTAACGCTTACGGCCTATGATTCACGAACTCTTTTGACTTTTCCAGGTACGTACAGAGGGCAGGCCGGGCGTACTGGGAGCCATCTCGTACATGGTAATGTAAGTAGGTACCTACAATTGAAATGTCTCGCGGTGTTTAAAAAACCTTGTCCATTGTTACCGGCGGCGGCGGGCGCATCATGCAGCGCTCATGTTTTCCTGTGTCGTTCACAATGCTACAAACAACTATCGGACATTACTTCTATATGTGCGACTCGATACAATCAACATTGCGTGCTTATCGAGCTCTCTACATTACAAATTACACACGTTCGCAATTATTCTCGAAAACCCGCGTTTGATTGATATCTCGCATTGTGTCTAAGTTACAACGTAATCTCTTGAATCTAAAACAACACAATCTGTCGTTATACAAGTTGAAAGTATGCGAAGACTAGAACTACACAGTAATCTTACAATGAGAGAACACTCATGAGTTAACTAAGGTACAAAATGTACAAATGACTGGTATTTGTATTTAATTATACCAAACGTTATGAATAAAACATTTTAGTCTAAATGTGGGATCAATTATCCAAGTAAATAGGTTTTAAAATTATCATATCCAGTGCATTTTGCTAGTTGTATTGCGTAGATAAACGACATCTGGGCAGCACGTGTAATAAAACTGAGATAATTAAGTTATTTTGAAAAAAAAATATGTTTC